>NC_140606.1:23247735-23775235 GCF_057381915.1 Diplotaxodon limnothrissa | reverse complement strand
GTGCAGCCTAGGCGGAGTAGTCGAACACAGATTCACTGAGCGCTCCACACAGACAGCATCGTCAGAAGGAAAGTTGATAAAATAAATTACAAATGTTGTATTGTTCGATACATATGCGTACCGAACCGAAAGCACTGTATCGAACGGTTCAATATCGATACGAATATCGTTGCACCCCTAATATATATATATATATATATATATATATATATATATATATATATATATTTGTATTTATGTAACAAATTGTCTGAATAGTTAATAAAAATACTGAGAAAAAACAGTATCACATTGTTTTTGCTTACATTTGGTGAACAATTACTTCATCTACCATTGCGTTATATACCTTGGTACTGTGAGGGCACGCGGGAAGGCCGTCCACTCCTAGCATGCTTAATCCTTCGGGCATCTTTCCACTCTATCGCTAGAAGAGCCAAGAAAGGCAAGAAAATCCTTTAACTATGGGTAATCTTCTCATCAGTCAACATGTTGCAATACCTGGCAAAAATCACTGCTCCAGGCAATGTCAGGAATTAGAGGACTATTACAACATAACATACATTTTCAGGGCATAAAAGATGACACGCTACATATTTCTAGCTTCACCTACAATCTAGAAATAATACAACATGTTAAAAATATATTAATCATAAAACAAACTCACCTTTTTGTGGTACAGGTTTCCTCATGCTCCAACAATACTGACCAACTAACAAAACAAAAGTGGCCTCCACTGTAAAGGCAATAAAACACACAAAAACTGAGTTAAAGCTTAGTCACGCATGTTTGTGGCAATTTTTTCCTTTATCGATTTAAAAATAGAGTCACATTCGAAACATTAACACACACACACACACACACACACACACACACAAAATGTCACCTTGAAGTCTGGAGACAGTTGGGCATAAAGCAGCTAACATGATGCTTTTGATACAACACTGCAGCATCAAACTTCAATAAATCCATTTACACACGTTGGATTTGAAATTTTCAGCCAGTTTAAATGGAACTGTGTTATTCTAGTGTCTTTACCTCACAAAAGAAACACCTTGAGGCAAGTGAACTAGTTTACAAGCACTGTGAAAAAATATATTGTTTTTAACCTGTTAACTTGTGTTTCATTTTCTCAAGTGCAACATTTTGTTTCTGAAATGACCAGAAATAAACAGGAAATTCCAGGATTTCTCTTCAGTAAGGAAAAACAGACTTGTAACCTTTACTGCGCACCACTCTATTAAGCATAGACATTCCCCAAAAAACTAAATTATACTAACAGATGGCGGAATATTTCTAAAATCATAGATAATTAAGGCCATCAAAATGCACAACTCTTAATTTACATCACTGACAAAGAACCAATCACACTAATATATTCTATAATATATTCTTGAGGCCAAAGGCTCAGCTACTACATATAAAATGTACTATTGTTATTCAAAGGCAACAGAGAACTGGAGACTTTACTAAAGCTTACTTGTCTTCTCAGGGGTTCATCACAAAGATCAAAAGTGCACTGCATGTGGACTTGTGGAGTTTTTCACATGTTACACATACATTGTGAGATCATAATGAATAACTTTCTTGAGATATTGACTGCTTATGTAAGAGATTTATCCCAAAAAATGACACCGGTCTCTCAGTTAAAGCAGCAGAAATAGCACCCAGGGATGACTTTCTATTCAACTTTGATCAAATAATTTAATAATTAATTAAAAAAAAAACAACTAGTATTGATTACAGAAAATTGGTTTATTGCCCATAACATAAAGCATACTGTCTTGAATGCTCATGAATGTCTCGCCGTCTGTCAGCAGGCCAAGGTTACGGCAAGAGCAACATGTTTTAAGGCTCAGTGACCCCTGTTACCTAACCCCGGCTCACAAACACTACAAACCAGACACAACACACAGGTCAGCAGGTCAACGGATATAAACAAGTGCTTCAAGTGGCTGCTTCTGCAGTTTCCCCACACCCCACTGCGACATTTATTACCACAAAGTAATCAAACAAGGCCGATATTTAAGTAGTTTTAGCCAGAAATGTGAGGACGTTAGTAACAGTCGCAACGCAGATGTTAACCATCTGCCAAACATTTGAATTTGCTGAGGAAAAATATTCCCGCTTTATTATGAGGGCTGTTATAAATTAACCGAGCTTGCGTGGAAAATGTAAAAGAGCAAAGGCAGAGCATCCACAGTGTCGCTTAAACCAGATATGGGCTGTTCATATTATAAACGCGCCTACCTTATAACTTCATAACCGTTTTGCTGCGTTTCTCCTTATCGGATGAGCTCCTTTTCAATAGAAGTGCGCCTTTTTCCGCCGCCAAAGGGGGGACGGCTCCCAAATTAAAGCGACCGGCTCCCTGTTTTTCGGGCTGAAAAAAAGTGACAGGAGGACTGGCATCAGTGATCGGCAGCAGCACATCCCTCCTGTTGCAAACTCCAGGGAGTAACAGTTGTTTCACACATAAATGGAGCTCCTAACTTTATATTCAGAAACAAAACATCACCGGCTACATTGGAGAAATTTACTGAGCTTCATTCAAAACACAAAGCCAGCACATGGGACCCTCTTCCCCGCCCTCTCCTACGCTTTATTTCCATGAATACTCATTTACATGACAGCAGCGTTAACTGTATTAATCAGGAGTTTAACAGCAACCCCTGCTGCACAAGCCTCTCCAAACACCACTGAATGAAAGTCAAACATGCATGAAGCCAGTGCAGACATCTCATCCAGCAGGCTATGCTACGCACGGCTTCACAGACATGCCCACGGATTTAGCGTGCTAGCTTAGCATGCTAGGTGGCACGCTAGTTCGCCGACCTGATTATAAATATTAGCATTAGCAAAACGGGAGCGTACCAGCACTGTGAGGTTAGTTAGCGGTCATTTCGGCTCAGCGCTGAAGTCGAGCCTTAACGGAGATGCCGCTCGGTGTATCCGAGGATGTTTACCTTGCTTTGTAACGTGTGTATTTGTTTCTAGCGCTTTTGTGGGTCCGCCATTTTTTCCCTACACGATGAGGAGGGGTGTTTTGCCAACATTTCTTGTCTGGCAGACAGTCCGGCAGACGGGCAAGTCGAGCTAATGATGGGGAAACGGCACAACAGTGACCCCTAGCGGCAAAAGCTGGTATTTTTTTTTTAAATGCAGTGGAAAGGTTTTATAATAATAATAATAATAATAATAATAATAATAATAATTATTATTATTATTATTATTATTATTATTATTATTTTACATACTTATATGTTACAGATCATCAAACCGATTTCACTCAAATAGAACCTGTCGCATAAAGTGAACTAGGCTTAAAGGTTGCACAAAGTAACACATCATGCTAAAATCTTAATAAAACAGTTGCAAAACAAAGTCACTGCTCATCTATCAGTCTGGAAAGGGTTTTAAATATATTTCCAAGGCTTTGGGATTCCAGCAAACCATGTTTAGAGCCAATTTCGCAGGCCTGCCAAAATTACTCCATGAGTGTATTTGTATTCAGTAAGTAATTACACTACAATGACACTTATCATGCGGATTTTTTTTTAAATTGTGAATTTTCCTGTTTGTGTATGAATTTTAGTACTAAATAAAATGACAAATGTTCATCAACCATAGGCACCTGGAAACACTCACATCTCTATAACACCCTTTATTTATTGTTTTTGAATGTAATTAATTGTTCAAATTTTAGAAATACATTAACGCCAAACATAACTCTTTCTAAAATATAGTTTTGGATGTGCATAGTCCTACCTAGTATGGCTACTGTAGGACAAACATGTTTTAGTCAACAAAGAGAGATCAAAAAAGTTAAATTTAGACTGTAGCCCACAATGACTCCTACTGGCTGGTGTGTTTCTGCTAGTATTTGGACTGGATCCGGTTGCACCCATCCTGTGGGAGGCAGTCAGTCCACTGTTTACCTCAGCTGTCAATGTCAACTAAGGACCGCCTTTATTTACTCTGGAAGAAGCTGTAAAAGTTTCTGAAAGGAGCCCGATATGGTTATACTGAGGTGAGTTGTCTAGGATATGCTAAACTGTTGGTTAGCTGTTGTTTTTGTCACTGTTAGGTATTGCTAACCTCTGATAGCTGCTGTTAACTGACTTTAGTGAAACTGTATTTGAAATGGATGAGAAATGGATTTCCGGTTAATACTTGTACAGCTGCTGTTATTGTGTATATATTTATTTATATTTAGATTTCTTCATACATTCTTATATAGTTCTATATTGTGTATTGTGTATTTTGTTGTACAGTTATTTTATTTTCAACTTTAATTTATATATTTATCTTTATCTTATTCTTCCCAGTTAAATTTACCCTTCATTCTAATTTGTGTTGTACAGTTATTTCATTTTTAACCTTAATTTATATTTTATTCCTTCCTAGTTAAATTTACCCTTTTTAATTTTTCATATTTATTTCCTATCTTATTCATAGCCTTTTCCTTTTTTGTTTTCTTTAGGTCACGAGCAGTTGTCCAAGCATTTCACTACATATCGTACTGTGTATGACTGTGTACGTGACAAATAAAATTTGAATTTGAATTTGAATTTGAAATGTGAGAATGTAATCAAACTGTTTATTATTAATGTGTTTTTTTTAAGGACTCTCAAGCCTAACATTAGCTAGCATAATGTTAGCTTAGAAGTAGCTGTTGCTGCTGTTTAGCTTGCTCTTTTCACCTGTCTGGACGTCCAGAAAGGTGATTGCATGTCTAATCACCTGACACCTGACAATAAGTAATTGCAACAATATCTGGAATAAATAAGCATATTTCTGTACATTTGCTTAGAGCCCTGAGTTAAATTCATTAGAGGAGGCGTAAGTTCAGACAGAAGAGACATTTTATTAAGATGCTGGTGGTTGTCTCTTTCCTTCACATTTTTGTTCCTTTGGTGAAGGTATGTTGGTGAAGGGGTATAAACATAATACATAATATTCTTAATACATACATAATGCATTTTATACATAATACATAAAAAATAGATATGAACCTTCATATTTTGAGTCTGAAGGCGCAGGGACAAATTTAAATGTCCCTTTATGGCACGCTTGTGACTGCTCCTCTTCTCTGTTTTGATGTACTATGGGGCAAAGGCCATTAGTACATCGTGGGGGAACATGGCTGCTTCCACAAACTACAAATCTGCTTCTGTGTATTTTTAACAGGATTAATTATACGTTTATGAGAATACATCAGTTTGTTGAAAATGTAAATGTATATTTAGAAGTACAGTTGTTCTTTTAAATAACCTCAAACTAATACTGTCTGTACTTTTAATGATTTATTAGTCAGAAATTTGCACAAAGTTAGAAACTATGATTAATACAAGTGTGGTATGCATTGTCAAAATATAGAAAGTTATATATAATGATTCAACATATATCACATTTGACTTCTGAAAAAAACAAAAAAACAAAATACAATACTATTCAATACTATTCCCTTAAATGTAAACACTGCCTAGAGCGAGAGAGCTGCCTTGGTGGAGGTTTGCGCTCTTGAAGTACTTCTTGTTAATTATTGTGATAATTAATTGATTGATCACAAGAATATTAAAAGAAGAAAAATAGGAGTAGAAAATCTTTTTGCTTCAGTACAGAGAAATGATCTAGTTTTGGGTGTTTGACTAAAGATGTGCGGTATTTGTCTTGAGCATAAAATGAATAAAATTTAATTATCAAAGCACGCAAAGCTTGCTTAATAACCACTATTTGTTCCAGTTGAGATTATTATGACACTATGAAGATAACTGTGGCAGCATATAAAACTAAATAGAGGATTTTTTTTGTCTAAGCAGTAAAATCCACATTCTTCCACAACGAAATCGGAGCAAAACATAACAGAAGTGCAGTACTGTACCAAACATTCTAACACAATATGTATAAAGAAATTCTAGGCAAATTGTGTAGATGTCAGAATTAGAAATAGAAGCTATTTGGTAATGCCATACCAATTAGGTCTGGGTAGCAACTGTAACCATGCGATTAAGAGAAACACCCAGCAGTTCAATTGTGTGTAATGGTCACCTGGCAGTACTGCTAATGCCCATTTCAGCCTACGCTGGGCAGGCCATGCCCCAGTGGCCCCCTGCACCCCAGGCAATTATGTTTGGTTTCACACGGTGAAAAGGGTTAATTGGCAGCGCCCACGTGCCTGATTGGACCTGTTTCACGCTTGTCAGCCTTCATCGCATCAAAGACAGCCCCAGTCTACTAGGCACCATTATTAGAACACGCAGAAACACACATGCATGTACTGGCGCATGGACATGCACTGTACGCAATCTGCACACACAGAGACAGAAACGCACTCAGACAGAAATTCTGGACTGCTGTTCTCCATGTCCATGCATGTTGTCTGCATTTAGACAATATGCAAATCACTTGCAGGATGATCCTCACCACTATCACTAGGGGTCAGTGTTGTTTTATACAAGGCAGGGGCAAATAATTCTATCAGAGGGAAGCTCTCATCGCATCATAATGTAACTTGGCTTTCCTCTGGCCACTGGATTTTACAGCTTATCTTTGCCACTCACTATCATTTAAAATCTCATTAAAATTTATTCTGATTGTGCATTTTTATTTTCCTTTAAAAAAATTAGTAGTAGTTAAAATATTTTGGTTTGGTTTTCTTTTCCAATAGCTATTTATTACATATACTTCAAATCTCACATTCTAACTTCTCTGGCTGTCTTGTAGTATTGTCAGGCCATGTCTACTGTAAACTGAGTTCTTTTCTCTGCCATGTGGTTTTACGGTTTTTATTTTTTTTAATAAGGCTTCACCCACTGAGCCACTGGGAAGTCTATGAAAACCCATCAGCCATTATACAAGCTAGTTTGACTGGCAAATAACAACAGTGACAATGTGTCCCACTCAACAGTCGGCTTTCTATAAATACCCCCCCCCCCCAATCAAAGTACAGTTTTCAAAAAAGTCAGTAAAAATCTACTGAAATACAAAGTGATATTTACAACCAATTGCCTGCTGATTCCGTAAAACCTCTTCAAACACACAAGACAGAATTTATAAGGGAAAAAATGACATTATAAGAAAGACAGTATGTGACTGTAACCACATAATGAACACAGAAATTTGATAAAGGTAATACAAACCAGATAAACAACATAATCTGAGGCCATTTTTTCTATAATAATGTGTGAGTTGAAAACACTGAAATATTTGATTGTACATACTCAAAGCACATGCAAACGTTTATTTGCACCACTTTATTTGCAGATACAAATGCCTTTGATAGCTGTAATCAGAAGAAATTTCAGAGGTAATCTTCCCTTATTTTGTTCCACAATAAATACAACAAATCTGTACATGAACAATTTCAAAACAACCCATTGTGTCTATTAGAATCTAAATTCTCATATTAGTCTTTGCTCTTTTCTTTTTGAAGCCGTGTCAGTTTTTGGTCTGTTCAGAATGTCTTACTTTTGCTCTTTTCATTTTATCGCACTAATTGAATTTGGCTCTCAAATTTGGCAACGAGTCTTTAGATTTCCAAACATGTTGCCTGTAGGTGTACACTAGCCAATGGCATGGCTCCACCACCGTGGTCTGTTTCTGCACATACAGACAGTACAGCAAGGATCTTTTCCCACTGTGCCTCCTTGTCACTTTCGGCACTCTGGCACGCTCCAACAAAGTCGCCCCTCTCACACACAGACACACACAAACATACGCGCGCGCACACCGAGACACGTACGCATAGCGAGAGTCACATTGCGTGTGTTCCTTCCCATCCGTGCCTCAGAGGACTCTGCACTTTTTCCACAGACGAGGACATGCATGCGCACACACTCACAGAGTCCTGATACACATTTCCCAACTCTGCTGGCATCCTGGGAGGGAAATGCAAGAGAGAGAGAGAGCGAGCAAGAGCATATGTTGGATAGACGTTTGTTGAGGGGGGATATTTCTCTTTGGATGTTGTCTTACAAGCTCTGACGGCATGGCGCAGAAAGAAGGCATTTTTTCGTCCAATTTATTAATCCTTTTAGGCAATGTTCTCTGTTCAGAAATGCAAATTGAATCAATCTGAGGCTGACTTTAAGACTTTTCAAGTGGGATTTAATTAGAAGCCAGGGCCTGCAGTTTTTAATGAGAGAGGGGGTGGAGAGATGGAGAAAGAGAGAGAGAGACAGAAAGAGAAAGAGAGAGGCATGGGGAGGGAGAGTGGGTTGCGGTTTTGATCTGGGGGTCCTGCTGGAGAAAGGATGCACAAACACTCATAACATACAGGCACAAACACTAATAAACACACATGCAGAAATACGCACACACGCACCCTGTAGAGCTAAGTATGAGGCGGATGCCTGCTGTTTGGTTTTTCTCACTTCCCTCGCTGAGAGTTCAACCAGAGATGTTGTTACTTTAGTATACATCTAAAACACTCACACAAACCTAGCCTATATGAGCTCTAACGGAGATAAGCCTCATTTTCAGGGCTCACCGTAAAACACCTAAGCTAATACCAGACAGTTTCCAGGTGTTAGAGCATGGATGCAGCACAAATGTGAAGTTGGTTAGTGTAGAGGAAAAGCACGCCTACCTCCTGGAATGAGCAAAGCTGGAAAAACAAGTAGGAAAAGAAGATGTAACATCTTACCAAATAAAACGGAGACTGATCCTTATTTTGGGATCTACTACGATAACATATTTTGTTCCTTCTTGCCCATTTAGCTGTAGGTGGATGTACGTGTTTGCATTAATATGTACGCATTTGCATGAGCACAAAGCTGTGCCCACAAGTCCAAGTTAATTTTACTTGTGATAATTTGCAGATCTTGCAGTCACTCCCTCGTAAATGATTATAGCAGACAGAACTTCCCTCTAGAGTAAAACTTCCCTTGATTTATCAGAGATTTCACTGCCATTTGGCTTTCACATGCTGTCCCGTGCTGATACATTTTGGGGAAATATAGTGCTGTTAAAAAGGGTGAAGTCAGCCTGTGGTGTCGGGATGTGGTTTGAAAGCTCACGCTCTCCGTCGTCGTTCCCTCTCCCCTCACCGTTTCCTGTCACCCATTTAAATGGGTTTTTTTCAGGGACAGTGACTAGTCTTCCACTAGGTCTGATTTTTCTCTTTCCGTATTTTCACTTTTGTGTTAGCGTTCGTCGAGAGGGGGAGGGTATGTTTTGTTAGCCGAACTTGACCATTTTCACTTTCAGAGTTTTCTCTGTGCTGCTGTCTGTCATAAAAGCAGTGTTTTGTCTGTGGACTGGAGAGGCAGCAAACAATAAATGTCAAGAAGATTATGTCTAGCTGGTGAATCTTAATATAGGTAGAAATAAACATGAAATGATATGCACAAAAACAACAATTTCAGATGCCAGTGGAGTTGATGTACAGTATTGAAAAGGCTTTGGAAGGAGGGAAAAAATGTGAAGAGATGACTTTTAGGCTGCCACAGTGAGACATGAATTTACCCATTAAGGCCACAGCTCTTGTGTGTGTCTCGCAAAATGCTTGACAACTAGTTGATACTGTCAATGTTTAAATAATACTAATTAATCTCCATTATTGAAACATGTAATTAATCTCTTTCTCACCCTCTCTGGCTGTCTCTCTGTCTCCTACTTGCTCACATTTAATGGAACATGAAAGGGAAACCCAAAGAGCGAGTGCTGTGTTGTGGTCCTTGCGGGAAGCTCATTGAGGGACTCACATCAGAAGAGATAACAGGCAAAGAGACAGACGGGTGGACATGTTTTGACAAACAGACAGTTGGTCCAAAACTCCTCCCTGTCTTTCTGCTCTGCGCCCGCTCTCACTCTCTCTTGTGCGCTCTCCCACTTTGTGTGTCTTTGAACTTGGGCCTTCATTAACAATCTGCTGATTAACCCTTTACAGCCGATCGGAGCGGGCACGCTCTGTTTTGCGTAACTATTTTTAAATCCCGGTAGCTCTGCAACCAAGTAAGCTAGCGCAATAATTTTTTTTGCATATGAAACTGGAGGAGTTGTACTTACATCTTATGCCATCAGCTTGTCCTAGGTCACAGTTTCCTTCCACATATAGCTTTGCAAAAACTGCATAAAAATCACTTGCAGCAACAAAAACATGATATTCCAGAAACACGCTTCGCCGATCCATCAGCTGTTTGTAACACTTCCTACGTCCATCAGCGCGAACTATCACATGACCGCATAACCTGCCCGAAACCGGAAGTGACATCATTTTGCGGAAATGTAGTTTTTTACGATCGGGGCCTTATGAGCTTGTGTTTTACTTGTTATGTGTTTTAAAAAGTTATGTTTGAGTTTATGACTTTCTGTGTCGTTTCTGGGATGCTTAGGACTCATATTGCACTGCTGGAAATAGTTTATTTTGATGCATATGCTGTTATTTTGCAAATTTGCACTATAATATTTATTTTCGTTTTTCCTGCAGTATATAAAAATTGGTGTATTTCAAAAATAAAACTATGAAGACACTCAAAATAAATTTCCTGTGGTGGGAAACTAGTTTGTGTAACTTTTTTGTATTTACAGTTTTGAGGGATAAGCCTCTTAAATTTCTCTAACTAGAAATATATGTTAAAAAAACAAAAACGATTTTCAATTGTTTTGTAGTTTATTGCACTTTTTTGCAATTTATGTAATTACTATGCACCTAATGCAGACATATTATTAAAGTTTGGGCTATAATGGTTGTATTGATGTATAGCAACTTGAAATGCTCCCAAAAATGGCTCCACAGCATGTAAAAATATAATATAAGCTCTGGCGAACTTGGTTCTATGGTAGGTCTTAAAGGGTTAACAGGCTTGGGAATACGGGGGGTAGATGGATCAGAAGTAGAGAGAGAGCAGCGAAATGAGAGAGCGGGAAAGAAAAAGGGAAGATCCGAGTTAGAATATGGCCACAGTAAGACTATGTTCAAACCGAAATAGAAATGTGTAAAAAATTGGCACCTCCTCATTTCATTGAGATAAATGTGCTATCACAGTGGGTGCAGAGGGCAAAAGCTGTAATCCACGGCTCCGTGCATTTCAAAGCAGTCCCTAATACTGCAAGGATGGTTATTACAACTGGAAATACAATGCAAAGGCCATAATTTTACAATAATCAATAAATACTAGAGGAGTTGATCATGATTCCACCTCACAAATAAAAACACTAACTAATACAGGCTATTGTGCGTTGTTTAAGTGGTTGTGGGTCTGTTTTGTGAGAAATACAAATGTAGCATGGACATTCTCCAAAGCGCTTAAAATCTAAAATCTCCAGACTCAAGTTATTGCTTTTTGGAAACAAATCCAGTCTGCATGCTAATGCCGTATAGGTACAACTTCACAGAAAAGGCTAAACAAAATTTTTAGCTTTAGTTTCTAGAAACTGATAATTTTTGATATTCCATGATACTGCTTTGAATATTTTTTTCATTTCAACACAACATATACACACATCCTCTTAAAAGTAATGTGGGTTTTGTAAAAATCAAAATGAGAAAATCTTGGTTTGTAACAGTAAACTTTAGGAAAAAAACTTCCTCTTCCCCTCTAGTAGTGATTCCACTTTATTTTCAGCAGAGCCACACACAAATAATAATAACGATGAGGAAATATTATAATTTATGATGCATATAAAAATAAGAAAACAACTGAATACTGAGTTCAGTTATATTATGTAATGCAAAAAGTAGGAATAGACACAGGACTGTGTCTGACACACATTTTATCAGGTGGCGAGGGATGTGTGGTCATGTGAGATCTTTCTGAAGATGACCTGAAAACAATGGTGTGGAGCTGCAAACGCATTGATTTCATAATTAGTCTGCTCAGTGTGGCTAGAGTGTGCAAAATAAGGAGAAAGCATTTCTGGGAAACTGAAAAAAAAGAAAGAGAGAGGGAGAGAGGCACGGGCCAAGAATGGGTGAGTCTGGAAAATATAGAGAGGGAAAGACAGACTGACACAGAGGGAGAGACGGTGGCAGAAAGTCGGACTGATGGGTTGAGACAGGGAGCGAGAGCCCGTCTGATGGACAGAGAGAAAGAGACAGTCTGACAGAGGAATAGAAGGAGGGATGGGCCTGTTCTGAATTAATGACTGCTCTCATCGCAAGATGAATGTTCTCCCGCTCTCCCTTCGGAACAGAGCTTGCAAATAAAAAAGAAAGTCAGTCCAACGAATAATGAATACGCAGATAAATAAATAAGCCAATAAATAAATGAATAAACGTGAAAGACAGACTGTGATCGATGCACACAAGGTAGTGTGCAATTTGTGGATGTGCATGAATTTTTCTAAATAAATTTTTACATTTGGGGATCCACGCTGCGTGGTACTTTGTGTGTGACAGTTTGGGGAGTTAAGCGTGCCTTTTTTTTTTAATACTAGCAAGCACGTCTACCCCTATGCTGGCGTTCGTGTCTCTGTGCATGTTGTGTGTGAGTTTGTGGCGGCGAGTTTTTGTTTGTGTGCATGTGCTGGTATTTACTTGCATGTGGGTTTGTCGATGTGGCTTTGTGATGGTGTGTGCATGTATCTACTTTTATTAGTGTGAGTTTGTGTGTGAGTGTAAATGTGTGTGTGTGTTAGTTGTTTGGGGGGGGGGGGGGGGGGGGGGGGTCTCTCTGGTGAGTCTCCTTAACATCAAACAGCTGGAAGTAATAAAATATTTAGGAAGCGCTGGGAGTCTGTGAATATTAATACTGCCTTTTCCTTCTGTCTCTCAAATCTCCCTCTCTTTTCCCCTTCTTTCTGTGTCTCTTTTTTTCCCTTCCAGTTTCTCCCCCCGCCCCTCTCCCTATACTCACATGATCCCTGTATCTCTACCTGTATGTGGTTATCCTCTCACCTTTAGCTTCTTTGGTCCATACTCATGCATGATCTCCTCCCCCCCTCCCTGTTTCCAGTTCATTTGACCGTGTTTATGAAGGAGTCACAGTCACTTAACTGGGGGTCCACTCTGCCTGCTGGAACTCAGTGTGATGGAGGGGGATGAGAGAAGTTGACCTATACTATCCTGTCATGTTATGCACCGCGTGGGGACGAGCAGTGTCACAAGTCCTTTGAGCCAGCAGGCAACAGAGTTTACCACACTGCCTCCTGCCATGTCAAACATACAAGTGGACCAACAGACCGACAGGCTTCTGAACAAGTAGGACCTTTCGGCCTGACCAGGTCCTACTTGGATAATCGGATAATTTTTTTTTCCAGGATGAAAAAAAGAGAGAGAGAAAGAATTAAAAGGCTTTCCTACAGTAACACTATGACATGGTGGAAATCAAGCAAACCAGCTGTGCATATAGTAAATTAACAATATTTCTATAAACACTTTTCCAGTGTTACCGTTCAGTGTCAACTGAGCAACCAACGCTGAAGGTCAAAACTGAACCATTGAAAAATGAAACCAAGTAGATAATTGTTCGCCACAGTTTCACTTTAAATATATCCCTTTTTAGCTCAGACAGCTCTTACTGCTGAATATCTAATCCTGTACCAAGCAGTTATCAATGAGTTAATTAAATCTGCATTAATTCATGCATTATACAAAGCTAGAGTACAATAATATTAATAATAAAAACAATTTTTCTGATTAATATTTCAGTTCTCTTAATTCTGCTGTTAAATGTTGAATTGCTGTGTATTTTTCAAATGCAGTGGGAAAGCTTAAAGGTACTTGATTTATTGTCAGCATCCAGCTTAACTATATGTCTGACTCATCGACCTCAAAATGTTTCTTATGCTTTACAGTAAACACTGAACTTACAAAATTGTATGAACTAACAATGTTGTGGTTTGTTTTTCTTTTGTTCCAGCAGTTTTAACTAAAACATATATCCAAATTTTCACCCAGTATGACATCATGTTTTGTGGATTTGGTTGATTACTTATTGACTCCCAGTGCTATTTTGAATCTGTAATTTAAAAACTCTAGTTTTGTAAAAGGTAGAAAGAGATTGTGATCAGCCAGCCACTGAGTTATGACCACCACATGTAACTGCTGCCACTGCAAATTTTGTAATGCAATGCTAACGCGTGTTGCAGTACAGCAATATACAAGGCATGATGCACTATTTTTTATCTTTGTTTTAACCATTTAGTCTTGTATTGTTTAATTTATATTGATTTTTTCATCAATCTTCCATCAATAAATAGACAGAAATCATGCACATCATCTGTATGCATTTTCCATATAGATTTCCCTATCAATATTTTGCTCTGACTGATTAGCCCCAAAGGGAGCCTTGAAGGTAGACGCTGTACAAAAGGAACGTTTACGGTCCATAAGGCCACTGATTTACTGAGCAGCCACTACATTCATACAAAGTATAACTGGGGAAGCAAACACTAAGACCAGACAGGACGCCTGAATTCACGAGAAGGTTCTGAGTCACACCAAGATTATTTTGTTCTCAGCTGCCATTTCAAGGCTTTTTCCTCTTCACCGAAAGATATTCCCACACTCAAAGAAATGAAAGCGACATAAACAATTAAGAACATTTTTTTATTTCGTTGCATTTAAAATAAAAATAGGTGTGAGAAAATGCTGTAAGTCTGGCTGACAGTCAAGCAGACAAAAGACAGGTAGAGGCAGCAGAAGAACCCTGAAAAGCAGAGTGAGATGCAGTCCAACTGAAAAGGAGACAGGCTTCAGGCAAGAGACAAAAAAGATATAGTCATAGTGAAGGACAGGAAGATAGGAGGGCTGGCTGTTGTCAGCATCAGTGACAACAACAGCAATGTAATTATAGGCTCTCTGATTAAAATCAATCTTATGTATCTTATGTCTGCTATTCACAACTCATTTTGCTTGCTGAAAAGATCCGAGCCACTCTGACACCTCAGCTGGTGAGAGAAAAGGGAGGAAGTCAAGGTGTACAAATGGGCTGGAGCAGAAAAGTGTAGCAGTCCTGTAGCAGTTGTTTTTCTGTATTGTTTTGCAGGGCACTTATTTAATATAATTTCTTCAGAGTTTCCACAGTTGTTTCTTGCACCCCTTTATGGCTTCAGTTAGGTGCTGCTTAAGAATAAGAATAAGAATACCTTTATTGATCCCAGAGAGCTTAGTTCTCTATATTGATTGTATTTAGATCTAATGACTCCAGTTCTGAAAGATTCACATTTTGGATATTTCATTTAGACATTGCTTCATTACTGTTTATGGCTTGGAGCTTGTGCATCCAGGCTTATGTCTCCTGCACTCTCTCCAGTATATCCAGTTGTTAAAGCATGGAGAAACAATACATATAAAGACTGATTATGATACATGTAGCATGTTAGACACCTGTGCACAAACAAAAGTATTAATAAAACTGTAAAAAGGGTTCAAATCGGTCGAAATGTTAAATATTTTAAGCACACTGCTCTGTTGTTGCTGTTGTGTAGGGTTTCCAACTGAGATACCAATGGAGTATAATGGGCCCATTTTTTTCTTGTTCCTTCCTGAATTAATCCATGAACTCGTGCTCAGAAACCTAGAGGGTTGCAAGTTGTTCATATGATAGACTTGTGGTTTTTGAATATTTCACAAGTGAAAACTCCCTTTTCCCAGCTATGGAGACAAAGCCAGACAAAGTAGGGGATTGAGACAAAACAGAAAGGCACAGTGGAGAAAAGAGAAAAGACAGTGATAGAGAGAGTGAGAGAGACTGAGAGACAGAGGGGAAAGGCGTCAGTGTGGAGAGGATTTATGAGTGGGGCCTGTCTCTTGGCTACGAGTCTGGTCCCTCTGTGGTCCACTTCTCTGTAATATTCACCGCTCCTCAGGCTCCCATGTGTCTGCCTGTGGGAGCAATGTACACACATGCACAGCCTTGCATGCATACGTATGCTGTACAAACATGCATACTGCACAAAACACAGTTTGCATGCATATGTGCCATATATGTGCTCCAGAAGAATCCAGTCACTACAATTACACATCTGCTATGTCAATGGGCAGTTATTATCTGCGTCTTCCTTTGTTTTTACCTTATTTCTAACCTTGGACTGTCTGTCTGACCTGACATTTGGACATGTCACCTGACATTCAGATTTCAGTGGAAAGATACCACAAACCACAAAGCCTGTGGTGCACAGTCTCTTAAAATAAGGTAAAATAGGTTATTTTGAGGTAGTGGTCAGTAAGCGTGCCAAACAAAATGTAAGAGAGCCATTTTAAGGGATAGAAAGCCCTTACCCCTTAATGCCCAAAAAAGAAACGAGACGACAACTCTAGGCAGCATGCAAAACAGACCTGTAGGGCCAAAAGGAGAATTAGGATTGTGCTATTTTTTGATGAAGTAGGAAAAGCTTTAAATCTGCAAATATTATGCCAGTAGAACACAAACGGTTAACATGCATACACAGAACTTTACTAAATATGCAGTTACCAAAAGCTAAAGAATTGAGGGAAACACTGAGGAGAGAGCTGCAAAAAACTTAAGTGTCATATGAATTCAACCAGGTGGTACCAAAACAACTCACAACTGGATCACTGGTTGTGTTTCTTTTTCCCAGTCACAAACATCAATATATTTCTAAAGAGTGAATTATTACTTCACCAAAGACATGTCTATAGGTTCACCTTTAATGGTATTAAATTTGACTGTAGGTTACATGGCATTCAAATGGCAAAAAAGTGCGGCGTGGGCCCGTGTGTCAAGTAAGCTGACTGGTTGATCTATTTATTGATTAGAGCTAGAAAGCCAAGTTGGGAGAATGCTTGAGCGTTAAAGCTGGGATACAGTGCGATTCCGCTCCTGCTCAAACTGTACGATTGACTCGCAGAGGTTAGAAGTTCGTAGGTCACGATGCAGGGTCTCACACTATACGGCCCGATGCTCTGATGCGACCTGAGTGCTCACACTGTGCGTCCATGAAAATGAAGGTTATAACAGAAAATCTGTCGCTCACTCTCACTCTCTTTCACTCACACAGACACACCACCACCATCAACTTTGCTAAATTGCTAATGAAAAACACTGATCAGGCAGCTGTGATTGAGCAGCAATGTCCATCCAACTATTTTCCCGGTTGTTGTGGTCGTGATAATTTTGTGAGGCCACATCGAAGGCTCGGATGAGCTTTCCAAAGTTCTACAAGTGCCTACATCGCTTGTGTCCAGATCACACGCTGCACTGCCGTGCTACTCCGTCTTTTTCGCCGACATTTATGTGTTTGCTCGTGCGCAGTGTGACAAGCTGCGGTGACACCCTCTGAGGATTTCAAACAGGTTTGAAATCCTCCCGACCAAGCGATTGATGATCGGGAGCTGGTCGTGAGGTGTTAATCGCTTCTCGTTACCCCACGTATACTACACGATGCACGACGCACGATGAAGGCCAAACTCGGGCCAATCACCAAAACGGTCGCACGACTGAAAAATCTGCTCAAAATGGGCCAAAAATCACACAGTGTATGCCCAGCTTAAGTGGGTGAAGATACAAAGCAGAGCTAAACATTTAAGTAGCATCTGTATGTTTGAGGTTCATTTGCACTATTAAATTCTAACACTGGATAAATGCCCGTACTGAAAACATCTTTGAATGAAATTCAAATTTAATTCAGGTCCACAGACAATGAGAATATTTTATTTGTATAAATGCAAGATATCACACCATCCCCAAAAAGATTGGTTTGAATCTGTAATTCCATGCATGTACATGCACGCCCAATCAAAAGAAAACAAATGCACCCTGTTAAAAAGAAATTTACACACAGGCACATACTTCACCTTGAACATCTTTCCTTTTTCTCGTAATTATGGATGGCAAATCAAGTGATGTTTTCATTGTCAGTAATTGAGCCAGTGTGCTAGACTTGCCTATGTTGCACTGAGAGGGAGAGGGTTGAATGGGAATTCCTCTGTTGTGACCCTGGTCAATAAGCCCACAGCAGGGCTGCCTGCCCAGCAAACACAGAGGCCAGCAGGATCAAAGACACTAAGGGATGAGTTAGCTTAGCAGGAGGGAAAGACATGAGGGACAAATGGGCAGAGGACGATGTAAGGAAGGGAATCAGGAAGAATGAAAGTAAGTTGAACCATATAGAGAGAAACAGGTGCATCCAAGTGTTTTTTATACATATGTTTGAGGGTAGATAGAAAGAAGTTGAGCTTACAGAGGACAAAGAATGAGGAAAAAAGCAGATCTAACAAATGGAAAGAAGCACTGATAAGCAGGTCACAAAGTGAAGAAAATATCTAATAAAAAGAGGAGGATGAATAATACTTTGACCACAGCCCATTACATATGTGTTTGTGCACATGTAGTATGTTTACCACAGAGCTGCCAGTGCTGAAACCATTTATGCCCTGCAGAGTTTTTTAGGACCCAAAAGAATGTATTTGTATGGACTTTTGTACTGGAATTCTGGGACAGCTGACAAATCTCATGATTTTCATTATTTTGATAAATAAAGTTTTACATTTCACAGAGGGAAACGTTAACACCAAGGGTAAAAAAAAAGGAAATAAGTAATAATAATCATAATCATAATAAAGAAATTTAAATGTTATACTTCATGACTCTAAGTAATGTTTAGGCTGACAAGTATGAGATTTATGTATACCTCAGATAATAAATCTATGGGAAGTGAGATGCAGTTCTGAAAAGTCAGATCCATAGGACTGATAAGCTCAAGTTTCATTTGACCAATTCTAATGCGTTTTTATCACAGGTTCACATTGCAAATCCATAATAATAAATTCATAGCAGAGGATTTTGTACACGAGTTACATTTTTGTATACTTTGTTTAGACTCAGAGATTAAAAAAAAGAAGAAAAAAAACACTTGTATTGTTGCTGCATAACAGCATTTTTTTCACACTGAAAATTGATCAAAAATTGATAAAGGAAGTGATCAATTCTGTAAATAGAATCTATAAAGGTAATGGGTCTTGGTATCTTAACACAGCACCATTACATTTCTGTCATGTCCTGGTTGATGGATTGATATCTTGCTATCCTGCAGGCCAGTGTGAAATTATTACATCAGATACATTTTAACCCTGCACAGTAAATCAGTAAATACTTGAAAATTAATTTGCAGGAGAATGGTTACATTCTTTGACTAAATATTGGCATGAGTAACGTAGCAGTGCACATATTTATATAACAGATACACCTGAACAGAGATGCTATAAATGTGTGTGCCATTCACAATCAGTTTAGTCTATGAATGGAGTTTTGTACAGGTGAGTCAACAAGCATGTGTCACATGCAGTTCACAGTTCCCTTAAGGTAAGTATTTTGCAATGAAATCTCCGTTTAAGGTTGTAGAGTTACATTTAGGTTTATGTAAGTATTAGCTGCCTCAAGAACATGAACACGAGCCAATAATGTCCTCTGAAGTAATGAAAACTCTACTGTGTGAGTGTACATATGCGTGTGATGCAGGGTTCACTTATGTAACAACCACAAGACATAGTCAGTGGGAGGTTGAATTCGAATTACAAATTGAGGAAGAGAGCAAGAATAAAGCAGAGAAAATGAGACAGAAAGGAACCACAGACGGAGCATTTTATACAGCATAAGTAAGACAGGGCTTTAAAACTGCTCAAGTTTTTAAACGAAAAAAAACAAACATATGCATGTTTATTTTAAGTAAAAAAGAAAACATCTTATACATAACTGAATTACCAGAGGTATCACTCCACACACAGAGAAAGCCAGTGAGACAGACAGAAAAACCCTTGCAGAGTCAGTGCTCAGAAGTGGCCTTCTGTGATCCCTGCCACTTCCAAACAGCATCAGGAAAGAGTGTTGCTCTGGCCGCCAGCCGGGCTGTCGCCATAGGGACCCAATTCAAAGAACCCCCAGCCAAACCATTTGAAAGATGTGGAAGGGGGTGGGGGGCTTGAAGATGCTAAGACCCAGCAGTGTGGAATCAGTGCTTAAAGAGTGCATATACTGCTAGCATCCAGCCCACTAATCAAAGCTCCTAGTTCCTCTTTACATGGTCTGTGCTTTCGTCACTGTCTCTATTTCTATTATCTCCCTTTCTTTCCGTCTGTTACTGACTTTGAAGTTGTTTAAAGTGAGATGAGAATCCCAAATTTCCTCAGTGGGTTGACGTGTCTTTGGCTCTCTCTCTGCCTGTGTCTTGTTTCCCCCCTTAGCTCAGAGAGAAGAATTCAAAGTGTACTCTTAATGGCTTACATGTGTTTCGATTAAGAAGCTGGCATGCACTTCCCATTTTAATGGGCTTTCTGTGCTCTTATTTCACTGCTGGCTTCGACTATGTGGTGGGGATTTGGAGGTAACAGCTTTTAATTGCCAGGCTATGGCAGGAATGTGGTTAGTCAGATGGCAGGAATGTGCCATGACACACATATATTTTTTTGGACTCTCTGATTCATATGTGGGCACAGATGTTCCAACAATATGGACGGCGCGTACACATGCTTACAGAAAATGCATGTGGTACGAGGTCAAGTTAGGTAAGAGAGGAGGCATGCAAACTGTGCCGTAGCGAGACTTGTGTGACGAGGTTTGATGTGATTAAACACACCATCTTTAAAAAAATTTGTCCTTCGTCTATTCAAGAGAAGGATTTTGAATTAGCAGGATGAGCAACCCTGTTCTTGTTATGCTGGCAGGGTTTTGGAAACAGCCTTGAGAATGAGTAGAGGCATCTTGAGAGAGGAAATCAGTCCTTGTAAGCATCAATGACACCTGTACGGCCACTGTGGAGTGTTCAGCGTACAAATCACACACTATATTTACGAGACTCTTAAGTTTACTTTGGAGGAAATATAAAAATCTTCCTGTTTAAATAAAGCCACTAAAACATACTCGGGTTTGACGTCTGAAATGAATAATGTGAAGTAAGCTTAACACACGCTGTCTCAGTTTGTATGAAATAAATGATAAGACCTAAATTACACCCTTAAAATGAGAGGATATTTTAAACTCCCAGTCAATTTACCATTTACACGCACTCTCTGTAGCAACATGAAACAAACAAAAATATGGATGTAATTTTTGGGTGATTCATGTATGTTTAAAAATTAATTGCCATCCGTGCGAACACATATAATCCCACGAAAAGAGTATAAAAACTGACAGTCAAAAGGATTTTTAATTTTACAGTATATACACAAGGCCCTCCTGCTTACTGTCACTCTGTTTTTCACTCGCTTCTCTCCCTCAGTAAAATACTTTGCAGGCCCAAACCACCCTGCGGTTAGCAAAAAAAGAAAAAACGCACTGGGTGTAAAATGATCCCAGCCCTGTAAAATTAGAAAAAGGGGAAGAAGAAAAATGAGCGCGCCCAATGTGGCATGTGAACTAATGATGGGTTGGTGAGCTGCTGGTTTCGGTGGAAGAGCAAGGAGACCAGCGATGCATGTGACGCGATGTTCACCTTTCGTCCGGCGTACTGTTAAAGAGGGATGTGCCCGGGTCGTTAGCAGCATGCCAACGGGGTCACTCCAGGACATGTGTGTAGGGTGCTTGGTGCTTGAAACAGCACTGGGAAGAAACAGGGTGGAGAAAACTTAGAGGGCTGATAGAGTAGAGAAGAAGGACGAAGACGGAAGGATTTAATAAGATAAGTATAAGATCAGGTGAGAACAGGACTGCAGAGCAGACAACGATGGACAAATGTATTTGTCAGGGCAAAAGAAAGAAGGACAGAATGTGCACATAAACATGTACGCCCAGTCACACACACATGCACGCACGCACGCATGCTCACATACTCGCAACCACTCCAAGTCACCCTATTATTATCATTATGCAAGTGTGACTGCAAATGGTCCCCCTGAGCAACAACAGGACTGAGCAATGAGCCTATAAACAGATATGCGTAGCAGCGTTGGCATTTTTGATGAGGCAGCAGCCATGAACACACACAAACACACAACCACACTCGCACACACTTGTTCACATACATTCCTATTTCCCTTCGACCTCTGCTCTCTAAGGGAGGGCACTGCGAGCACACAGCCTGCCGTAGGGACTGAGCGACAGTGTGCCCAGCTGCATGCCAACTGCGCCTGCGGGCTGCCCTAACCCATGCACCCAAGGGACCAAGCAGCCTCTGCTACTCTCTATATCACCCTCCCTTCCGTTCCTTCTCTTGCTCCCCCCACTTCCCCCCACCCCCCGAGCTCCTCACTGCCCTTCTCTTTCTCCCAATTGTTAGTGTCTCTCTTTTCTTCCTTTTCCTTGCTTTCTTTTTCTCTCTCCAATCCATCTTTCTTTCCCTCTTACGCTTAGTTCCAAGCCCAGAGAGTGAGTGACAGGCTGTGAATTGCTCTGAGGCTATACCCAGATAAAAGGAGATGCACAAGCATACGCAGGCAGATACACACACACACAGACATTTCATTGGGAATCATATCCACTGTCACATAGACAGACACAAGTCCTGCCATTCCGGTGCCGGTAAGAGCAATACACACTCCACACACTTGAATGTGGAGTGACAATCTCTTTGTCCAGTCTTCCCCCATGTCTGTGTGCTTGGTCAGTCCCTGTAATGGTACCCAGCATCCATCTGTGTTTGTGTGTGAGTGCAAGAGCAAGACAGTGAGGAGAAAGAGGGAGAGAAAGCGTGGGTGTGAGACTGAGACAGACAGAGACGGGGAGAAGGAGAGACAGATTGAAAAAGAGAGCATGTGTGCATGAAGGCTACATATGTGTGTGTCTGTGAGAGCGAAAGAGCACTATTGCATCTCGCAGTGTGCGGTGTCAGGTCTGGCTGTGTGAGCTGACACTGATTATAGTTTTCACAGCTCACTCTCATCACAGGCAACTATAGCCACGGCCAAAGCCCTATATTTCAAAAAGTTGCAACACTGTGCAGGATCCAGAATTGCTTTGAAACCTACAGCTTGGCCTAAAAATAGAGCATTCAGCCCCAATGGGACCTGTATGAACTAATATATTGATACTACCGTGCATGGCATATTGTGATTTCAAGATTGAGGATTACCCTGTTCTAAAGCAAATTTAAATGTTGAAGTGTAGTCTAATTTTTGAGGAGATGATTGTGAAAGCCTTACAGATCTATCACCTAAGGCTGGATACTGCAGTTTAGTGCACGCTACAAAAGATGCTTAACAGGACTAGGACTAGTCTATTTTTAACTTTGATTGATTACAGTCTTTAAATTTGGGAAGCTTCCTACTGTAAATAAATATGTACAACTGGGTGGTATTTCTGATTGTTTTTAAATTTTCAAAAAAGTATTATAATAAATATTTATGTGATTTAGTGTAGTCTAGTGTATTATATTTTATACAGGAGTATTTGTGAGTTTTTGAGATTTCATTCATCATTGCATCATTGCAATTTCAAAAAAAATTCAAGATGCAGAAAATATGATAGACATTAAAACTGTAATATTTAATTTTTGTTTTTTTAATGTGAGGAGGTTCAATAAAAACTCTTATTTTGTAAAACGTCTTTTTTACGTTATGCTATTCATTTTATCTTTAACTTGTGGGTGATATTAGTTGTTATTTATAACTTTGTGGAGAAAACTCTATGTAAACATGATTTATTATTGGTATAATAATCGTATATAGTTGGAGCACCACCAACCAAAAGCATCCACACAAGCACTTTTCTATGTAAAACAGTTCTGGCCTGGTCCTGTTGAGACACATGCTCCTGTCTTTTGTGCCCGATGATAGGCCGAACAGCAGAGTGTATAATTATTGTAACAAGCCTTCTGTCTTACCCTGTATACACCAATGACGAGGAGGCATTCAGAAAAAACAAACAGTGACACTGATGACTGATGCCTGCTCTTAGTTGCTCACATTTAAAGGCTACCAAACCATGAGACTCCTTTCTCTGTGTGGACTTTTATTTTCCTTTTCATGTGCTCTCTCTTTTCAGTGTCATTGACTGCTTTATGCCAGATATAAAAAGCGATGCATGACCAACGAAGTGCATAATGGGCAGATTTGACTAACGTGTCGGTGCAGAGGAGTGAAAAAGAGGAGGGAGCGAGGGAGGGGGAGAGGAAGCAGAAGGGAGAAGAGGGAGGAAGGTGAAAGGAAGTGGGAGATAGGAAGACTGAGGGAAAGGTAAAATATTTATTTTTTTGTTAAAGGGGGTGGTGGGGGGAGACAGAGCCAGAGGGTGGTGACCTGTGCCCTACCCTACAACAGAGGTGGCAGCCCTGGCATCTGCAGGCACAGCAGGCATCAGATGACATGCAACACGATTCACGGCCTGTGACTGAAGTAGATTGGACCGGCACATTCATGCTGAGTTGTGGTGGAGAGACGCTGCTGTCATATAAAGTGACTCTCTGTCAAATAAAAACAGATGATAAAGTGAGTGGACGTCCAGTCTGAATCAGTGTGAATCATGGCAGAAGCAACTATAAGCCAAATCCAGACAGGCGTGGTGGTAAATTGGGACCAGCTCGACTCAAAACTCGTGCTGGCTCAATGAGAGATCGAACAGAACAAGCATTGACAGTCCAGCCATGCATCACCCTCTCAACCTGACTCACCCAGATTCGATTGAAGCTGACGTGACCGAAGCTTCAGACCACATAGAGAATCTTTGCTCTGAGCTTAACTCTCCGCTCTGTCATGTGAATCACGTACACCATGAGCATAGTTGACTCCAGCTGATGTGTGCTGACATGTAAGTGCCCATAGTGTGAATGTTAAATCCAGCACTGTGCTTCTGTCATCCATGTGTAAGCTGTATGCTGTGTATCTGTACTTTGCATTAATCCCTGCTGGAGATGATGTAACGGGAAACTAACACAGGTCAAATATTGTCCAGAGCCAACTACAATCCTCTGCATACCGCAGTAGGGGTGGTGTTGGTACATCACAGAGTCAGAGTCTCCAGAAATGTCTTCGAAGCGTCAACATGATGTTTACACTGCAAGATATACAGAGGCTCCCATAATAAAACTCGCAACCTTCACGAAACCTTGATAAAATTTTTTGAAAGGTCCTAGTTCCAAAAGTGAAACCACTGAATCAAAACACGCATTATACCAAAAATAGAATCAAAAAGTAGTATCGAGGGAATAGAAAACAAGCCAGAATTAGTCAGGGAATAAATAAAAGATCAATGTACAACGTGCAGAATATAAAATATTGAATTTACAGGTAACACAGAGGTATCTCTATCTCCTATTATGTCTTTAATTTCAAATTGAAGAGTGCATTTAAAAGCAAAACAAGGAAAGTGTTGGATTATATCAGTCACAGCTGTTGCTCAGAACTTTTCATTTCATTTCTTTGAAAGTGCAACGCCTTCATTGCTGCCAACCGAAAAATAAGCTTGGAGCTCAGTCTGTTTTCACACCCTTCCACACCTGGCCAATTACTCTCAAAAGGTGACTGTCAATTTTTCTGTTTTTGAAAGTCAAACTAGAATTACATCCCCACAGTTATATCCTTCTGCCAACCCAGTTGCAGTTTATATCCATGTAATAAATGCAGTTAAGCCTTTGAAGGATTTTTAAAAAGTATTAAGTGTAAGCTTGGCAAATTAAGTTAATTTATGATGGCAGACAAGGCTTGAAATCTAGATGTTCCTGCCACAAATTTTAAAAGGTGGATGTTTCACACACACATCTCCTGCCTGGTAACATAGAAGATCTATACAGTCAGAACAGGCTCAAGATGACAACTCAAAAGCAGCAGCACCAAATTAGTATCAGACTCTTCTCTCCCCCTGTCACACCACCCCTCTGCATGTCCTCCTTCGCTACCGCCATGAACCTTTTCTGTGGTCTTCCTCTTTTCCTCCTGCCTGGCAGCTCCTTATTCAGTATTGTTTGTCCAGTGTATCCATTTTGTTCAGAGTCGCCAAATTTAAAGCTCTTGCTCACCTCAAAATTCCTGCATTTAATTCTCTCGTTCTCTCTCTTAACATGCCTTCCAACTTTCCTCTTCCTTTGTCTTTGGCTAACATTAGCACAATTTCCACCCTGTTGAACAACAGCACTGACCCAGTATGGAAATCTCTTTCTCGATTACCCACATTTTTGATTTAGCAAAGATTGTACAGTGGCTGCCTTTCCTTCCACAGTCAGCACTAGGTCCAGTGTGAAATATGCTTTTCTCTGTTCCTGTGGTATGGCATTGATAGGCCATCATAATCTCCCAGTGAAGCTGACCTTTGGCAGTTTGGATTTATTACATTTTATTCTATTAGACATATTGGACAACGGATGTTGAATATGAAACTGCCAGACAGGGCGAAAAGAAGAAGGCAACATAGGAGATTCAGATTGGATATAGTGAAGGATATGCAGAGGGTTCCTGTGACAGAGGAGTATGATAGGGATGGGGGGAGATGGAGGCAGCTGATCCTCTGTGACGAGCCCTAAAGGGAGCAGCTGAAAGAAGAAGACATTTGTTGAAGTTTTTAGAGAACTAGCATTTTAATTTTAAAATTCTGGCCAAAATCTGTTGTGTGGGGTATAACAGCCTTGACTTGGCCACCAATTTCTAATCACGTTATGCTTCAGTCTCTGTGGAGGTTTGTGCCAAATTTGAAGAAATGCCTTCAGGGTGTCCCAGCGATATCAATGCACATACAGAGAGACGGACAAACAGCTTGAAGGCATAGTGCCTCATGTCATGACTGTCATTGATACAGTTGCATAAAATCTGGGCAAATGAAAACCCATTATCAAATCTTCGAAATTACGACTTTTTTCTTCAGTATTTGAGGTCAGAGGCATGTTAGTCTCAGAAAAGGAATAAAGTGGAGATTTAATTATAATATCTTTTTTAAAAAATGGTGACATCATTATAAAGTCATAGAAGACTAGCATGCTACTGTGGAGACATCTTGGCAACTTGGCATCATCTGCTTAGCTGTGATTCATACTCCACTACATGTGCTGCAGATAGTTCTGACAGTGTGATAAACAACAGTGTCACTCTACTGGACAAACTCTGCTATAACAAGATTTCTAACTTAGCTGAGCAACTTTTGCTGCACAATATTGGCCAGTATGACTGGCCGACCAAAGTATTAGTCAGGGTCTAATCAATACTGATGAAAATTGACATTTCTCTTTTAATTTCTACTATTAAATGGCTTGTTATGCCATCATCACTGATTGGCCTTTGCCATCAAAATAATGCACCCTAATTTCTAAACTGGAATTCCCCTCTCGCTCCTGATGAACTGTTGTGGTTTTGATTGGCTCCAGATGTCTGCCTTGTTGTTGTTTCCATGGGTGGCCAGTGAACACCACGCACACATAGTGGAAGGAATACTGGTTTGTGGGCAGACAAGCATGCAAGGAGCAGGTGTATGGTATAGTGGTGCCGTTCTAGTCCCCACCCCCGGGTCCTCCACTTTTTAATGACTATGGTACTGTGGTGGACCACTAGAGGGCTCCACTCACACCCAGTGTAAAGGAAGTGTGTCCTGTGTTTTGTGGCGCGATATGCTCAGTTGTTCTTGAGAGACGAATAAAGAAGGAGTGAGGACTGAGAGCTCTGTGTCGTTAATGCTTACCTCCACATTGGTGACCCCTGACTCGAGCATGCAACGGGCCGCAGATAACACAGACCCCGCTATGGATATATCAGCGGCCGCCGGACCTCCGCCTCCTGTTTCAGCTACGTTCGCTGTGGCGGTGAAACTGCCGGACTTTTGGCTCCATGACCCCCCGTCATGGTTTGTACACGTGGAGGCTCAGTTCGCCCTTCGCGGCATCTCGGCTGACGACACGAAGTATCACCATGTGGTGGCCTCGCTCGACCCGTTGGCCACCCGCCGCGCGATGGCGCTCCTCCGGGACCCACCCGCCCAAGGGAAATACGCCGCCCTCAAAGAGCTGCTTCTTCGGCGCTATGCCCTCTCTGACGCTGAACGAGCCGACAAGCTCCTCAACCTGTCAGGCTTAGGTGGCGGTACTGCGCTCGAGCTCATGGAGAACATGCTATCGTTGCTCGGGCCAGATGACGGTGGTTTCCTCTTCGCCCACCTCTTCCTCCGCCGACTACCGGCCGCCGTGAGAGCTGTCCTCGCGAACTCTCCACTTCTGCCTGCGAAGGATTATCGCTCCCTGGCTGAAGAAGCGGATCGCATTCTCCTGGCTAGCCGCACTTTCGACGTTCACGCCCTGGCTACGGACACGCCGGCGGCACCTTCCACGCCTCCACCTGCCTCCCCCGGAGCATCCCCCCCCTTGCTGACGGCAGGGATTGCTACACGCCGTCGCCGCGGAAAGAGCATCTGTTTCTACCATCAGCGTTTTGGCGACAGAGCGCGTCGCTGCCTGCCGCCTTGCGCTTTCACGGCCCAGGGAAACGGACCCGCCAGCGCGCCGTAGCGGCCGCGACCGCTGGCAATACAGAAAGGCTGCTCTTCATAGAGGACTCGCGCTCCGGGAGACGTTTTCTTGTGGACTCCGGCTCCCAGAAGAGCCTCCTTCCCCCTACCGCTGCCGACGGACTAGCAGCGAACTGTGGGCCGCAGCTCATTGCAGCTAATGGCTCTCCCATCAAAACGTTTGGGGAAAGGTTGGTGACTGTTTGTTTTCATGGCCGGGATTTCCAGTGGAACTTTGTTGTTGCCGCTAGCTCTGTACCTATTTTGGGAGCTGATTTCCTGTGTGCTAATGGACTGCTTGTCGATGTGGCTAACAGACGTTTAATCGATGCTGTTTCGTTTTCTTCGCTACCCTGTTTTACCCGGGCCGCCGAGCCCCTGATTCGAGCTAATGTAGTGACCTCCGGGGATGCTTTTCAGCGTTTGCTTTTACAGTTTCCATCGCTGTCTGTCCCTAATTTCTCTAACACGGTAACGAAGCATGGGGTTGAGCATTATATTCCCACGGTCGGGCCCCCGGTGTTCGCACGCGCGCGCCGCCTCGACCCCGCGAAACTGTCCGTCGCTCGGGAAGAGTTTGCAGCCATGGAGCGCCTGGGCATTGTACAGCGTTCGAACAGTGCATGGGCCTCTCCGCTTCACATGGTGCCCAAATCGGACGGTCGGTGGCGGCCATGCGGAGATTTCCGCCGTTTAAATAATGCCACGGACAATGACCGTTACCCCATCCCCCACATTCAGGATTTTTCTGCCAATCTCGCGGGAACATCGATTTTTTCTAAAATTGACTTGGTGCGGGGGTATCACCAGGTTCCCGTGCGCGCCGAAGACGTTCCTAAAACCGCTGTCATTACCCCCTTCGGCTTGTTCGAGTTTTTGCGCATGCCGTTTGGCCTGAAAGGTGCTGCCCAGACCTTTCAGCGGCTGATGGACTCCGTTTTGCGTGGGCTGCCGTTCGTTTTTGTTTATCTGGACGATATATTGGTGGCCAGCTGCTCAGCAAGCCAGCACGAGTCCCATCTGCGCCAGGTTTTCCAGCGTTTGGCAGCGCACGGCCTGATCATCAACCCTTCCAAGTGCCAGTTTGGGTTGCCTGTTCTGGATTTCCTCGGGCACCGCATTTCCGCTGAAGGTGTGGTTCCGTTGCCCGACAGAGTCCAGGCCGTTTCGGTTTTTCCGCGTCCCACGTCAGTTAAAGCGCTGCAGGAGTTCTTGGGGATGATAAATTTTTACAACCGCTTTCTCCCCAGAGCTGCCCACCTGCTACAGCCACTCTATGCTGCCTTAAAGGGTAAAACAGCCAAAGATCCGGTTGACTGGCTGCCAGAACGCGTCCGTGCGTTTTCCGCAGCTAAGTCTGCGCTGGCTGACGCCGCCCTGCTGGCCCACCCGCTTCCGTCGGCAGAGATCGCGTTGACCACCGACGCCTCTGACGTGGCAGTGGGTGGGGTGTTGGAACAGCGGGTTTCAGGTCTCTGGCAACCGCTCGCCTTTTTCAGTCGTACGCTCAGGGATGCTGAACGCAGGTACAGTGTTTTTGACAGGGAGTTGCTGGCCCTGCACCTCGCGACACGACATTTTCGTTTTTTCCTCGAGGGTCGCAACTTTACTGCGTACGTTGACCACAAACCTTTGACGTTTGCGATGTCCAAGGTCTCTGACCCATGGAGCGCACGCCAGCAGCGCCAGTTGGCGGCCATTTCTGAGTTTACTACAGACATTCAGCATGTGGCTGGTAAGTCCAATCACGTCGCTGACTGTCTCTCACGTGTGTTGGTTTCTCCGGTGTATGTTGGCATCGACTACGCTGCCATGGCCGCCGAGCAACGTGCTGACCCGGACGTCCTTGCCCTTCAGTCAACGAAAACGGGCCTCGTGCTGGAGGACACCCCGGTGTGGGACGGCGGTCCGCACCTTCTTTGCGACATTTCCACCGGCCGCCCCCGCCCGGTGGTTCCCCGTTCGTGGCGTCGTCGTGTTTTTGACTCGGTGCATGCCCTCTCTCATCCCGGCGTACGGGCCTCGGTCAAGCTGGTCAGCGCCAGGTTTGTTTGGCCGGGCCTTCGCAAGACGGTGAAAGAATGGGCGGCGGTTTGTATCCCATGCCAACGCTCGAAAATCCACCGGCACACACAGGCACCCCTCGAACCTTTCCGTGTCCCAGGTAGGCGTTTCGATCACGTTCATGTGGACTTGGTTGGTCCCTTGCCGCAGTCACAGGGTTTCACGCACCTTTTGACTGTGGTGGACCGCACAACCAGGTGGCCGGAGGCGGTACCCCTGGCGTCCACGACAGCGGCGACGGTGGCCAGGGCATTTTTGTCAACGTGGGTTTCACGTTTCGGCCCCCCTGCTGACATTACCTCGGACAGGGGCCCCCAGTTTGTTTCCGAGCTTTGGTCTGCTATGGCTGACGGCCTGGGAGTCAAGGTCCACCGCACCACAGCATACCACCCGCAAGCTAATGGGATGTGCGAACGGTTTCACCGGTCACTTAAGGCCGCGCTCCGGGCTTCCTTAACGAGTGGCGACTGGGTCGACCGTCTTCCGTGGGTTTTGCTGGGATTGCGTAGCGCGGTTAAAGAAGACCTCGGGGTTTCCCCGGCTGAACTGGTCCTCGGCCAGCCTCTCCGGGTCCCTGGGGAATTCTTACCTGAGAGCCCTCCCCCATGTTTCGATACCTCTTTGTTGCCTTTTCGCCCCCCAAGAGACTCATTTCCTGTTCCTGGTCCTGTGCACCACTGCCTGCCTGACACTTTTGTTCCGAGTTCGTTGGACTCTGCTCGTTTCGTTTTCGTCAGGCACGATGCCCATAGGACTCCGCTGCGTCCACCATATGACGGGCCATACAGGGTTCTTAAACCAGGCAACAAACATTTCATTTTGGACTTTGGCGGTCGGGAGGAAGTTGTCTCTGTTGACAGGCTTAAGCCTGCATATGTTATGCAAGAGGATCAGGTGGTCCCGGCCCAGGCCCCTCGCCGCGGCCGCCCACCTGCCGCCGAGCTGATGGATTCTGTTTTTCCCCCCAGGAGCGACCCAAAATCAACGGAGTCGTCTGCAGCTTTTTCTGACCGCCAGTGCCAGCCTCGCTCCCAGGCTGGGTTGCCCTCTGTCGTTTCCCCACCCCCCCAGTTCAGCCGTTCCGGCCGTTTGCTTAAGCCCCGGATCCTGGACTAGTTCTGCTGGGTGTTCGGGGGGGGCATGTGTGGTGGACCACTAGAGGGCTCCACTCACACCCAGTGTAAAGGAAGTGTGTCCTGTGTTTTGTGGCGCGATATGCTCAGTTGTTCTTGAGAGACGAATAAAGAAGGAGTGAGGACTGAGAGCTCTGTGTCGTTAATGCTTACCTCCACAGTACTACCCTCAACTGTGGCTTTGCCCCACCCCTCCTGCCTCTCTGAGCGCTTGAAATGTGCCAGCCAGATGTTCGGGGCTTACACCTGTAGGAGACAGTCTTTGACATGATCTCTGTGGATGCGTGATGAGCACCCAGACATGTATATGAGCGCATATGCACGGCTATGGACCTGAATCCAGATGTAAATACATCCATGTGACCAGCAGAAGTGCATTCTCACAGACATGCCAACAGATGGATCTGCAGACATGAGCCAACATGTAGACACACAGCAGACAGACTCAGTCACACACAAACTGCTCCATCTTTAACCCCTCATTTATCACAGCTCACTCACCTACAACTTGACTCCGTGAATTTCATGGCGCTGTCGAGCCTGCGAGGCATTCAGCACATGCCACCCTGGTGCTATACACCTCTCTCCCACAACTCGCTCTCCCTCTGTCTCCTTTTCTCTTTCGATATTGTGTGCCATTAAGTTTCAGCATTTTGTAACTGGAGACTGACTGTCTGGCTAGTATAAGCTAATGGAGAAGAGCGAGTGTATAGAGAGACTATAGAAGAGACAGTCTTGCCTCCTTGCATGCTGCTGTCAGAAAGCATACGGCCCTGATTAACGACAACAGCCACAATAGCTCTTTATGCATTCTCTCCCCACTGCTGGCCTGCTGCCAACTCACCCTCAGGGAAGGAAAGGTATACACACTGTGAGAAGTGCATGCGCACATGTGTGTGTATGTGTGCACGCAACAGAGACAGAGCGGGGAAGGTGAGGTATGTTTAATGTTCTGATTTTGTGTGAGTATGAGAGATATAGGTGCAAAAGGGACCATTCAAAAAGTCCTAAAGAGAATTAGACCCTGCAAATCTGCTTCACAACTCTTTTGTCTCCCGTCCTTGCTGCGAAATAACATAAAAAATAAAGAGCTACTTGCTGCAGCATATTATATCTAATGTCTATCAACAACTCTCAAAACAACCTTAATGTAACCCTTGTTCTAAGCAGTAAAACGAGAAGGGACTGTTGTACCAAATATAATTGGGAGTCGGATGAAAATAGCCCTAAAACTTTACATCTCTTTTAGGTTGTGGTTTGGGTCTCAAGTCTACACAAATGCTGAATACTTGTGGGTGCGTGTGTTCACTTGTGCATGTGTAAATGTATGTGTGGCTAGCTAGCAGCTATCTCCCCTCGCTCCTAACACAGAAAGGTTGAGAAGAGCCATCTTTCATCTCCTCTGCATCATCACAGCGTCTGCATTATTAATGGCCCTGATTACTGTAATCAAAAATTCTTATTTATTTGGAGGAGTCGGAGGAGGGGGAGGAGGCAGCGAGGCCTGGGCTTCTCTCTCCAGACAAAAAACCTTTGGTCTCTAGCTTTAATTTTTCAGAAATAGGAGATGCTGCAGTGCCCTATCTTCCCCAAGTTCAGAGCTAAGCTAGTTAGGCGCACATAAACATGCAAATACGGAGGCACAGACATTCAAACTTTTCTCTCTCAGTCTTTGAGCATCATGTACATTTAGACACACAAACATGCAGCCACGCTGAGACGCATATATGCGCACACACAGGGAAGTAACTGTCAATAATAGCGTCTTAACGAAGACAATCATCTAGACCTCTAGACAGCCACCACGATAAAAAGAAGAATGCACTCATCCCTGCCTTTCATGTGGTTTCTCTCCTTCAGTAGAGTCTGCCTGTCTCCTTGCTTTCTTCATTCTCCTCCTCCTCCTCCCTTGCTTCCTCCACCATTCACTCCACCCTGTCTAATCTTTCCAGGCACTGCCATTTGCATGCAAATAGTCCATTACCCAGTGGCAGGGAGACACAGCCAGGAGCTCACTACGAGGTAATCAAGGACAAAAGAAGTGCAGGGGAGATGCAGGAAAAAAGGGGGAAAGAGAGAAAGACAGCGCGGAGAGAGCAGTGAAAGATCACAGGTGAATTAACATTAAGAAAGAAAGGCATTGAGAATGAGGGAAAGAAAGAAAGGAAAGAGTGGTGAGGCAAGGAGAGAAAAAAATACAGTGAAACCAGCAGAGAGGTGATATGTTTGAAGAGGCGATTGGAGGCGAGGATCTTTGTAATGTAAAAGTTACAAGTTGATGACTAAAATGAGTGCAGCAGCAGAAGGATCAAAGAACACTTTATTGCAGCTTGTCAGCCTGTCAATCTTTTGCAGGTTTATGAAAAAACAGTCTGTTACCCTGAAGTAAGCATCCAGAGGAAAGGTTTCTCCGTACATGTTTTGTCTGCTTTTTAAAAGCAACTTCCAACAAACAGTTTGTCACTTTGGCAGTGCCCATAAAAGGGCAAATTTGTAACGTTTGAAAAAGGTACATTGGAAAGCAATTAATGTCATACCTTGACATTTTGAATATGTTTAGTTATTTTTGTCAACAGATATTTTTCACATTGAGGAACCACACTGCAGTTTCTGAAGATGGTGTTCACACTGTTAACATTCATACAATCTTTTTAACAGTTTTTTTTTTTTTTTAGCAGGCTCAATTCGTGATGATGCTCAAGGACAAATGCAGAGACATTTATTCATGTTGGGCCAACTGTTGCTGAAAACGTCTGTTAAAATGTCAATGTCAAATAATGTCAACCCATCCCTTTAAAGTACAAATTTGTCCCTTTAGGTTAAGTATCTCTAATGACATTCCCGTATTATGGATACAATATGCACTCCAGGTTGATGAATGGTTTAAACCCAAAGATACTTAGATTATTATCATTTAATCTCAGGAAAAGCACAAATACTCTCAGAAGCAAATGTTTACATTTTTGCTAAAACCAATTATAATTATAAGTGATAAAAGCATAACATGAAACTAAAAATCTGTTTTATTCATAAGGCTAAGGACTGGATTTACCAAGGGTTAAAATTGGAGTAATATTGCAATTCCAAAAATCCAGGGTTTTTGGGATGATCCACTGACAATAGGTTAATTCATAAACACAGAAGCCAGTTCATTTTTTTTATCATGACCAATGCAATCATGCATGATCAGTGTAAATTAGCAGTTCAAAAGCAAGCAGACCAGATTAGATGACTAATAAGCTGACAAAAATACAGTGTAAGTTTTATGCATGTGTTTCTCTCTGAAATCAGCGTGGCATTTCAACTCAACGGGAGGCAAATCATGGAGTATTAATATTTTCTGATACAAGGGCAAACCCCTCTAAAAAATTTCTGGGGATTGTCGGGGGTCTTGAATAGGTGCCCTATGGATAAACCTAACATTGAAGACAGATCGCAAGATTTATCCAGAGGAAGGCTGCCTTATTACAGACCTAAAATCTATGTACAACAGCTATCCTATGGGATGTGCAATAGACATTTACCATCAGATACCAACCCAAATGCATGTTAAAAAAATGTACTTTTACTGTGCAATGTGTTTAAATGTGCTCATAGCTCTTGTTCTTTTTTCTGCAAGTTGTATAAAGTCAATTTTTAATATTGCAACATTCAGAAATTGATATTCCACACTTCAGATGTCTGTTCATTTGATAGCTGTAATAATATGTAATATTTTTTAATATTGCAGACAAAAAATATCTATAAGTCTCTTTGTGATGTGTCAATTTGTGCAGAGATCTGTGTGAATGTGTGTTGATGAGGAAAAGTTGCACAGATGCTTTTGCGCTCTCATTCCTTTTCTTTCTGCACTAGTATCTGTGTGCAAACCTTAGTAAATCACATATGTATAATTTATTCAAATACTCTCCTCCCCAAAATTTGCTCTGTGAAAGGGCAACTCCAGGTTTCTAGGGAAACTAGAAATATTTATACAATGACGCCAACCACAAAAGGACTGTGCATTTGACTAGTGCCTCTTACCGACAGCAGTTTTGTTTTTGTTTTTGTAACAGAAGACCTGGCACACGACCTTTAGTAAGCCTGACCCTAAAACTGTATCACTAAACTAGCATCTTTGGGTCAGCACTTTGCTAACCTTAACAGGTGAATATAATCACAATGACAACTGTAGCCTTTTGATTTATAAAAGGTGTAATACTTAACTTGTTATTTTTGCCTGTTAGACTTAATTTTAAGATATTTCAGGATGAATCAGAATAACACGGCCAATCCTAGAGCTATGCAGTGCGTACAGGTTCCAGGATTTGCTATATTTCTCTATTTTATGCTATCTCCCTGACTGTTTAATCTCTGCTATGTCTGACAAACTTCTGCACAGTGTGCACTCACACGTACATGCACAAAACTGGAAGATATTTAGGGTTCAGTGTTTTACCCAAGGACTGTTCAGCACATAGATGGAACTGCCAAACCTGGACAAACAGCTCTAGCTTTCCCACTGTGCCACAGGTATTGGAGTTCTGCTGTTTTTCCTTCTTGCTTTTCACACATTTTAAATGGTAAAATAATAAAACTTATTAGGAGATCCAGATATGCGACCATGTTTTCACGTTTTTCCTAAGTGTAAAAATTTTTTCTTCTTGTCACTGAATTTGAAACTATTCCAAAATAGCACAAGAAGCTTTCCCACCAGAACAGCTCCACTTGCAGGGTCGCTGCAACAAAAGCTGCTTGAATCCAAAACCAAAATCACTCTAGCTTGTCACTTGCACGGAAAATAAGATTGCCTTCTAATTATGAAAATGCTGCAAAAAGAGGATGACATCTCAGGGAAATATCTTAAAAAGTTGAGGATTTCAGTCTGCTGCCCCGCATGGTTTGTACTTCCGTCCTTCTAATTTACCGGCAATCACAACCTATGTAGCCCCTCCAGGCTTTTGTTTCGTTTGCATATATCTTTATAACCCAATACCTTGTCTGGCATTCAGTGCTTCTTTTTCTCTCAATAGATGCTTAAAGTACCTAAACTTCTTCTCATGAGTGAAGAAGAAGTGCATGAACGTCAAAGGAAATGAGCCCCCACTGCCGGCACCACCTCGGAGCCCCTCCTGCCTCCCCATTCCTCCTCCTCACTGCGAAGCGGTTGATTGCGGCCCGTTTGATGTCCTAAACGCAGCGTGCTAAGATTTGCTCTCTGTTCCTCGCCGAGCCCGTTTGAAGCTCTGCATGAGCGACACACATTTTCAACGTTACACTCTGCTAAAACGGGCAATTATTTTTTTCCCCCTTTTTTTATGTTCGGCTTTGGAATCGCAGCGCATAAGGAGGTGGTAGAGGAGAGAGACAGGGAGCGATGACTTGCACCCACACATTCCTCTAACTAAGACGTAAATATGCATGGTGCAAAGACCTTTCTTCTAAGACAGGCACTTCACCGTTTTCTAAACTTTTTTGCTTTTTTCTGTTACAAGTATTACTGAAATTACACCTCCTGCAGATTTCACCAGCATGCACCTATTAAGACCCATATATTACTGTCAGTAGTGCTTGGTTGAACCTGCCTCAACCACTTCTCAGCATCTCTGCGCTCTTTCATAAGCTTCCTGTGTCAGTCGTGGGAATATAAAAGATTTCTCCGTGATACAAGTTGTTGTAAAGGGGTTTATTCAATGTACGAAGCGCTGCTGAAGCCGCCCCAGGCTCGGTTCTTTCTACACCCACTACAGCAGCTCCAAGACAGTGGCTTGGAAAAAAAAAGCTCTAGCCTTGGACCTGCTCCTCACCCACCCACTCATCTCTATGTGAAGCAAGGTTAACGTTTATGTATCTTTATCAATTTACAGACTTGCGTTTAACACATAGTTGATCCACAGCGCTTTCAGACTGTGATATCACCTTGGTTGGAAATTCAGCTTGACATATTGTGGCACACTGGTAACATATGCCAACACACACGCACCCAAGAATGCGTACACTGAGACACACAATTCTCTCAGCGCTTGGCCATTGCCCAGCATTGCACTCCCCTTTTATGACCTTGCTTTATGGTTTAGTTAAAAAGTAACAGTCCCTTTATAGGTCATTAAAGACAAAATAAAAGACAGCAGACGACTTGCAGTGGATAGAGGAATGAGCAGACGCCAGTCGGATTGGCTTGAAACACACTCACACGCATAAACACACAAAAACAAGTGTATACAAGGGTGCATCCAAGGCCGAGGGTTGTGACCCTCTTGGTGAGAGTGAAAGGCTGAACATTACTACTTTGCACATCATTACCCTGGTCTAATATTGTGTCATGATAAAGTGCAGGGATGAACAGTACAAACACACATGCAGAATTACATATATCACCAACACTCTTTTTTAAATGGATAAGTGCAGCAAATAATATACAAGAGGCTGCTAACAGCAGACATCGTGGCTGGCACTCACAATTCACATGCAGTTTCATCCTTTTAGGTTGAATCTCTCTTATTCTCCCTCTCTTGCCCCCTTCTCATTCACACACACTTTGACCTGTACGTGATGGCAAAATGGGCATGATTAACTGTACAGAAATGTCAGCTGAGAATAATGGCTGAAATGTAATTACTGAGTGAATACGGTCCGTGGAGAGATGAGTAAGACGCAGAGGAAAGCAGAGACATTGAGCGAGAGAAATACAGAGGGAAAAAAATAATGCAATTGCATTCATTGAGTATATTAGGTCTGTGAGTGAGTCTCTTTGTTAGAACAAAGTTATTAATACATGGTTAAACCCAATTTTGTGATCATTTTTGCTTCATTCAAGGTTTATGTGCTAGGAAATACATATATTTATGTATTCATACATAAAATCTGTAACATTTATTTATACTCACGCATTCTGTTGCTTTGTGTATTTCCAAACAAGCATATGCACTTGTTTGAATGAGTTACAGAGATCTGTTTGAACTGCTCCCTATATCCAATCAGCTACATCATTGAGGGTGACTCAGCAGTGTCATTAGAACAACTTAAGTTTCTTTCTGCCATTGTTAATTATAATGCATATGCTCAGTGATGTACACATATACCAAAGTGATTCGCCACTTATAAAGGATTATAAAGCACAGAGCACTTTTGACAGTAAGTAGGGAAAATAATTGTGCTGGTTTGTATGGAAAACGTTAGTTCTGCCTCAGATATCTTTGTGACTATATATAAATCTGTCTCATTAAGTGTAATGTAGTGAGATTGATGTGTGAAGAATGGTGGTGTGTATACATGCATATCTGCCTGAGACAAACACGTGCAAACCTTTTTGTATGCTTTCACATTGTAAGTTTGTACAATAGTGCACCGTTTAATGTGCAGTATTGTATGTGTGACAGTGATAAGAAAGAAAGAAAGAAAGAAAGAAAGAAAGAAAGAAAGAAAGAAAGAAAGAAAGAAAGAAAGAAAGAAAGAAAGAAAGGCTTAATTACAGAGGTGATTATAAAAAAATCATCTATACATGAGAAACTGCATAATTCAATCAATCTCCTTTTAAGACATTTTTAGAGTGACAGTGTGAAGTGAAGCTTTGCTATTGGTGTTTAACGGTTGACATTAGTGTGTGTTGTATCAACATGTATCAACATGCACATGTGGACCTTTTTTTTTTTTTCCTTAATCGTTTGCATTCAGGTGCAGAGCTCTCTCCGGCTCTCTCCCTCTTCCGCTCTCTCCTTCTAGCGCACTCTCACTCTCTCTGATCACCTCTCTCTCATTTAACCGACCATTGAGAGATGGGGGCGGGGGTGGGGGTTGGTGGTGGGTGGAAGCAGGGAGCAAGGCCATAGTCTTATTAGTGATAATGAGAGAGAGCCACTCTGCCAATTTACATCCGTAATCTGATATTAGCTGCTGCCACCCGCACTAAGGGAGCACATACACACATAAGCACACAGATGTACACAGGCGTGCACACATTTGTAGGCAGACACAGAGGTGCACATTCTCACACATTTAGAATTAGTTATTCATATTTATGAAAAAGAAAAGAGTGGAATAGCTTTTAAGTGAACACTACAGTGCAGAGGACAAAGGAAATATGCTCCAACTTCTGAAATACACCAAAACTACACACACACACACACACACACACACACACACACACACACACACACACACACACACATATATATATATATATATATATATATATATATATATATATATATATATGATATGGTTTTCCTTTTCAGTTATGATGCCAGCAAGGTTAAATTCATTGCTTTCCACAACAGGTTCTCTATTGCCATTTCAATAGAGATTTCATCATCCAGTCATGCCTAGCTGTCTGCTTTAAGTGCCATATGGATCTACAAATGGCAATGCACAGCGTTATCCTGTAACAGCACATCTTGCTCTGATATAATCTACTTAGTTCCTCGGCACATCTTTCTTAATGCAAATGAAGAGGAATGATGACTGTCATGTAACTGTGCAGGTTTCAGTTTATTTTATTGAACAGACTGTCACCTGTTTGCAGTTCTTCAAAAAAGTGCAAATGAAGTGACAAATATACAATTCTAATATGATTTTGTTTATATTTGATCATTCCTACTGAATAAAGAAACTGTGACAACACTTAAACGATGATAGCAAGCAATTAACAGCAAGGATGTCTAATGTGCACAAAAGCGGCCTGCCTTTTGTACTTGGTACGCATATCTTATTGATGTTGTGCATCTGTGCATTGAAATCTAAATTTAGTGTAGTTATTTTGGCATGGAAAGCATAAATGCCTGGTCTGGTTATTAAAATGTTGATATTGATCTGGAGTCTGTATTGAAAGGAGGAGATCTTACTTTTTGAAATGTGTAAATTAAACGTGGTTTTATTTATACATGTGTAAACTATGCCTAGTATAACCAATAAATATGTGTTCCTCTGAGATACAGACTAATTCCCCTTTTAGTTATACCTGCCTTTTATGTGTGATGAAGAGTTGATTGAACAGAATTTTTTCTGATTTCTGCTGTAATAATTAAGAAGTGTTAAAAATGCTTTGGCTTAAAAATACAGTAGGAGAAATCTCGTAGGAATCATGTAGGAATCCACATAATTTATTTAACTTCTGTCAGAGTGTTACAGTAATATGCAAAGGTCTTAGAAAATTATACAAAAACTGCACTGACAGTCAGTGGCAACAGGCTAGAATTGAACTTTTTTTGATTGTCAATATGTGTGGAGGAGATTAGGAGAGATACAACAGAGAGTGCTACAGCCGTCTTCAAAAAGACATGTCATTTAAAGACATGACAAGAGCTCAGGACAAGCGTTCAGGCTGTGTTGAAGAATAAAGGTGTTTTACACACACACACACACACACACACACACACACACACACACACACACACACACACACACACACACACACACACATATATATATATATATATATATGAGGTGTACTGTATTTTTTTAAATTAATTAATTAACTATTAAGTACAAATGATAACCGTAATTTTCTTTATGTGTGTAACTAGTAGGTTGCGGTTAGAGAAAATAAGCAATATGAGGAAATCTGAGCTATAACAGGCACTTAATTGTGCCATAGTTTTGTAAAGTTTTATAGATCAACATGCTTGGTATGTCTTTAAAACAAAACAAAACAAAAAAGAAAACAACAAAACAATTTCCTTAATATCTTTTTTTTTGTGCTAATGTATTGGTAAGTTTAACCAGATCAATTTTTCCCTCGGTAATCTCATAAAGCAAAACCATTATTTTTTATTTCAGTGATGATGTTATATATAATGGAAAAACCTTTTGATCCAAAAGAGCACACTTCTTGGAGCCTTTCCAGTCTCCTGTCAGCTTTCATCTCACTGCATTTATTTTGGACCATATGTAAATGTGGATAAAGATGTCTAGTCTTCTGTCAGGGTGCTGAGTCAGAATCTGGCTCCAAATTGGGAAATCTATCATGTAAGAGAGAAAAACACATTAATTGGATTTAAAACAAATATGGTACAATGTGAAGGATTGTAAATAACTTAAAGGCTCTTTCCTGAGCAAAAGACAACAACCAGCTAAACTTTAATTGCATTCCAGCTATTCAGGCAGTATTTTTTCCCCTCTAATATAGGGACCACATTTTGGAATAATCCCTGGGACATTTAAGCCATTTAGTTTTCCCTCTATCGCCTCAGAATTTGTCTTAATCTAACAGTATCTTTTTTACATTTTCCTTTTAGCACCGACTCTGGCTGCATTAACATTACTTAGTGGCTAAACCCTCTTACCTTTGAGTGTGGCGAAAAATACAGCCACTCTGAGCATTGTGGCTGTTTGTGCGCTGCATTTTCTATTTGACTAAGAGTGACTTCTACTTCTCCTTTTCAATATTGTGTGTATCGTCTCCCCTGCACACTGTCAATGTACTGTACTCTTTCTCACCAATTACCTGTCTGTATCTCACAGTCTGCGGCGTGTGATTGAGAGAGGGTGTGAGGTGAGGAGTAAGTGAGAATGTGTGTGTGCGTACCTGCATAAGAGAGTGAATTCACGTGCATGTGTGTGCGTTAATGTGTAAGAATGTGTGTCCACGTCTCATTCTTCTGCCTCTGTTTCCCCTCCGGATCTCATGTATAATTTATGGAACCTCTCATGAATATGCTAATTAGCCGACGTGCAGAGAGAGGTGAGAGGGCTTCCCCTGTTCTATTCTTACATTCCTCTGATGAGAGAGGGGGAAAAAAGAGGGATGGAAAAGATGGAGCGGGAGATAGAAATGGGGGAGAAGCTAAGAAAGAGCGTGTTGCATCTATAGAGAAAGGGAAATAAGTGAAAGAGGGGAAAAGACAAAGGGCAAAGGAGGAAAATGCTGGGAGGAGAGAGTGTGGAAATACATTTATGAAATCCTCAGCATTCAACAAATAAGTATTGTGACAATATGGACTGCGGCGAGCCCATGTTGTGCTATATTGTGTTGGAGACAAATGAATCACCCATGCTGAGGGGACGTGGGGAGGCGAGATTGGAAGAAGTAGTGAGAGAAACGGGGAGATGAGAAGGGGGGAGAAAAAAGGGAGAAATAGTTGTCATTGTTCCATCAGCATTTCAGTCGTGTTTTTGAAAGGCTAGACAGGCGGGCAAATAGCAGCGTTATTCCAGTTTCAATTGCTTCTCCCATAAATAGATGATAGGTGCCAAGTTTCTGAAGAGACACTGAAAAACACCCTTCCGAGTATCATTCTAGACAAAGGCAAAAAGAGGGTGACGCAAGCTCCGAACGCTAATCAGATAAATTGCAGGGAAAGAGAGGTAGATGGTAGAGAGATTAATCCAATAGCTAACAAACTAGCAAACTAAACATCAAACGCTTCATCTTCAAAGTTGCATAACATGAAAAGCCCTTTAAACCACATCTAAACCTTCACAGACAGCTGAGGGAAGATCTCACTCTTCTTTCTTCTCTCTCCTTTTCTCTTGAACTCTCTGTCAGTCTATCTGTAAGCCTGTCTTTCTTTTTGTGTCACTCTCAACCTCTCTCACACTTCATCACTCTCTCTCTCTCGTCCCTCTATTTCACTTCGTTTCACTCTCTCTCTCTTTTACATCTTCCCTCTGGACTGACTCCCATGTGAAATAGTGCATGACACACAGTATGTGTGTGTGTGTGTTTGTACATGCATGCCATTATGTGCACAGTTTTTGCATGAATGCGCACAGATAGCCAAGTGTATGTATGTGCATTTTTCAGTAGCGTGTGTGTGTGTGTCTGCGTGCGTGCATGAGTGCATGTGTGCGTGTGCGTTGACTTTCCTCCTGGCACCCTCTGGGTAGAGAAAGCATTCCAGCGGGCAGCTGATGATTCAGCATCTGTCGCCCTGCTTATGTAAGAGAGCAGACACGGCCAGGATGGCTGACTAGCCAAGTTAGCTGACTGACTGGATGAATGGCTAAGTTATTGACTGATTGACCAACTGACTCAGTAATAAGCTGTCTGATTTACTGACTTATAAAAACTCCCTGACTCAAGTGACTGACTACCTGTCTGATTTCAGATGGTTATAAATGTCAAGATTTAACTTTGAGATATCAATTTCCATGAACAAGCACATAGTTTTAAATCTTTACAGTTAGTAGGCAAAACATATTAAGAATACAAAAGTACAGATAATAACACAAGATAGATTTATTATGTGTTTAGACAGAACTTCAGGCTTATTTTACCAGCTTGGCAGCACCATTACATTAGACACTAATGCACTCAGAACAGTGTTAAAGTGAAGTAAAAATGTTTTATCTTGACTGCAAAATTGGTTATTTTTCCAATGCTAAAAGGAGGCTTTAGACAGAAATAACAGAAATACATCAGTAATGATAAAGAGCTAGTGTACACTGGTCGAATGGAGTATCTAAACATGAGCAATTCTTTACTTTCTGTGCCATCCTGCAAAAAAACTTTAATGCACCTTTAATGCTTCATAGGAACTGAGAATAAGCCCGGTGCTCCTAATCATATGTATTTGATTAATTGATCATCAGCAAGTGTGGGCACCTCTATAATAGCCAGAGTGTCAGAAGCCAAAATCATTCCAAGAGGCAATGTACCAGCAAATTCAAGCCAAGATCAGAGAAACTGCAAAAAACCAAAGAGCTGCTCAGCCTCTACAGGCCTCAGCTAGCATGTTAAATGTTAAACCTCGTACCAGGAAAATAAGAAAAAGACAAAACAAGTATAGTTTGTTGGCCAGGCAGAAGCCTCTTTTTCCTGAAAGAACATGGCAGCACAGTTTAGATTTGCAAAGTTGCATCTGAGCAAATTCCACTACAAATGTGGAGACATTTGGTCATAACACAAAGAACAAACACAGCTTATCAGTACAGACACCTCATACCAACTGTTAATCACAATGGTGCAGAGGTGATGATTTGAGGTCACAGGACGTGGGCACCTTGTAGTCACTAAGTCAAACATGAACTTCTTTGTGTTAGAAAGTATTCTAGAGTCATCTGTCTGACAGCTAAAGCTCAGCTGGGTGGTGCAACTTGACAATGATCCCATGCACAGAAGTAAATCTACAATAAAATGACTGAAAGAGAAAAGAATCTAATGTAATGTTCTAAGTTCTAATGTCCCAGTCAAAGTCCAGAATCATGAGGTCCATTTAGTTTTTCATAAGACTGCTTAGAATCCTGGTAAAACCTTTTTTTTCACATGACTGTATAGCTTGTCTGTCTTTGTACTGCATTAGCTTAGGTACACAGAAGATTCATAACCTGTTCACTGTTTTATCTGTAAAATGTCAGAAAACAGTGAAAATGCATGTTTTTCTGATAATACTCAGTATTCAGTTCAGTCCCATTAGAAACAGAAAGAAAAAGAAAAATTAGTAAAGAACATTTACCAAACTGCTCCTGCTGATTAATGTGATCACTTAATAAACATTCTTATTAGTCAACTAATTGTTGGTGCTTAAGACGTAAACTCAATGTTTGTTTTCATTCCAGTGCAGACCAATCCTGTATTTTATTCCTCTATTTTTTCTGCTGCTTGTTTATTGTAAAATCATCAATTCTAAACTAAAAATGAAGAGAATGTAAGGAAAAAAGTTACAGGCAAAATTCTGTAACTTGTGATTCAGTAAAAAAAAGTAAATAAATAAAAAATGGACATTTCTGAAAAAAAAAGTTTTTGCCCAACTTTATGCTAATGTTTGCAAGAGGTGGTAAGAAAATTAAGGTAAACTCTGCAGAGAGACTCACCGGGGAGAGGACTTTATAAAACAGCACAGATGAAGTGATGGCTCTGCAGTGAAATCCTTACCTGATTATAGAATAATACATTTTCCCCTGTGAAAAGTAACATTTTTTTACTGTTTCCAATTGGGATTCCCCCCCCCCCACTGCTATTCCAATTCCAGTACTTACATTTGAATGTGTAAAATGTATTCACTGCAGTATTTATTTTCCCCACAGTCAACACCAAGTCCAAGGCTTAATCTATAACTGAATGAACAATTACAGCCATCTACTGAATTAATCAGCTTGGTATTTCTGACCAAATATCTACCCTTACTCCTGGCATGATAGTTGGCCAACTGACACTGCACAGTGGTTGCATGGGTGTCTGATTAAATGACTGATTGGCTGGTTGCCTGGTGCTTGGAGTCAGGCGATGAGTAAGAGAGAGGCGGAAGAGAAGAAGGGGGAGCACAGAGGCAAACCTGAGTTCATTACAGTAAACTTGGAGAGGCAGCGGTGACAGGCTGAGAGAGAGTGCAGAGACGGGAAGAAATTGAGAGTGACATGAATACTCTGAGCCCCCATGCAAATAGATGCAGTTACCTAGATGGCCTGCTCCTTATACAGCAGAAGAATCACAAACATGCACACACAATGGAAAGCAGCCGGCAAACAAACACATGGAGGAAAACATCTACGGTGCAGGGGCATGTGTGAGGCTTGATTCTTAGGTTGGAGGTTTCTTCTTTTTTTGGTGGCCAGAGGTGGAGGGCATGGCACTGTGTGTGTTTAAGGATGATAAAAAAGAAAGATCAACAAGAAGCAGAGAAAAGGGAAAGAACATGAACAGAGGAGATGCTGTTCAGCAATGTGACCTTCAGTGTTGGGCTGTGGGGAGGATCAACCTCTGGGAGACATGGGCTGCTTGGCAAAGTCACTCCCACACAGGGCTAACTGGCAGACGGGGTCAGGACAAACAAACATGCAGTACACATAATCTCACAGAACAACCTGACACCCAGATACAGCTTGTAGCAGACACCTGGCCAATAGATATGAGGTGCAATAACACCCAATGTGAGTGGGCTCCTCTCATTGCCTTAAAAATAAAAAGAAAGAAAGAAAGAAAGAAAGAAAGAAAGGAAAAAAAAACCACACACACCTCCAACAACACATCCACACATGTACGCTTTGCAGTTTTCAACTCACACATCTCACTTTAGTGGCCACAGACAGAGGGAGAAGGGATGAGGAGGAGGGGTGACAGCGGGAGTGAGAGAGGAAGAGAGAAAGAGGGAGAAAGCAGGAGAGGTGTCGCCTCTCCTCACTGATCCCTTATGCTAAGAGGGATTTGCATACATTTTTAATCAAAGCAAATTAGATCATAACCAAATTAAATCACGCTTTCCAGCCGCCCCCTTCTCTGTCTGCCTCCTGTTCCATCCACCCACCTATTCCTCATCACTTAATTATAGTCACTAATAGGTATGGTTAGACAAAAAGGAGAAAAAAATACCCACACATATAGAGCTAATCAACTATATATATATATATATATATATATATATATATATATATACATATATATGTGTGTGAAATGTGTCTCTGTGGCCTTTAAGTGAATAACATCAGAACTTTCCACACTCAGTGGGCAAAACTCATTTCACATTGACTGCAGGTTTACGTTTGTCTTGGCAACAGGCTTTGCTACTGTAACTGTCAAATGTGTAACAACAAATTCATAGCAATAAATCAAATGAAAACACACAAAGCGACCACGCGCGTTGGCTAACAAAACTGTCACCCACAATAGAAACTAGACACCTCCTCCTACATTCCACTCCACACCCTATGTTGCTGAACAGATTGATATCAGCCCCCAGTGCTAGCCCATTACACAATGGCTGCTGTTAAATACACATTTTTTTCATGATTTTTATGATCTAAATCAGTCTAGTTAGATATTTAGGGTCAACATCGGGTGAGATTTTAGCATTTTTGCTTGTGCCAAGATATTTAATTCAGCATTTAGTTTGATATCCATTTATCTCTTTGGCAAGTGTTTGGTAATCTCAGTGAAGGTGGGTATCTATTGTCTGTTTAGTTGTATAGTTGCCATCATTCTGGCATTTTAAATGGAAAAATTAAAAAAATGCCAGAATGCAACCTGTTGAAATTTCAGTCAATCTGCGCTCTGTTTATTCTGATTAAGGCATTTATTGGGGGCAGTGTTATTCTCTTCGGACTTTAAAACCAATTATAATTGGAAAAACAGGCTTCATGTAAACGTAGCCAGAGACTTTCCCACAGGAAATGATGTGGTCCAACTCTTCATTCCACCAAACATATCATGTCACAAATCTATCATGATGTCATAATCATTTTATGATATGTGATGAAATTAGTTCTTCCACCTACACTAAATGAACAGTAACTGGTTATCTACACATATGCCTACAGGAGCTGCTGCTGGAAACCATGCCACGAGGCTCCCGGTGAACGGTTTTTGTGCTGATGTTAATGTCAGAGGGGGTTATTGAGTTACCACAGCATTTGTGTCCTTTAAGTGCTCAACACACAGCAACCCTGCCCTGTAACTTAATGTGGTCTCACACAGACACGCACAAAGGTACCTATTTCTGCACCAAAAATTCAATAAGCTCTTTAAAACAACTGATTCTTTCACAAATGTTTGTAAAGACAGCTGTATGGGTAGGTGCTTGAGTTACATCTGTCACAGTGGGATCAAAAACACCCGATTTCAAAGATTAAGAAGTGTGGCCCAATCCTTTTTTCCATTTTGTGTATGTGTAAATGCACATGTAGCAGTGCATACACGCAGACCTTCTCTCATGAACACATAAAAGTTGTGTCTGTGTGTTTAAGTGCATTCGGCAGACTGAGGCAACACGATGAAGCAGTCATCACAGCAAGAAGGTTCCTGGTTTGAATCTCACTGCGTCTTCACCTGTCTGTGTGTAGTTTGCATGTTCTCCTTGTGGGTTTTCTCGGGGTTCTCTAGCCCTACATTCCAAAGACATGGATGTTATTTTAACTGCTGATTTTAAATTATCAGCGAATGTGAGAGCAAACATTTATCTGTCCCGCTGTGATAGCCCTGCTATAGATTGGTGACCTGTCCATGGTGTACCCCACTGTTCACCCTATGACAGATGGGATAGGCTACAGCGACCCTTAATTGGATAAGTGGTTAAAAAATGGATGGATGGGTGTTTTCAACATTGTGATCTATGGTTCTTGCCTAGCTTTAGTACTGCCAGTGGCAGAATTTTAATGCTGATAACCAGACATGATCAAAATGCACCACAGGAATCTTTGTTCGACTTTTAATTGTGTTGTTTAGAAATTTAAAGATAAAAGTCCAAGATGTCTAAAAGGTTTTTGCTTAGTCCAAACTTCAGTGATATTCAGTTCAGTTTGCTGTCGCGTGTGATAAAAGCAGCACATTGTCACACGTTAGAAGCAGAAAACAATTACATGTTAATAATAGTTCAAAAATTTACTCTGACAGATGATTAAAATGTTTATTGATCAGACAACAAAGTGATTACATGCATTTCAGCCATGGTTTAAACTCACCTCAACTATATGGTTGTAACATCACTCACTGGATTAGCTGGATAAAAAAAAAACACTGTGTCAAGGACACGCTAAGTAACTTTGGCCTTACAGTATACATAACCATCTTATTTTTACAATGAAGATGGAGCATGACACATTACGATTCCCCAGCATGATATATCACAAAGGCAAAGCTGCAAAAAAAAAGAAAAAAAAAGAACAGAAATTCTAGCAGAAATATATTTACGGTCTTTGAAATGGCAGATTTAACATTAAAAAGCAAAATTGCCCGATAATGTACGGCAAAATAGTTACATTCAAGAGAGTAAAGTAAAAACTAGTAACAGTATAATATCAAAGAGAAACATTTATGAGTCAAGCCTCAGAACAAAGCAAGAACTCACTTTGTGTACTTTACCATTAGGATCGTCATTAGCAGGTGAAACTCACCTGGAGTCGTCACCTGCTGCCTTAAGCCATCTGGATTCCATTAAGATGAAGCTCAGTTCTGGACTCATTTCAGTTCTGACCCGAGGGATCAATATGAGACAGAAATCCGTAGGGCATAAACTGTGATTTTCACATCATATTTAAAGCAGTACAAGCACTCAGAAGACCTGGTAGATATTTTTTAATGCTCACATCAAGGCACTTTAAATGTATGTAACTCCTAGATCCAATGGTGATAATCATAAATTATTTTTTCCTCTTAGTATCTAGCAGGTGTGGTAACTGACAAAGATGACTAGAAGCTTTATCTATGGATGTACACTCACCTGTCACTTTATTAGGTACATCATTCCAGTAATGGGTTGGACCAATTTTTTTTACGTTCATAGTTACCTTAATTCTTTATGGCATTGATTAAATAAAGTGCAGCAAACAATTCTCAGAAGTGTTGGCACATATTAACATGATAGCATCACACAGTTGCTGCAGATTTGTCAGCTGCTCATCCATAAGGGGCTACCACATGCCAAAAGTGCTCTATTGGATTCAGATTTGGTGACTGTAGAGGCCGTTTGGGTACAGTGAACTCACTGTCATGTTCAAGAAACCAGTCTGAGATTATCTTAGCTTTGTGAGATGGTGCATTACCTTGCTGGAGCAGCCATCAGAAGCTGGGTTCACTGTGGTCATGGTCAGCATGTCCATCCCTAAGGTAGACTTGATGTGTTGTGCATTGAGCTCTTATGCATACCTTGGTTGTAATAAGTTATTTGAATTACTGTTCCCTTCGTCTTTCTATCAGTCTGGCCTTTCTGCTCTGATCTCTCACATCAGCAAGGCATTTCTGCCCAGAGAACTGTGGCTTTCTGGATATTTTCTCTTTTTCAGACCATTCTCTGTAAACCCTGGAGATTATTGTGTGGGAAAATCCCAGCAGATCAGCAATTTATGAAATACTCAACAACTATGCTATGCTCAAAGTCACTAAAAACACACTTCTTCCCCATTCGGATGTTGCTCAGTTGGAACTTCAGCAGGTTGTCTTGACCATGCTTGCATGCCTAAATTCACTGGGTTGCTGCCATGTGTTTGGCTGATATTTGAGCAGTTGAGCAGGAATATATGCAGTCAGCAGTTTGGAGTAAAGTGCAAAAATATAACCAATAGTTGTTGTTTTTTTTGTTGTTGTTTTTTTTAAAACCCTGCAGCTTCTCAGCCTTTTTTGTTTTAAATGATCTTGAGCTGAAGTCTTGACAAGGAATTTCAAGATGTCATAGAATAATAAAGTAACCAACAGACAAAATGATCAACAAATTCATTAATTGGAAAATGTATTTTTTTCCCCACCCATTCCTCAAACAGTGTTTCCTGGCAATCAGCAGCAGCACAAACTCCCTACCAATCCGTTGCATCATGACTACTTTCCTCACAGAGGCAGTAATTATTACTTTGTACAACTTTAACCCTGTGACTGGAAGAACTATGTAACCTGAGAAGGTTTGTATGTAATATACACCTCCCAGATATACACCCTACTTCAGGAAAACAATCATTTAAATATAATAATGTGCTGGCAACCAAGTTATTTTTAGCTGTAAAAGATGTGCTCCTAAATTTAGCTCTGGTTTCATCTTTAATTTCTGCGTGTACTGAGTATTAGAAGAAAAGAGAAAAGTCTCCTTCAAATATAATTACCAACCAAATGCTTCATGATTTTGCTGAAGCGGTCACTAGTTGTCTTCTGTGGTAACAATAGTTAATCAGCTTTTGGTTATAGGTGAATATCTTTTAAAGAACAGCAAAGGTGTGCAGCTAGATTTCAACAATGATCTAATCTGAAAAAAGCCTAAACGACTCACGAATCTATCAAATGCTTTAATGTATATATATGAGTATATAGATTTATAAATGGGTTGCTTTTAAATTTCAGTTATTTACATCCTGTCTTTTTGTCAAATGTAAATTTACTCAGACTGTGGTAAATCTTTTATATCCAGCTCTTTGTGATTTCTGCAGTTTGTTGAAATCGCAAAACTGATTTCACAAAACTGCAGAGGTCTTTTTCAGAGGTCGTGAAGCTGTCAAGAGGAAATATATTGTTTAGCTATAATAATATAGTGTCCACTGCAGGCAAGTTATGAAAATAATATTTAAAAGACATTTCCTGGTTTGCTGTTGCTGGAGGAACTGACTCTTGAGGTAATATATCAAGCACCCAGTGAAACACTGTCTGATTTTGCATGTTTCATTATCCTGTAATAAGGTTTGTATTATATGAGTTCTGCTCTGAAATCCTTTCGGTTGCTTTTATGAAATGACTTCTTTGCTCTTTCACATGTGTGGTGTTTACTGAACCATCATTTGTTTATTCCAGCTATAAATCAGGACAATATAAGGATATAGGGCAAGTATTTGGCAAAGTGCAACATGTCCGAGATCAGCTTTTATATGTAACAGTTACAGGATCTTGCAGCAAATATCTGAGAGTTTTCACAATGGGTTTGTGAGAAGAAGTGAAGGGGTTCCATTGGGAGATATGTGTACTCTTTGCTGAGGTGAGTGTGTGTGTATGTGTAGAGGAGAGAAGTGTGTTGAGTGTCGGAGAGAGAGCAGAGAGTTGGCTGATGGGCAAAGGCACGCTGCCTGCAGGTTCAATCTGCCCGCGAGTCAGGCATCAAACTTTCACATCCACACATCAATTATTCAGCGCCCTGCATTGTCAGAGTGTTAGCATGCCACAGTGGCAGACGACAAACCTGGATGAGGGGAGAGAGAGAAAAGGAAATTGGAGAACTGGGATCGGAGAGAAAAAGAAAGGGGGATCGGTGAAGGAAGAAACTGACAATCTCAGTGATGCAGGGTTAAACTGTGAACCATCTGAATGAAGGCATTACAGAAAAGTATAGAAGAATGGCTGTTTATTGTATACATTTACATTTTGGATGAGAACATATATTCTACAACATAAGACAGAGTTTAATTCATTTAGAATTGAAAGACTGAGTTAAAGAAAATATTCGTAGCATGATTTAACACAAAAATACACTAAAGTTTGCTGTGAAGTTAGCCAAAATATAAACTGTCCAATCTACTAGCTCAGCACCAGGACTTGGATGTGCAAAATATCCAATATTTCTAGTGAAAATAGCAGCAAAGGGTGTGAATCTGTCAGAAGGGCAGAATGAGCAGGTGAAAAGTTATAATAAAGCTTATTATGCTTTGACAAGTCAGAGTGACCATTTAGCAGGAAAACATGGGGACAACTCCAAAGAGCCTGCAAAACACTTTAATAGTGCATTGTAAAAAATAATAATAATAACAACAAAAAACATATATATCAAGAAAACTAAAAAACACATTTCTCCTGTTTACTCAAGAAAACAAGAGAAATATCGTTAGGTTTAAGGGTTATTAGGAATATGGCAAGTGCAAAGTATGTGCTAAATTCATGTATGGTAACTTAACAGATCATTTACAGGGTAATTAGCTAATTTAATATATATGGTCTAATCATAGTCCCTTCAACTATTTGTGACTTAATTAGATCTTGGATTGTGTTGTTGTTATTTGAAAACTGGTCTTCATTTGCCTCTGCTTCTTTCTTCTTTTTACACATATACACAGTGTTGGGAAGGTTACTTTTAAAGAGTATTCCACCACAGATTACAGAATACATGCCCTACTCTCATTGAGTAACGTAACGTATTCTCAATACTTTGGATTATATAATATATTATCATGCTTTTTTACAACTACATGAATGTACTATTTCTGTGTGATTTATTACTATTACTGAAGGTTACTCGCCATACCATTACTAACTAGAGATTTAAATCTTAATATAAAATGAGTAACAGTAGGGTGTATATAAAACAGGTCCGCGGCTCCGAACCGTAAAGGCGTAAAACCGTAAAACCATAAAGGGACCTCTGGCTAATACATCAAGTTCCGTGTCGGGCTCGTACTAGCTTTACTTTGTTGTCTGGGTCAACTTTGCTAGCAAGAGACAGAGAGAGGTGTTGAAAGGCTGCTCCAACGCAACTTAATGTTTCAGAGGAAAACACGAAAATGTGTACAGTCGAGTCTTAATAGCTTACTTACAACTGGGCTCGTCAGACACTCTTTTTGGCTGCAGTGGTTATTATTATATTTACATGCTTCCATCTCCCGTTTCTGCTCGCCCATGAGGGTACATTCTTTAGGGCGATGCCTGTGACACTGTCTTATTGCCTTCATATTAAATAATTTTAAAAAATATTTCTTCACGTCATTATGAGACATGAGATTGAGAAACAGGCATTTGAGCCCCTTAATGCATGTTTTGTTTGGGTTTCCACCGGCGTGGAATTACCAAAAATAGAGAGGGGATAGCCTAACATGTCAAACAGGAAAAGACCGCCGTGTAATCCACTTATTTCAACAAAGTAACTGTATTCTGAATACCCCGTTTTTAAACGGTAACTGTAACGGAATACTGTTACTCATATTTTGTATTTTAAATACGTAATGGCGGTACATTTATTCCGTTACTCCCCAACACTGCATATACACTGTTATCATCCCCAATGGTTCATAGTTTTATTTCACATGAAGTATTTCCCAGCACAGATCCACCCAGCTTTGACCTAACTAGAGGTCTAATCAGCAGGGTAATTGAAAACACTTGTGTGGTAGTGCATGGCCTTTAAAGCAGATGTAGTTTAATTTCTACACTCTGTTCTCTGGGGATTTTCCACCCTAAGCATGTTGAGATCCTAAATAAATGAGGAAAAGAGGATAATGATATAGTGGCTTGCATAAGATTTATTATATTTGTTTTCATTATTGCAGTAGAGCGTTACAGCATATGGAAACATATGCAGCAAAGAGACGATAAAATATATATTTTTTAAAAAGCAAAAGAGGATCAAAGTACAAAGGATGGGAATATTTCATTTTAATGTACAGTAGTCCATATGAAGCTTCCACACAGTATACAGAAAAGCTGATAATACAAAAAAAAATAGATGAAGGAAGAAGTTATTGGACAGTGACACCAAGCACTCACTACTGTCCATCTGTTTCCTTTCGGCCATAGCCCGACTTTCTCCAGGAGCTCACTACATTAATTTTCTCACACTTACCTGTAAAGAAAAGTATGACTGATCTGGATTCTTACAAATTATAATGTGACATTTGGTGGAAAATGCACTGCAGATTCCAATGAGGGAGATAATGAGATTTAAAGGGGCTTAACACTGCTGGAGTGGGCCAGAATGGCTTTCCACAGCTCCACAATTGACTGCATGGCTGGCCTCAGTGTCAGCTTATGTCACTTTTCATCTGTAAAAGGGCAAAATTGAGCATGGGTATTCCATCTAAAGTAAGATCTCTTATTCCCAGACAGAGTGAGCTCTTTCACCGAGCTACACACAGAATTGTTCCATTGTACCGGTTCCACAATGATGCTCAGCTTTTTCAGCTGATCATGCACAAACACACATGTGCTCCAACAGTCAAGTACATCTGCACATGAGAGCTGCGAAACACACACTTGTGCACACAATAGCACACAGGCATGATTTCCCACTTGCGTGTGAGCCCGCCATCGGAGCGAGCAGGGAGACGACTGACAGCCAAGGCAAAGTGCTGATGGTAAGCAACATTTGCCAGGAATGCTCGAAAGCTGGGACAGTAGGTTATGTGTATGCACTGGAGATACCCACTTTAGGACAGCTTTACAAGTCTGATGCGTAATCGTACTTTTTGAAAAGATATTTTTTTACACATGGAATCTATCAGAATCACTTGATTTAAAATGAAGTAAAGGAAATTATTTGAAAATTTGATTATTTGAGAAAGACAGATGGATTAAAAGAGCAGAGGAAAGGACAGAAGAGTTAAGATTATATTGCAATTTCCCAGTAAATGTGATGTAGGCATGTTTTGTGTGGAGTTCAAGGTGGAAGCTGTCCTCTATCTGTATCCTAACACTGGCCTTAAAGCAGCTCTTTTGTAGGTTAGTGAACTCTTCATCCTTCTGTGTCCTCAGACAAGCACATACATAAAAACACCTTTACAGACTAACTTCCACTCATAACACAGCAAACTCATCTGTAGGGAGTTGAACTACAAAACTCACCCCACATAAGCATTCTGAATCCACACATAGGCATTGAATCCAGTGAATCCACAGAGTCAGGACTTGTTACCAATGTTTGTGTACGGGCTCTCTTGTGCTTCTGACAATGTCCGTTTGATGCGATTTCCACTCAATCTGGACCATGCTTTGCAAATATGATTTAAATTTTGCACTAAATGTCACAAGAGAAATTTGTCTGACAAAAATATTAATAATAATAATAATCAAAATTCACTGGACACCTGTCCTAAAGCTGACTGTAGAGCACAGTTACAGCTAAAAGCAGATTAGCTTGACAAAGGACAAAGGCTGAAAGCAGGGAAAATATCTCGGCCGGCTCTGAACAAAATAAAGGTAACATCTGCCTTCCAGCACTTTGAAACTCACTTATTAACACCTTATATTAAATTTGTTTCATAAGTGAAGTGTAAAATTGGCCCGGTGGAGTCATACGCACTCCTTAGCAGCGCAATATGCCAGTTTTGAGCTGTTTGTGCTAATATAACTGGCTGCTGCTCTCATAAAGATTTCAAGAAACCAAATAAGCAAGTAATATCTTCAAAATGTTACACTATTAGTTAAAGTCTGAAAGAGAAGTTGGAAATGCTACATGCCCATCCACTAAACTCAACTTTTTATCTGCTTGGCTAAATAACTCTGTGCCAGCAGTAAAATTAACAATTGCATATTCATTCAACATCAAAATCATGCTTAGTATACGGCGGCACTCTGTACATCCAAAATCCATTCACTACCAAAACGACGTGGTGTATTTGACCTCGACTGAGACTGCCAGCTTCTCAACATTTTCCCACAGCCTTCTTTGCCACCCACTAGTACAGTGGGTGGCAAGTGCAGTGTCACCCAAATTTGTCAACAACACTATGAGAATTTGGGTGCGCATCCTTTTGGGTCATATGTTTCCAGTTTACTACATTTCATCCCATCACATTCTTGCCCACGATAACATCTTGGTGGTAAAGATGCTCCTTCTGATGTGGACAGTCAGAATAAATAAATACATTTAAAAAAAAAAAAACCCACACACACACAACCTTAACTTAGATCTAAAATTGTATGCAAAGAAATTTTGACCAAGTAGGAACACACAAGCAGATATCCTTAGATACTTAAAAAAATATTCTCTCCTTTCCTCAAGTCCCATATTACTGTCTACTGCAGTCATGCAAGACTACTTTCTTCCTTTCTGTCCATTTCTTTGTCTCACACACTGACCATCCAGCCTGGCTGATCATGCCCATTGGACCATCCCTGATATACCTAGTGTGAAGCGAGGCATGCACATGCCAACACGGCGTCTGCATGCAATCTTGATCTCGAGTCACTCAAGCGGGCAGACGGAGGACATGAGGAACACTGGAACAGAGATAGAGAGGGAGACCGATGGGTTGCCACTGTAGAGATGATCTATATTTCATGGACCTCTCAATTAGTGTCAGTGTTCATGGGTGAGAGGTTAGGGAGAAGTCCCTGTCTACTCGGCCCGCTTGTCTGCTCACCCTTAGCCTGTACTGTGGAACCCCTTACCTTTTCCCTCCCCCAGCCCCCCTGTACACAATAGGATTTCTGATTTTAGTTCACCTCGGGGCTTTTCAAATCTTAATGAATGAGATGCCACTGTAGACCGCTGACAGCAATTTCTTATACAGTAGGTTATAATGGTGTTATTATAAATGTGAGAACAAGAAGAATAAGTAAAGATGTAGTGGGATGCCTCATTCCGCACAGATGGCACTGAAGACTTAGATACATGGACAATAACAGTACCAGATTAGCCCTTTTGGGTGAATTCAGCTACTGTTTCAAACTGAATCATCTTAACACATAAGTGGTGTGCAAATGTATATCTCAAGGTATAAAAAGCAGCGTATTTTTGGTTATCTGTATCAACATACCTCTTCTTAACCTTTAACGTATACCCATAGACATCATGTCATCACATGTACAAGATACATAGTTTCTCCAACTTAGCCAGCAGAGTGATCGACTCATTCATTGGTTCAGTCCTGCACAATTTGTTCATACCGTATGACTATTATTTCTTCCAATTATTAGATTTTTACTGAAGAACTGTTATATAGTGCAAATGACAGCTTTAGGCTACACTGAAATGCAGGGATGTGCTATCATGCTGAAGTTAATAGCTTTTTGTGATTTCAAATATAACCATGCCCACATGTGTTTCAAATTAAAGTAGTAATTGGAAGCTAATAAGATGACATATGACTTTAAGAAATCGTATCTGGGAATTTGTCTTCAGCTTAATTTCCATCAGGTTAGGAGACACAACAAGAACTATGAGAAAGTCTGTTCACATGTATTAGGTATGCCTTTGGTGTGGTTCAGGGACCTGTCTCATGCAACTGCTTTGTAAGCAGTGCAATCAAAGGGAGTATTTTTGACACATGTGCACAATTTGTGCAAAATAATAGACAGAGTAAATCCCTGGATATGGTCCTTGCTTGTCATGTGGTCACACCCTGATGGGAATAGAAGTGATTTTTTAAGTTTCCAGGGAACCGGTGAACAAGCAGAACAAAGTACATATAACAGAAAAGGCCGCAATAAGTATTTAGGTTCCAGGAAGACGAATTAATAAGTCTATTATTTGTTTCTCTGTATACCTTACTATTTTATAATCCCTGTTAATGCGTGCGGTCAGTGAAGAAGTATTTTCTACACAAGACAAACAGACTGTAGCTTTAAGGTTTATTAGTACTGATGCATCTAATCCCACTGATGGGTTTAGTTTCTTTTTTCCCAGTAAAGGATGCAACAAGTGAGACCTTGCTTATCCTTTGTATTTCCAGTGTAAGACTCTACTTTTGCCTCAGCATGTAGATTACTATTACAAGATTCTGTCTAATTCTGTCTGGATTCTGACTAATCTGTTTTTTCAGACAGGTACCAGACACCTAGATAATGTGTTTCCTCTCCACAGCATTGTGGTTCATATCAGAGTACTACAGCTCATATATTAGGGTGTTCTAAAACTGTGAAGACTGGTATAGAAAACTGGAAAACATGGTCTATGGCATACTACAAAATGTGTACAAACTCAACACGCATATTTGACTTTAAAGATAAGGATCTTTTCTTGTGAGCCCTTCTTTGCACAATCTATACAATTACAAGGTATGGTTTCTCTCTTTCTCCTTCTAACCCAGCTGGAAGCTCCATCTGCTAGGTTAAGGCTTGTCTGATGCTCCCCTGTGGCTCATTTAACCAGGGAAGGAAGCAGAGGATAGAGCAGAGGAGAGGAGAAGTGGATATAGAGGCTGAAGTAATAGACAAATAATTAAAGGGAGGTTGTATAAGGTTCTGTTAAAAAATAAAAAAACAACCACCAATCAAAACACAATTGTCTAAAGCAAGCTGGATAGGACAAGATCTGGTCAAATGGAGAGAATGAGCACACTTATATGCACAAAGGAAACCCAATTATAGAGCAAAATCTGGTTATTGTGTGCATGGATGTGAATGTTACAAACGGTTTACTGTTAAGCAGTGGAAAGAGACGTATATAAACTTTTCACTTTTACTCAGTCTTTGAATTGAAGCACATATTACCTTCATTAATGATCCTTCCTTTCCTACAAACAGAGCTGCTACAGTGTATTCTTTGTGTCTGAGGTTTTTGTCTAAATCCAGTCCAATATAGACAAAACCACAGTCTAGAAATTTGTGTTAAAAACACGCTAACTATCTTTGTCTTCACCGCTCATTCCACCTTAGCAGTGCAGGTTTCTCGTAACGTGGCATTTAAGATAATCAGGTTACTGCTCAAAGCCGAGAATATCCATGCAAATCAAATGCACTTACTGGGATAGATAGGCCAGGTGGTCTCTAAGGGGAGCGATAAACATTGTGAGTGTGGATACCTTATAGGATTTACTACGTGGCCCACTTGGTGGTCACAGGGGTTAAAGGTGAAACCTAAAGGCCAATAGTGATTAGTTCCCCAAGGAAGGATGTAATACACGGATGGCCTTGAGCTCATCCAAGCATTTTTCCTCCTCTGTCTCCCTTTTACACACATTGTGGAGCGACCTTGAGAATGCCTGCTGAATTTCTTGCTTTTTTTTTTTTTTTGCTTTCTTTAGCCCTACCAAGCTTCCTCAAACTCACTGAACAATTACTGCTATAGGAAGCACAGAAATGAAGGAATCTCTTTATCTCTATTTCTGCTGTGGGAAGAGACCTGGTGCTCAGGGGTACAAGATAGACTGTGTGTGAGAGAGAGTGTGGGTGGATGATGGTAAACCTTGGGTCAGGGCCCGTTCTCTCTTCTTAATGCTTAAGGAAGCTAGCAGGAATAGCTTCAGTGAGCACTTAAGGGTATGCCCTGGGCTAGGATTACCATGGGCTGGGAATTAGGGAGAAAGGCAAAGGTCGGAGGGCTAAGTGTGTATGGGTGTGTGTGTGTGTGTGTGTGTGTGTGTGTGTGTGTGTGTGTGTGTGTGTGTGTGTGTGTGTGTGTGTGCTCGTGTTTGTGTTTAGATGCTGATGTAAGGAAAGATTAAGTGTATTTTGTCATTAGAGTGCAATGGGTTCAAGGAGTAATTCATTTTATTACAACCTGGTTGTTACTGCAGTAGTTTTATATTATTCCATTTCATATTGACTGTGAAACCATGATAAAGTCTGCTGCTAAAACTGGGAAAACAGCGACACTGGAAAAAGACACAAACATATGATTGGACAGGCTGCGCACAAACCAGCAGTTTACTTAGATTATCTATACCACGTCATTTAGAGGGAAAAAAACAGTAAATGAGCACATCCAAACAACATCCACATCCAAATTACACATAAAAACTGAATGTGTGCATAATTAGTACACCATACACAGTCAATGTTGATTATTGGAGTCAGTCTGTAAGATGTGGTAGAAGTACACTAGCGAATTCTAATCATGGGGTTTATGCACTTAAAGATAAAAGGGATGATAAAGCAAAATGCACGTGGATTACACTTCTCAACCTTAGCAGGAGAAAGCGCCGTATAATTTGTCTTTCATTCATACACAGCTGTAGCTCAGGTGCTGCCTGGATGTCATTGTCTCATTTAAAAACAAAATTCTTTGTTATGAAATACCTGACACTTTCATCTCTTCATATAAAATCTAGAAACTTGGATGAGAGAGCTGCAAGGGATCATTAATGTATACGATGAATGGTGTGGGCTTTATTTTAAAGTATGTCCATCTGAGTGCTCATTTCAATGTTGTTCAGTAAAATCTTGATTTTAACCTAAAAGAAGGATTTCCCAGTTATAATTAAGCAGAATAATCCTTTAATATCCACCAACATTCAGTTGCTTTTGTTTCTAAGTGAGGTAGTTTAAGAGGCATTTTGTAAAAGTTTGTTTCTTGTGGAATTAGTTTGGATTTCTTTGCATCAGGTCAGGCACACAGATGAGGTGGATGGCACTGGTTCAGACCTGGAAAACAATCTGATTTGAGTTCAGGTCATTTGAATGTGCCACACTAAACAGAACGTCAGCTGACCTCCGTAAAGCCACAGCGCCAGATCTAACAGTAATTTATGCAACTGAAACTGATCTAAGTGTAGATCTATACCTCGTGGCAATGTCACAGAGTGGGTCTACCTTCAGCAATAATTTGAGGCCCAACAAAGTATAAGCAGAGATGAGCTGCTGTAGCTCCAAGGCAATGGAAGTGCTGATCTGAGAGCAGTCTCGGAGGCCGGCTGAGGAGAGCTACAGCTTTGGGCTCTGGTGAGTAGTGAGAAATTAATTAAGAGTGAAACAGCAGCAGGAGGGAAGATAGGAGGGAGGGTAGCAGAGGGATTGAAGAAGAGAAAGAGCATGAGACAGAAAGAGAAGGAGAGAGAGAGAGAGAAAAGGAGCCTCTGGGAGTGGGCTTCCTGGAGGATCAAGACTATTATTGCTATTATCATTGTCTAATTTCCCCTCCTTTGCTCCCTCCTCCCATCTTCCTCATTTCATCTGCCTCTCCCTCCTTTCTTTCCATTACAATTTTTCTCCTTGTCTCCTCTTCTCTCCAACCTTTCCTCTCCTCCACTTGTTATACAAGCCTTCACCTCTCCTTCTTTCTCTCTCCTTTCCTCTCTTTTCTGGCCTTCAGTGTGAGGACAGGCTGCTAGCCAACGGGTGCTTCAGAGGAGAGAGAGAGCAAGCGAGAGCCTAATGAGATGTCTATCGCCTCCGTCTAGACTGGACCAATCCTCTCAGCAAAGCATCACCACCACCACCACACCGCACTCCTCTGTACGAGACACCGTATCCTGTCTGCCTGCCTGGTGCTGCTGCTGCTGCTCCAGCTCAGGGAATAGCAAAAGGCAAGGTTTGTGTGTGCGGACAGCGTGTGACTGGGGGGTGCATATGTGGCAGTGTGTCTAGGAGGTGTGTGGAAGCAGTGTGGAAAGGCACTGGTATACCCACTGGTATATGTGTGTTTCTGAGGGGTACTTGTGGGGAATGACTGTGTGTTTCTCCTGTTTGTGAGTGACAGTGTGTGCCGCTGTCAGTGTGCTATCCCTGTAATTCAAGTGTGTGAGAAACTGGCCCTTAGGTAGACAATATTATGATGGATGCCCTCATACACACACCCTCCTCTGCTGTGATTGCCTGTTAGGGCTCTACTCTCACAAACTGAAAAAAAAACTGCCCTCCAAATCCACAAGAATACCCACTTTGCTTGCAGAGGCCCCATTTCATGTCCTGATAGGCAGGCCTATGGCAGATCTCCAACACAGGAACCTCTAACACCAGGGGGCCCGCTGTTGTTTTGAAGAGACCTCTCCACTGGCAAAGTCACTAGAAATACCCAGTTTGTGTGTTTGCTAATATGCATTTCCACTACGTTTAGTTATTCTATAGGATGTTTCAACATTTCCCGAATAAAAAGTAAACATCCACCAACTACGCATGTTAGATATCCTTATGTGACTCGCCAAGCTTCCACACTGAAAATTAGTTCAATCATTTCAATGAAATGAATGGATAAATGAGAGATTTATTTATATAGAGCTTATTATAGATCAGCTTGAAGACCGTCACTGTTTAAATCTGTACACGTATACTCTAAAAACATTTTTTTAAATTTATTATTTGTATTTTTTTTGTTTGTTGTTGCCAGTGTCAGTTACAGTCTTCTAGTGAACTACAGCTCAGGGCATAGTTTGTGTTTCTTTTTTTTTTCTTCCTTTTTTTTTTGGTAAAGAAAATAATAATTCTGTGATGAATAGCGCCCTTAAACCCATATTCACAATGAATATGTAAAAAAAGATGCATTGTCAACTAGACAGCTTGATAGAATTCAGCAGACAGACTCAGTAGCTTCCATTCACAATAACAACATAAGTTAAAACATGTAACCATGTCGTGAATTAGCATATTTTTGCGAATGCTCAGTTGCGTCTCTACATAGCATGAAGTAGATTTATTTTTTCCCAGTGTCACTGTTAAAAATAAATAAATAAATAAATCGTGTCATATTTTAATCGTATCATATTTTAATCGTATCATATTTGCTAGTAAGGTGAGGCCTTTTTTTGCAGTTTATAGCTTAAAAATACTTTCTGCAATTTATTTGAGTTTTTTAGGGGAAAACAAATCACACTGACGACGTAGAAGTCTCAAAAACGTATAAAAACTCATGTATCGCCTATGATACACTTGGCGTTAACAGGTTAAGGAGCCACTGAAGGGGCAGCTGTTAGCATCTAGCATGCTCCTATAAAGGTAGCGGGCTTCATATCGCCTGTCAGCTCGGTTCCCTGTGGGGTTGAGCTGTGAAAAGCAGTAGCTTATCTCACCAGAGGCCTTCCTCTTACTCTTTCTTTGTCTCTTTACATAGGTTTTATAATAAGGAGGTCTTGTCAGGCATCTCTTATGGTAACCTGGTCACTGAATGCACACTCTCTGTTCATTAAAGTGCCACTTTGGAAAGGTCAAAGAAACTAAGGGGTAACGAGACAGAGAGAAATGAAAGGGAACTGTGGGTGAGAAAGGGAGAGAGTGGAAGAGAGACAGAGAGCTTGTTAGCAGCCATGCTGAAAGTCTGCTCCAGTTATTCAGCTGACTGAGAGGCACCGCCTTTTTTTTTTTTTTCCCAAAAACTCTTCCTCACTGTCTCTGTTTTATCCCCACACCCTCCCTCCCGCCCTCTCTTCTCCAAGGCCCGTTGGTTCCAGGTGACAGGATGACTGAGGGTCAAGCAAGACTGCACATTGGGTAACTCACCTCGCTCACATGAGAACACACACATTTACTGTCTCTATCTCTCTGCGAGACACACATGCACACACAACATGCTCGCTCACTGGGCTTTCGACTGCAGGGCTCATTAACTACACTACAGCTGCCCCTGTTTTAGAGACGCTCCTCAGCACGCTGTCTCTCTCTCTCTCTCTCTCTCCCTCCCTCTCTCTCTCTCTCTCTCTCCCTCCCTCTCTCTCTCTCTCTCTCTCTCTCCCTCCCTCTCTCTCTCGATCCTTGTCTCCCACAACCACACACATATTTAAGCTTCCTCTGTCTTTGTCTCCTGCAGCTAAATACACACTCACACTGCCAAAAGCACAGATATTGTCCCTCACAGCATCGCTCAACTTTCTCTCACAAAGCTACAAGTAGAATAACGAATAACAGTAATAACAAAATTCATGATTTTAGTTTTGCTGCAGATTTTCAGATTATCGGAAGAAAAACAAAATACGTGCTCTAAACAAAATGCTTCCAAGTTTTAATAATGGTGGGAAATTTTTAACCACAAATAAAATCTTCGAATCAATTTGATGGAAATAAATAAATAAGTAAGTACAAAGCAATTTTTCAACAGACATAACATCACAGACTCCACAGCTACCATAGCAAACCATGCTAAATATATGTGATGATTATTAGACCAGTCTTAGTATTCTTATGGGTTAGTTTCTTGTCTTCTAAGTTATTTAATAGACTTGTTTGTCTTGAGGGGGTTTTCTAGCTTAAATTCAAGAATATGTTTTGTACACAAACTGCATTGGCGGCTGCATTGAACTACTGGGTGTCCTCTATGTATGAATGGTCCATTTGATGTTGAAGTCCAGGTTTTACGTATCTGGATAAACACTTTTTTATTCACCACATTCAGTCTGAAATAAATGTAAAGAGTCTTATATTCAGTTTTTATCTAGGCAGGTTTATGCCCCTATAGCCTTAAAGTAAAAGACAGAAAAACATTCAAAAGCAGCCCAAAACCTCATAAACTGGAGTGGATTCTTCTTCCATCCATGTTTTTATTGTACTTTTTTTGCCCAAAGTACTGCATGTGATGTTCACTTGCAAATAGTGCCAAAATAAGCTTAAAATGGCAATGATATGGTATAAAAATGGTAGGCTACAACTTGTGACCTTCAGGTGGTGAGGTTCTTCGCACACTGGAAATGCTTTCCAACATCTGGTTTGAACTAAAGGCTATCAACTATCCACCACTCTAAAGCAGGGCTGTACCATACATTAATTTTTCACTCCTCCTTGGCGATTGGTTCAGAAAAGGACATCAAAAGATATGTTATTTATCCAGAAATCACCTCAGCATCATGCTCCATGAATACATTAGCAGTTTGCATCTGTGCGTGACTGTGTGCCTGTATCTATGCTTGTCCCCCGGGATCTCGCGTGGCCTCAGCAGAAACAGCGCTTATCTCCTGCGATCGAGTCTGATGCTCTAAAGCTGCTGCCATCAGCCACAAACTCATTAATTACTCTTTAGTATCAAGCCATAATTAGAGACACCAATCAGGCCCCCGCTCTACCAGACCTCCCCCCACCCTTCCACCTCCCCCCCCCCACCCCCAACGCCTCCCATTCCCTATTAGCACTCCACACCTTACTGTGTGCAAGTGAGTTAAGCTAGTTGCTGCGCAGTAGCACAATGCTGCAATGAGCTCCCCCATGTGTAAGATTAGGCCGCATGCGGTTAGATAGGAGAAGAAGAGGGAGGATGGATGAATCAGGCTCGATGTGTGTTGGCAGGAAATAACGAAGTAAGAGAGGAAGGAAAGCCAGAGATAGTGAGGTGAAGGTGAGAAGAAATACAAGAGGGAGATGAGGTGATGTTGGCGCTCAGGTGGAGCATTAATTTGCCATTAATTATGTCATCATCGCTTTGGGTCACCCCCCTGCTGCACACGCACAGCTCTCCTTGTCTCCCACTCCTGATGAGTGGATCACAGCAGAGGGGAAGAGAAAACATCTGATTAAATCTGTCTTGTCTGTCTCTGCACTTGGAAGAGGGTAAAATGGGGACAAGAGCTAAGAGTTAGGAGGGTGATGGTTGGGAGTTTTAAGGACGGTGATAGGTTTAATAATGTGTGAAGGAGAGCGACAGGAGGATTTCCTGGTAGGTCATTTTCCTTTCATCACAAAAAAAAAATCTGTAGTCAAAGACACCCAAGGGATGTTTGACGTGTTACATAATCAGTTTTATTTTTAAAGGCACTTTGAAATTAATTTATGGAGGCTATTTTTGAGATATAACTAATGGCAATGTGGCCTTTGAGAGAGACTGGAGTCAAAGTGGAGAACTGCTGTTATTATTTGAGTGATTTGCACTTTTTAGCAAGATTGTAGGTCTTCTGCTTACACGATGGGTACAGCTGAATGGCCATGCAACAAACTAAACACATTTTCAATGATGAAAGCGACTGGAAGAGAATTTCAACAAACTAGACTGACGTTGTCTTTTTAATCACAATAGCGAAAGTAGAGAAGTATATAGTATAATGGCTGCACTCGACTTAGTGGCGGTCCTGGTTTTGTGCATCACTATCATGGCTTACAGGGAACCTTAATGAAACTGAGCCATAATTAATTACGCCTGTAATTTATTTCTTTTCGTACTGTGACAAGACAAAATAAAGTATCTGCTGTGTTAAAAGGTCTATTAGCACAGAAACAAGGAAACACAGATCATCCAGTTTGATGACGATATGGGACAACTTGTGTAAGTGTTCCTGAAATTAATGTACAAGTGTGTTTGTTTGGTCTTTAAGAGTATACTTGGAAAGTTGCTGTTAAACTTTTTTTTTTTTTTTTTTTTACTGAACCCATGCCCTACAGCAATCGTAGAGAGGTGAGCAAGTCTTGATAGGGATCCTGTAGCTTTTAGGAAGTCAGGATCTTAGTGATGGACACTCTCGCGAGGGGAATCTTAGACTTTAAAGTTTAATGCAGATTGCCGGCTCTCTAAGCCACACATTAAACCTTTACTTAAAGACTTCTGGAACCCCTTATGCGCACAATGTTTCATATTCATCCTTTTGGATTTATTCCAAACTGCAGCAGACTTCTTATACAAGCCTTCAAGCAACGGTTGAAGTAGTTTGCACACTGCCAAAATGAATTTAGAAAAGACAATATCCTGTTTTAGAATGAGATGTCATTTGTTTCTCATTAAAGATAAACACTGTTATCAAGCTGTTTCAAGATAATTGGTCTTGAGATATCTTAGAACACTATTCAATTTATTTTTTTAGCTTGAGGCCGTTTATTTGGTGGTCAACACTGTGATATCCTAAAATATCTGATCTTGAGACTTACTTCAAGAAAAAGTTCATTACCTGTACAGATTTAGTCTTTGTGGTTATTGCTGAAACATAAAAGAAGAAGTAGATCCATAGCCAAAAGCACAAACACTGAAAAGTCCCATTAAAACTCCCAAATTGATCGACAGGTCTTTTAATACAGGGACCAACATTAGTCAACAACTGAATCCAAGTTATTAATGTTTGCTGGTGCTGAAAGGTGTGTTTACATCGGTATGAGGAAAATTGAAGCCATCCCAAGTAATGCAAAGACCCCTCTGCAATGTAGTTTATACAGCCTAAAAACTAAATGGTGAATCATTGTATGATCTCTGTGAGACACACTGGACTAAAATGACTCTATATTTATTGCATTAAAAGACGTCCACCTTATCACCTTTAACATGTTGTCTTGCTTTTGTCCAGGTCTCGTCAGGACAGTTAACAGCAACTGTTCTTTCAGCAGTAAATCCAAGGACTTACTTAGAACTTCTGACAACACTAACCTTTCGCCTTTGCTCAGCACCAGAGAGGTCTCTTTTTGGTGAACACCTGTTCTTTGACTGTGCACTTTTCTTGCATCTTGTAACAGCTAATACACATTTCCAGTGCATATTATAACCTTTCAGGCATCACCCCCTTGTGAAAACATTGAGTACTGAGGCATCTCATAGCCTAATCATTAGCGTTCAGCAGACTTTGTTGGATCTGCTCTCGGTTCCTGTCTCTCTGTAACCAATACAGACAAAAATGCGACTTTTTTCCCTTTTTTAAAAAAAGAAAGGACCATGTCTCAAACCTTTGATCCTTTGAATGGTGGTTGTCTCTAAAATCTCTTACAGTAGTGCTTAAACTTAAGGGCAAATCATAGCTTTCAGAAGGATCTTAGAAATACAGAGCACAAAGACTGCTTTTGGCTATAACTTACCAACAGTTTCAAACAAAATGCTTCCTTTTAATTCCTTTAAATATCACTGTACCTTTCAACTGTCCTTGCGCTTCACTTTGTCTGGGGTGAAACATGATGCTAACAAAACTTAATGGTTTGCGCTTTCAAATTTTCATCAGTTTTACTCCTCAGTTTAACAGCTCTGCAAGCAGCACCATTGGTTTGGTGACCTTTTGGAGGTGTTTTTTTTTTTTGCTGAATACTCTGTGGTCACCTTCAGGACAACACTACTACTGACCAGTAAAATGTCACCAGTGTTTTAATCCTGTCTTTGTGATCATTCATCGACACGTTATGCAATCTGTATACTTTCAGACAGTTTAACCTTTTAATTATGCATCTTTTTATGTATTTTTGGAGCCTAGCTACATCCTAAAATGTTATAAGTATAAATCAATTAACTGACCCTTTTTTTTTTCAAACAAATTTGAACTCCTGTTTGGAAAAGTGAAGTCCTAGTAATGGGTAACGATAAAATTGATGTGGCTGGGGTGGCTAATAATAGGTCTTATTTTGGAGGCATCGCATACAACTTCACACTAGTGGAAAATGAATCATTTCAGTGACCAACTGAATTTTGGAGATATAGCAGTTTTCTTTTTCTTTTTTTTTCACTTTGCAGTCAGCCAGAAAGTGAGAAGTGCTGAATCCTCATAAGCACTCAAGGACATCTCTACCCTGGAGCTTTGCCTGGGTGGGTCTGTCTGTTAACAGTTAGTAGTGTCCCCAGCCAGCCTTTAGCTCCAAGGGCGGTCTCTACAACAATATCACTACACCAAGTAAGGAAGGACCTGCTCCCAGATGCCTGAGTGGATGAATAATGACACTAACACAGTTTCGCTCTCCCCCTCTCTGATAATGAGGAACAGAAGAGCAGAACCTCCCCGAGGCGCCGCACCTGGACTGGACTGCCTTCCTGTCTGCCCTAGCTGCCATCCCTCTCAGGAGATATGCAGAGAACAGTGAGACACTGGCCTTCTGCCAGGTTCTCAGTCTTAGTTACACTCAATCACACTCAGTTTAGGCTAATTGTGAAATTATGAAACATCTTATAAGGTTACCAGACTGTGTTGGACTGCTGTTTAAAAACTAAATGTTTTTTTCCTTTTTCTTGCACATTTAGCTTTTATATAAGCTGTCTGACTTCCTCACCTCCACACCTATATTTTTCTCATTCTCTCTACTTCTCACATTTTTCCCTCCAGAGAAGCTCCGCCAAGTGGAGCCAATTAAAACTGTACATCTAAGTGAGAATTGCCTAAGTGTGTATGTGTCTGTGTGTATGGTTTCATAACTGTGCTGTGTGCTTCTTTGTATAAAAGTGTGAATCTGTGGTATTTTCAAATTTGTGTGTGTGAATGTGCATGTCTTTGTGTGTCTGAGTGTGTGTGTGTAAAAGAGTATGTGTAGAGGTAGAGGCTCCCTTGGGGCCTGGCAGTATGGCGCTGTAGCGCTGCACACTCCTGTGAAAACGCCTCCAATGGGACCAGGACAGCTGTGGCCAACCTATACTGCTTTGTGGGCCATAACAAGCATTATGACACACAGACACACACATACACGCACACACACCTATTACTCCAATCCTGGCAACTCTGTCTGGCTGCCTGGGTGCCTCCTTGTTTTGTCTGTCAGGAACTATCTTTCTCTCTCTCTCTTTCGTTCTGTCTCTCGCTCACACACACACACACACACACACACACACACACACACACAAACCTTCACCCTATCTCTCGCCTTCTCATCCATTCTCTAGCACAAGTGATGCTTCCCTGCAATTGTGATTTTAAATTTTTTCCCCCCATTTTAATCATGGTGTCCACTTCCCACACGCAGTGACTTGGTGTCCTGGTCAAATGCTGCAAACAGGGGTTGTCGCCCCATTGTGAGAAGAGTTGTATGTTAATAACAAAATAAGGAAACACAAGGAAAAAGTGAATTTGCAAGCAGCTCACACATATTTGACGTGTCAGTTACTGCACAAAAGCAACTGACAAACAGAAGTAGCTCAGGAAAATTCCCCTTCAGACTCACTAAATTGCAAGGAAAAGCTCACTTGGTTGTGTTTTTTGTGGGAAAAAAAATCATTCTACATGGTCATATTTAAACAAATGTGACAACAGAGACATCGTTTTCTTCGCATTTCATTTATTTAACAGTCACCAGATGATGAGATACATTCTTTTAAAAAAAGAAATAGACAACAAAACTGATATTATTTTGAGATTTTAAAAACTATTATACAATTTTTTTAATATATAGATTTTGTACAAAATAAAAGTCAGTAAAAGGGTCGGAGGGAGTGACATCTTAAAAAACAGACAAGAAGAGGAAGGGACAGGCGTTGACTCAAACGATTACCACATTTAGGAGTGACAAAGACCAATCTCTTTCATAAATAAATAGAGGAAAATTAGACATCATATATAGCTATCTTTCCAATAGCAGGGCATTGATAAACGTCTGTAGCATAGGATATAACATAACCGCTTTGCGAGGCCCAGTTGCTTATAAAATTTCACGCATTTTCCGCTCAGAGATTAAATGGAACCAGTGCGCTAAAAGCCCTGAAATAAAGGTATTTACCTCAATAATGGGTCTGATAGTCTGTGCCATGCTTGACCTTTGGCTCTAACAATAACCCCCCCACCCCCACACTCCTTCTTTTCCTTTGTGTGCCGTACTTTGTACAGACCCAGTGCGGAGAGTCTCCTTGAGGGAATTAGAGAATAGGGGTGTCCTCTTTTCTTCTCTCTCTCAAGGCCAGTGAGAAATTAACTGCAGACTCCCCCACTCACAAACGCAGAAACAACTGAGCAGAGCACAGCACATATCGGAGGGGTGCACGCTGTTGAAGCTTTGGAAGGTCATACTGCGCTACCAAAATAATTTCACCAGTGGATTCCACCCTTACACTATGGATATTTCAGCACTGTCTTCATCAGTCCTTACAATTTCAACAGTACAACAACAACTACAAGACAACAGAATAAACACACAAAAAGTGGATGCGGATGGCTGTGAAGCATTACAACCCTATCAGACACAGACTCATGCCACTGAGATTGGCTGATTGTTTTCTCCTTAAACATCTCCCTTTTCACCTGTTTGAGTATTTGAAGTGCCGGGTATAAGCACTGAAAACATGGGAACTAAATGGAGACAATGGAAACGATTTACAATAGGAGTACATGACCTGTTTTGAGACGCACACATCCAAGAGGAATGGAAACTAAGGCTGATGATTGATCCCACTGCAACAACAGGCTTTTGTTCTATCCTTGTCTCCGTCTTTTCTTTTTGTTTACCCATTTTGAGCAGGCATGTGGCCAGTGACATTGGCCCTTCTCAGAGCAGGACAGCAGGCAGAGTGACTTGGCGTTAATCACCATTTTGTCTCACTTTCTTGGCGCATTAAGCTGGAGAAGCAAGAGGTGGCCCGGACAGCCGAGGTGAGAGATGGGAGGACAACACGTTAGCCTCTCAATAATGACACATCGCTGCCGCATCACTTTGGAGATTAAAAGCAAGATGCTGAATTTCAATCAACCTACATTAATGGCTTGGTGTGAGGAATGGTCACTTTGTCTCCACTCGCAGACGGAGACAGAGAAGGAGAGAGAGGGAGACTAGCACAAGAGGCCCAGGTGAGACAAGGTGATATGACATTTTAATTCACCAAATTGCGCGCTGGCCACTAATGATAGAATCCATTTAACGACACGATGACAATATTCTCGAACCAATAGCAAAGAAGCCGAACAACAAAATGTTGCATCCGAGAGAAAAGTCAAAGTGCAAGACTATAGCTATAAACAACAGGGCTGCTGATGTAAGATAATTACGTGGAGCTTATGAACGAGTGAATGTCTTTCAAATGATGAACTGGCTTCTGATCGGACCTCTGTTTAAGTCTAGTGTACAATTGAATTTCAGCCAATCTTGAGGGATATTGCATTAAATAATATATTAAATTGAGGTATAAATAAGTCTTAAGAAATGCCTATGATCTTACGGTACCACTACATTTGAAAACTCAGGGCTCCAATCACATGTAACTGTCAAAAACAGTTCTCCCGACCTTTAAAAATGACAGTATATAAGCAAACGACTCCAATTTTATCAGTTCATAAATCTGACACTTTATTAGCAGGGCTTGTTATTCCTCATTTGTTCTTGTCAAATACTGAAGCCACCTTACAAAACATGCCAAGCTCTGCCTGAGCTGCTCTGTGAAGGCATTACACCGTGAGATGTGACCCACTTGCAATAAAGTGCATTCAGAGTTCAGTTCTCATGGCAGATGAGAAGCGATGTTGGGCAAGCACAGCTGAGAGATTGTCATCACAGTATAGTTGATTTGAGGAAAAACTTAATGTGACATGAACTAGAGGGGGATCTTTTTAAAAAATGGGGGCGGGGGGGGGGGGGGGGGGGGGTGACAGTGGAATTGTCAAGACAACAAAGAGACATGGGAGTGTGGATCCTATAGTCTTTGTGTCAAATCAGGAATGTCACAGTTGAGCACAGTGCTTCATGAGGAGGGTCGTTCTTTCTGAGGGTTAGACGTGTTGTTCTTGACTTTACCCAGGCACCCAGCTCTGGTTGCTATGGGCTTGCTGTGGACCAGCCAGTCCACTCATTCCCATTCCCATACCCATAGTCACACCCATTCCCATACCCATGCCGATGCCCACACCTTGAGCTAACGAGCAGTCAAAGTTAAAGTCCATCTCCTCCCCAGAGTCCATGATATCATGGAGGAGGATGGACTCCACATCGCAGTCTAAGCTGCCATGGAACATGTCAATGTCCAGGTCAGCTGGTAGTCTCTCATGGGGGTGAGGTTGGTGATAGCCATGGTAGTTGCTACCAGCGGTACCACTGCCCATCCCGAGGCCATGGTGATACGGTCCATTACTCATGCCTTGGTGTTGTGGGTCTGGGTAATGGTTGTGACGTGGGTGGGGAGCTGTGGCAACATGGCACGAGTCCTGGGGCATGCCGAGCATACCTGCTGGATTTGGGGGGAGGGTGGTAGAAGCAGGAAGGTGGGCATGTGACGGGGGGCTGTACAGGTAAGGAGCTTTGTGGTTGTAGGTCTGCAACTGATTGCTGCTGCCACGTGGGGTCAGGGCAGCAGCCCGGGGTGGTGTGTGGTTATGGCTCTGGCTGAGGCTGTGACCATTGTGAGTGAGGCTGTGAGGTGAGTTGTGGTTGGTTACATTGTTGTGATTATGACTGGGAGTATGGCTGTGAGTTCTGTTATGGCTATGAGTTGAGCTGTGACTATGCAGTCCATTGTGGCTGTGGCCATTGTGGAGGCCGGGGTGGTGGCTGTGATGGTTGGCTCCAACTCCATTTGTAGCTTGATTCATCAGAGAATGGCTTTCCCTCTCCTGTCCCAGCATCATGTCCTTGGGACAGTATTGCTGTCCAGCTGGACCCCCTGTTAGCAGACTCTGAAGGGCATTAGTGCTTGAGTATGCTCGCATGGTTCCAGAGAAACTGGCTGGTTTGTTCTCCTGAATGGTCTGCATGGGTGAGTGGTGACGCAGCATCCCCATGCCTGTTGCCCCATAGACACTTGAACCATAGGAGCCCTGTCCTTTCACTCCAGAGTTGTAGTGATAGACAGCAGTTTGGTGCTTATGTCTGCCAATAGCTTGATGCTGCTGGTGTTGCTGCTGCTGTGAATGATGATGATGATAACCATCCTCCATCATCTGCTCATCCAGACTGATGGCACCTGTCAGGTTAGCCAGCTGAGGCAGCTGCTCAAGAGGAGGACAGTGATTTCCAGCACCCATGGATGGAGAGCGTGCACTAGTTGGCGACGGGTAGAGGTGAGGGGAGGTGGAACAGGACAGGCCGCCCTCCTCTGGTTCCTCTGGTTCTCCCTCTGCGAGGATGGGTGACAACCGCCCACTAAGGGTAGACGCTGATGAACTAGCCCTGGAATGGAGGTCTGTCCAAGCATCAAACTCACCATCTGTTCCAGATGCACCTCCGGCTCCTTGGAGGCCTTTCTGTGAAGGGCTGCCATGATCAGGGGAGCTCTGGAGCCCCACACTAGCAGACACAGCTCCAATCCCAGGGCGGCCAACCCTCTTGCCTCTGATCCGGCCTTTGCTTTTTAGGTATTTTGTGCTGTTGTCCATAGAGACTGCTCGTCTCCGCGGGGCTTTGCCCATTTTTCCTCCATCTGGATTGAGCATCCACCAGGAACTCTTCCCTGTACCCTCATTCTGCACCCGGATGAAGCGTGTGTGAAGGGACAGGTTGTGTCGGATTGAATTCTGCAGAAAGATAAAAGAGAAAGAAAAATATAAAACTAAACTGTAATATAATGAATGTCATTTCAATTACTATTTATGTAAAAATGTAAACAATTCAAATAAGGGAAATGTGCATAAGATTTAGATTAAAAAGTTCTACACGAAAATAAGATTGTTTTTAATACATCAAGTATTAAAGTCAATGCTCAAGAAAACCTTAACCACAAGCACAGCTGTCAGTATTGCATATAAACCATCCGGTCCATACATGATGAGTCACAGAAAATTGTCCTAAATTATCAGGTCGCTTCCGTTCCCAATATTAGATACACAAAACCAGAGTCGACTAAAATCAGGAAATTTAGAGCTCACTGAAAAGCACAAACATGCTCAAATAACAGCTACAGCTGGCATAAAGCAACACCCTGTCAGTCTTATCCCACCTGAAATGACCGAAGACTCCGACTTTAGACATTCTCCCTATGTACGTCAATCCTCCCACTTTCATTTCCATCAATCCATCTGTCCTCCTCTACTTCTGCTTTTAGCTGGCCTGATGTAAACCACTGAGGTTAGCTGTACTGTATGTTTGAAGTTGGTGCCAGCCTGGCTTAGTGCCAGCTCTGTCTCTTTCCTTCACGTAGGTTGAATGGGGGGATGTATCACAAGATCGAGCCGGGAGGAAGGAGGGCTAATGGATGTATCTCACCCTCTGACAGACCTTCACTGCCTATCTCCCTTCCCCTCCCTTGTTCTCTCTTTATCACAGTCCTGTATTTCTTTTTTGTCACTAAATGCTTCATATTTCAACTTGTCTCAATTTTCCTTTTTCCTATTTTACACACTTCTTTGAACGCAAGTCATTTCCAACTTCTGGCTTCAATCTCTATGCCTTCAATTATACAGTGTGCCACCAATTACTTTCCCATTATCCTCTACACTGGCATGGGTTGGGGTTAGCCAGTGACTCGGTCATTCAAAGGATATAGTTTCTATTTTTTAATCATTTATATCTCAAGGGTTGGTGAATAATAGCGATTTCCGAGTGTCAGGGAATCTGTTGTTATAATTCTGTTGTTTGTGCTGCATAAGTAATTTAGATGCTCAAGCAGGACAATATCAAATCAAAAAGCATCTCCTGCAGTTTGGGAATATACACATACAATGGATTGTTTCGGACTGAGGGGTACTCACACCACTATCTTCATTATGTTGCACATTATTTGTATTTAGAGCGAATTGCACGGCAGGGAAACAAATCAAATTGCGACGGTGAACATATAAACGGGAGGTGAGCTGAATTCAGGTGATCTGTGAATGCCTCCTTGGGTTATTTCGCCGTGACACCTCCAGAACTGGGTAACCATGGCAACCGGGTAAACGCGCAATGGCAGAACTATATCATATTGTGGTAAGAGTCAAGAGAGTCAGAGAGAGAAATGGAGGGAGAGTGGGGGATGGGGGAAAGGATGCAAGAGGAGGCGGCTGTTTGATGCTGCTGCTCCAACACTAAACAGCCTTTCATCTTGGCAGTGCAAGTCCGCAGGGGATGCCCGCTCCCTGCTTCTGACGGCTTCTCTACGTGCCGCGCCAACTCCCTGTCTCACCCTGGCTGGCTCATCCACCTATCATACCACTCCAAATCATCCCCCATCAAGTCCGGTGCATGCCCGAATTAAAACATATGTAAGCATTCATGCCTTTCCATCGCGGCCGGTGGTAAATGAGGCATCTTTCAGAGAGCTGAACCACTTCATGCCACAACTCTGTGTGACCTGTCTGATTCAAATCTCGATTTATCCCCGTATGAGGGAAGAGCAGCCCCATTGAACTTGGAGGGATTTGTCATCATCCCAAACCCTCTTTATCTGATGAATCCACCTGCTAGAGAGATTTGAGAGATTTCGGATGGTGGCCAGCAACGGCATCATCATCATTACTGGCTGCTGGCTTTCGATAGTTTTCTACCACATGTTTTTTGCTGTCATCCTGTTTGCACGTATTTGTGTGTGTGCTAGAATTTAAGATTACAAAGGTTGCAGGTGGTTTCATGGTGGGTGTGGTTCTGTCTGCCTCCTGTTCTCTGAGTCAGGGGCAATTTGACCAGCCTCTGGCCCTCACGCCCCCGAAACAGGCAGTCACTGCTAATCCCTCTCCATCCCCGAGTAATCCCAGACAATCCTGGGCTAATCCCAAGTTGATTCAGGGGCACTCCCAGCTGGGTGTCTCACACAGAGCTATGCCAGGTTACCACATACACAGCAGGCAGCTTGGATATGCTATGATCCTATAGTAGCAAAAAGTAAGGGGAGTTTGATGTGGGAAACAGGGACACTATAAAAACCTTATAGGATATGGTTAAAAACTACGCCAAATGTTCCTGTGTGTATTTTTACTGTATGATTTCTGAGGCAGGTGTTAACTATATTTTTAATTTCTCCAACAAATCAACTACCTCCAATTTGTGCTCTGTCCTTGAGGGTTGGCTTTGTGACATTCTTTAGCCCTATGGGTTAAAGAATAGAATAAAATTGAAAACTTTATTATGCATTAAATATTCATAAAATGGAAATTCTCTTTTAGCCCCCTGGCTTGCTGAGACAGTCCGATGAAGCCCACAGAAACATACAATGACAGAGGAACACACATCACATGCCTGGGTTCAGCACGCTACTTCCTATTCAAATCATACGCCTTTAATACAATGAGGCTAGTGGAGAAGGCTCTAAATAATGAATGAACCAGTGGGTCATGTGGCGACATCCAGTGCTGGTACCATAATGCTGGAACGAACAAGATGGAGTCATAAGAACTGATGTGACTTCTTTGTTTCATAATCAAGAACTTTTTTCTTTTTTTTTCAGTTATTAGAACTGAACAGGCCCTTGGATGAGAGGTAAAACGTCACAAACCACACAAAAAAAGAGTTGCTTTTCATTAAGAATTGCATGACCTGGTTGACTGAGAACCTGCACAGATATATAAAGAGCATCCACCCTCATCAAATACTGCTAAATCAGGCTGTAAGGAGTTAATTTGGCCACTAAGTAAAAGAGGCTAAGGGTGATAGTTTATGGACCAATCAAAGCCAATTAAGGTGAACAAGGCTTTTGTGACTGCAAGGAAACAATCAGCTTGGGTTCAACTCTCATTAAGGCCCAAAACACCTGATAGCTGATTTAGACATTTAGACAAAGGCAACGGGATAGGACTCTTTGTCCTCAGATTAAAAGATTATGTTCTTTACGAGCAAATCTCCCATGTTGACACTTTTTCCACCCTGCACAGGTGGACTAAGCAGTTGGGGGTGGGAGTTCAACTGGTTTTTATAACAGATACAGAAATCTATAAATCAAATCTAGCAGGAACATCCTTATGTGTTCCTCTTTCCTAACCTCTTCAAGAACCATTCATTTGGCTTTTGGAAATCTCACAACACCAATCGATGGCTCTACAGTTCTCCCTCCTTTCTTCCACATGCAAACTCAGTTTGATTCAGAGACTAGAGAGGCCTACTTAATGCTCAAAATCAATGACGTTTAATGCCTGTCAGTGCGCACATCAACATCTGACTAACTACACAATCCACCTGCAATATGAGGCCAATATGGGTGTTCAATATTCCATGTCCCCACTGGTCATATAACAATGTTAAATTGCCACAGGCTTGTGAGTTAGCTGTCTTTTCCCACTTGCACAAATTGGCTTAATGCCCAACATATCCCTCTGTTGCCACTCCCGAGATGTCAGTCAGGCATTAACATTGGGAGTAGCTGTAATATGGGGGTAGGAGGTATTGTGTTGGATGCAGTGATTCATCTGGGATAACCTGATTGACTGGCATGGGTTCAGCTGTGCTGGGGGATACAGCAGGAGGTGAAGGGTCCTGGGTATAAGGGGCGGGAATATAGCGGTAGCACAAGGGGCCCCTCTAAGCCACACAAATGGGTGCCCTCAAAATGCCCCCTACTTTCCCCATCCCCCTCCATTAGGGCAACATCAGAATCCACTCAGGGTTTTTTCCCGCTCACTCACAGAGGAGTGAGGAAACAGGTCAAATGGTTTATAAGACCCATCTTGTGGTGAATGTGCACTCATTCAAACAGAACTTAGTGAGAAACTAAGGACTGTGAATGAGGTCTGGGAACCAGCAAAAAGAAACCACTCACCCGATTCAAACAACCTCAAGAGTAAAGCAGTGTGGTGCGCTTGCCCAGCTAAGAACACAGCAGCTGTTCTTGTAGTGGCACCGGGTAAAACCGTTTGCCACACTCGACTGGTATTACCAAACCATTTCATGCAGAATGGAGCCATTATGTATTGTCAAAGGGTATCCCTCTATGGTGCACATTCATTTGATAAGCCTAAATCAAGGGGGAGTAACAGAAGCGCTAACTGTGTTTATTGTAATGCTGTTTTTGCCTGTGCAGAAGGCAGGAGGGATCAGGGGGAGGGGAGGTTTCAACACAAGCAGTTTTGTTCAGCGCAGGAATGAGTTTTGTCAGCTAAGCCTGTCTCCAGGCTATTGGTGGAAATTAGCGCCAGCTAAATATTCGCTTTCCGTGATTGATGTCACGGCTCGCGTTGTCCCTTTGAAGGGAAATAAAGAATTTAGAGCCATGTGGATTAATAGGGACAGGGTTGGGGGAATTTTATGTGTCTGAGGGGGACTTGAAGAGCGACTGAAGGGCCTAATGGCGGCACAGATATGGCACAATGAAGCTGTGACGATATGGTGTGTCAGAGAGAAGGAAAAGACAAGTGAGACTATGACAGTGAGTACAAGAAAGAAAATTGGAAATGGTTTGCGCGGGTGTGTGTGTGAGAGAGAAAAAGAGAGATGTAGCTATTTGCCTGAGAAGCCCAGAGTCAGATGATTAAAATCCCTTTAGGAGGCTTCTTTAAGAGAGACAGATGGGCAGACAGGCCTGTTTTGGAATGCAATCAAATTGAAAAGATTAAAAAGGAGTCTCTTTTATTAGGAGGTGAGAAACAGTTACTTCTCTGCCACATGCCATCATTGCCTCCACAGCAGTGGTCACGACTGCATTGGCATGCAAGGCACATTGCAGCCCTTGTTGAAGAAGAAATAAACCTGGGATTAAGAACTGCTTCTATCTCCGTGTATCACTGCGGGATCTCTGAAGATTGGCAGCTTTTGTAATTTCTTGTCGAACAGCTATGCACTGTAAGAAGAGTCAGAAACTTCAGGTTTCAATTTTTCCATCATCATTACAGGAAAGGCTAAATGCTAACTCATCAACTCGCCGATGGCCATCGTTTTACAAATAGAACTTTATCTTAATCCAAGCGGCAAATGTGAACAGGTACAATTCAAATGTGCATTCCCTTGGCCGCCATTGTACTTGAATAGACCGAGTTTGCACAGTAGAGTGATTCAAGCACTGTGAAAGGTGCTCTGTACCCGACCCCATTATTCCACAACACTGCAGGAGTGCCATTTATAAAAAGGCTTAAAATGGAAAGCAAGTGTGTTGTAGTGTGTCTGGTAGCCTCAGATCAGGAAGTGGCTGTGAAGAGGGATGTAATGGAGTTGGTAGGGGATTCCTGCCTGACTGTGCACTAATTGCAGCCAATGGCTGGCAACCCATCAGCCGTGCCCACCCTGGAGGGAAAGGTTGGCATTGGGGTGGCAGGGTTTGGGATAGAGAAGGGCTGCTGCAGTTTTGATGGGTAAAAATAGATACTAACAGATTAGAAGAGCATCTGAGACACGGATAGGAGATCGGAAAATCCGCTCGGCTGATGCCAAGGGCAGCTGAGTGTTTCCGGTGGGCACAAAGGGGACACAATCTGGGCATCACGTCTAACTCCCACGCACGAAACGGGGGAGCCGTGTGGGCACACAAATGGGCACGTGCCACAGTATAGCATGGGTGTGGTTTTTTCCACTGGGACCTGCAAGGTAGGCAAAGCTCGCACCCTCCCACAGAGGATTCACACAACAGGTGTTAGGGCTGGGCCACCTGTGGGGCCGGCCGCCTGCTCGCACTTCACACCTCGTCTAGGGAGCAAACTAACATTTTCCACTGGGCTTGCCATGCTTTTGTTAAAGAGCAACACGTTTCTGGAGAGGCTTTTACAGCTCTTTTTTTTACAAGATCTGCAAGATATGCGTGCGTTCAAGTGTGTGCAAGTCAATCTGCATTTATGTGAGTGCCTGTGTGTCCATATTTGTGTATCAGTGCATTTAATAGCCAACAGGCACAGTGTGGATTTGATTATATTGAAACCTCCCTCTGCTATATACAAAGAAACTGTCAGCCAACAATGGAATCAATGCGGGCCCAGGCTTTTTTTCCCCACACTCAGCTTCCACATAATCTCATTCATAACAATGAGAATCTCATTTCCTACATTCTAAAGGTCAGTGCACACCTCTGATCGCACTTTAATAAAAATCATTCTCAGCATTTAATTTAATTTCAGCAGAGCAGGAAACTCATAGGCAGCCATGCACATGGCATGAAAAATTAATCGGATCGTCCCTTTAATTGCTTCAATTTCACAGTATAGAGAAGAATGACCACAATCTCGAAGAAGAAAAATAATGCACAAATCCAGACCACAGCCACACATCTGTACAGGCGCATACTCAGACAGAAAAAAAGACGACAAGTGGAGTCATGTCAGCTGAAGTGCCAGGTTTGGTCACATTTCAATATAAAAAAAACATTTTTTTTTGGATCCTCAGCAAGGACTGCCTCCATATCTTTTTCTCATCACACATTATAAGTCTCACCTAAATTGGCAAAGTGTACTCAACAGCCACACGTTCATCTTCAAACACACACGCACACACACACCTGTACACACACTCACTCCTTCTTTCACACACGTACATTGCACACACATGCCAACATGACACAAAGCCTGGCACACCGGGCACACTCATTACCGCAATGCCAAGCTACCAGTTGCTAAGGAGACCTGTGGGAGAGGGAGGGTTCCTTGTTGTTGCCATAGCAGCCGGCTTGCTCCCTGCCAACTCTCTCCCTCGGGGAGAAACAAGGCAAGAGGTGGGGGGTGAAGTGGGTAGAGGTAGGGGGCAGCAGTTTAATAGGGCTATGAGGTGCAGAGGAACTTCATTAGCCATCACTGTGCAGCGCACCAACCACTGTTTCCCATGAATGCCTACCCACATGCTGCACTTCAGCCTGCAGACTTCCACTTACTCACGCACAGCCCATAGACCCCCACTTATTCATACACCTATATGGAGAAGAAGATGAGAATTGCATGCTTAGAATGAAAAGCACAGTTTATCTGCACAGGGGAGGGGTTGAGAGGCCAGAGGTGGGTGAGACACAAAAGAAGTGTCTTGAATATGGGGGGCTATTTGGAAGAGAAGAGTGGTAGGGATCTAAATCACAGAGGCTTAGATAGTTAAAGGCTGTATGGAGACAATTTTCTCTGCGACTGTGTCTCCCCTGAACCAACTTTGACCTTCACTGACACCCTTTGTCCTTCACAGTACAGAATAGCACTGTACAGCCAAACAAAGAGTATCTAAGTATGTATACTCTTTGTATATACAACAGTATATATAGTATAATATCGCATAGGGTAGTATATGCAGACTTCACACTTGAATTCAATCATTTTAACAAAAATATTACAATGCTTAGGAATTAGGGGATTTTTTGTTCTTTTTTTTGTTTTTTTGTTCAGATGCTCAAAAGTCATTTTAAATAGGTTCAAGTAGCATAATTATAAATATAAGGATCATTTTTTAATACTTATATGAGAGCCCTTTACAGTTAATAAATATCTGAAGTTTAGGTCCCAGGAACATAAGGATAGAGGAGGCTACTTTGGAAAAAAAAAATCAATGATGTAACCCACAGATTAAGCCCACTTTGATTTCCTTCTTGTGGACATCACCCAGACTTTCACTAAGTAACAGTATACTGAGTCCGCAAACGTGTTGAACAATGGGCTTTTTCTCAGGAAGGAAAAAGTAAAAGTGATTGCACCGACATCGTGTTCATGCGGGGGAAAGACGTACTAATCCTTGAACTGTCAAGTGTTTGCAGTTTAAGAGTCAGAGTATTGGATGAAAAACAAAATGTTTTATCAGTTTATCAAAGGTACACTTCTGTTATTTGAAAGCACCGCTTTATAATAGATCTCAAATCAAGTACAAAATGAATCCAGGCTCATGTGAACATGGCTTTAAAGCAGGATACTTGTGGAATCAAGGAGAGGAGAGCTGTGTTGTAGGGTCAGGGTGATTTCAGTATTCAGGAGCAGTGCTTCGAATATTGACATCCCAGTAACCCATGATGCACCTGGCTGTCTCAAATTCTCATATTTTAAGTGCATGTGTACAGTATGAATGAGGGAGGCTATTGATTTGTTCTGAATGAACTCGCGAACACAGAAGCTTGGCCAATTTCACTGTAAACCCATAAGGACGTGAAACGAAGGATGATGAGAAAAAGACACTCCTGTCCAACTGAGAGGAACGAGGAGATGGGGGACAAGAGAAGAAGGGATTTACCCCTCCTCCATTCAAGTCTCCCCCTCCTCCCTCTTTTTTGTGAAACAAAAAGAGACCAATTAAGTCAGTTTGAGTTAGGGCTTTATGTGTGTGTATGTAATGAGCACATATGCAATAAAGGGAAAAAGAGGAGCCAAAATACTGTAAGTTGTACACAGCCTGTGTGAGAGTGGGGCAGTGAGGGGGGTGGGGGGGTGGGGGGGGGGGGGGGGGGGGGGGGTAAAGGTTTGCTCCTTTTTTTCTTTTTTTTTTAGTGTGGGGTGAGGGTTATATGATGGAAGCTCACTCTCTCTCTTTTTCTAGCCTAAGAGGACCAAACTTGCTTTCAGCTCCTCGACGGGAGACGCTGAAATATTAATCGCCACGCTCCAGCCGCAGACTAGTGAACACAATCGCTTCAAACTCCCACCCTAATGAGTGTGTTCATGAATGGCTAATGTGCACAGATGGGGGGCTGATGACTGGATAGATCGCAATGGGGAGGAGACGGAGGGAAATGAGGATGGGAGGGAAAGTGAAATTTTGGCGGTGTGGGCTAGTGAGGGGGTGCAGATGCATGCCATGACCTTTTAAGAGCCTCCTGAAAATATAATTAACACTGGCCCTATGCTAGTGTTTCTTTCCTTTATTGCCTCTCCCACACACACACACATTCTTGTTCACACAGACTATGATTCCTTATTCTCATCGTCTCACCTCCGAGTGCTATCCTATTGTTTACCCCTTGCCCTTAGCACATACGCTCCGTTGAGCTGATGCACAATCGTTTTCTGGGGATTAAACTTCAAAATGATTCACATACTTTCAGGGAACACCTCAGCGTTCCCTGCCATGTTTTCGCAGACATCCGGAAATAAGTAAAAACATGATTCAACATTAAAACTGCAGAAGCGGTATGTTTTTCCTGGCCCCCTACATGGATACATCACAGAAAGGGGATGGAATGAATTCACAGGGTGTGGAGGAGCAAGGTGAAGACTTCTTTCACTCTTAATATCTTTTATATCCACGGAGAATTTAGGGTCACATCACATATGGTTGGTTTGACTCTTAAATGAATCTTAACCTGCTTGCAACAAGGGGCGCATAGACTAAAACACTCTCTCAGCTGGAGGTTGTTGCATCTGAATGTTAATGCATTGTATGCGGATTTTATGGCTTTATCTGACCCACTGGTTTTAAACTGGGGACACATTTATCTAAGCATATTCCCATCCTCATCAGAGACTACTCTCCTAATGATGTTGGAGACATCTCGATAAGATGTGAAGAATAGCAGAAATGTAAAATAATGCATGTTCCCAGGACTCTCCATTAGGCCCCCAGATTAAGAGCACCCATGTCAACGCATATACAGACGCACACCAATGCATTAACATGCATAGACTCTCAGCATATAATTAGAGGGATGAGATGCTGTGACCTAATTCCAAAAGCGCTCCATGGTAGTTAGGGATCTCTGCTTGGATTATAACGGGAAAATGTAAGGTGCCTCTCACTGAGAAGTATGGGGATATAAAGGACTAGGAAGTGATGGATAGTGCATTCAATAATAAAATAAAGTAATGATTCAACACATGCTTTCTCCTTTTAAAAATGAACAACACTGAGGTAGCAGACAGTGAGACAACCTCCACCATGTGTAATATGCGGACGTTTTATAGATCCTGTACAATTATGTACCTCACTAGGACACTTCCATAAATTTGGACCACAGACAAATACTCCAATTTGAAAACTGGCAGCATCACAAACCTGCTCATGCTCACTGTACTTTAAGTGGCTGATTTAAAAAGATACTGATGTTTTAACTTTGCCTTAAAAAAAAAATCAATTTCTGTCTCACTAATTCCATCAGTTCTGTCAAATTTGCAAAAATAATGTGGATTACCCATGCAGTGTGACACTTGATACTGTACCTGCAGAAAAAAATGGAAAATCCTGTTTAGCCAGGGGAATGCTTGATTAAAAACTATGTTATACAACATATGTCTGTATTGGCATCTCAAGTTTATTTGCTATCAAGCTGAAAAACTCAAAGACATGTTGGTTGCATCGTTAACTAGCCAGCTACCCTATGATTACCTTGATGGCCCGGGTCTATCCATCATATAAAAATTCCTGAGGACAGATGCAGCTCGATGAGGGCATATTTATAACAAGTGCATGTCCGTGAGCAACACTTGGAGGAGGCTTGGGCTTGCGTGCAGAGACAGCGTTGGTCACATACTCATTCAAATAGGCACAAATACACATCTGCCAGCATTTTTCAATGGGCTGCTACATGAATGTGAAGCAGTGCTACACCTCTATATGTTTTGTGTGTCTATGTCACGACACTCCTGGAAGGGGGCTGCAGCGTTTCCGCCTGAGCGCGACTGTCAGTGGGCATCACTCAACCCTGCAGTGTGGCAGGACGCGAGGATCATTAGTGGAGACGGAGGGAGCAAGAGAGGGAGCAGAATGGAGGAGAGCAAAGGAGAAAAGGGGAGAGAGGGGCAGTGACTGTGCGAGTCGAGCAGTGAGTCTCTATATCCGTCTTGAGAGCATTACACACAGCAGTGCACTTTCCCTCTCTGTCACGCAATCACCCCACCACAAAGACCCCAGAACTGCCCCCTTCTCTGTCATACCCCCCTTCCCCCGTCACTTTCCTTCCCTCCACCCATCTTACCCTCTTTCACCCTACATCTCTGATTGACCCTCTCCATTCCTGCCCATCTCTCTCGGGCCATACCCTCACTTAAGCATGGTGCGCTGCAGCTTTTCATTTCCCAAGCTCCAGATTTATCTACCTACTTCCCTTCTTCAGTAACATCTTTCCATCTCAGCCCACTGCTCCCATTTTCACCCACTCTGCATGACACAGATGATCTTTTCCTAGCACTAAGCATCATTGCTACTTGACCTACTCTTAACCACAGCAAGGAGAAACAACTGTTCCACATGAGCCCATTTTTACTTCTTTTTCCCTTTTGCTTTACTGCATCTCAGCGCTTCATCGCTTGCAGGTATTTGCACCAGGCCTTTGCCATTTCATTCAGAAGATTATTCATCGTGTAGCCAGCAATCCTTCGATTCCTCTGACACTTTGTGTCAGTACGCTTCTTGTCCACGGTCATTTGCGTAACCCGCCAATAGCCTCCCTCTCTATCATTTCCTTCGCTTACCTTCTTTAGACAGAATGATCCTTATGATCTTCTTCTATCTCTCCAGGTGTGCGACCTGTGCTGCAAGGCCCCGTACTGAATACCAGAATCAACATGCCTGACATTTAAACAAGCAGAACAACTTTTATATAGATTGCTATGTTGGCACAAGCGCTAATTCTCGCCTTAGTTTGCTTATTCAGGAGGTTTCCAGGTTCAGGCATCCATCTGTGTGCTTTACTGTCGTAGCATTTATCACACACAGATTAGGCCTATTCTGTGATACATTTGTCCCCAATGAAACATTAGCAAGCCTGGCACAGAATGCAGTTTAGCACTACAGCCAGGCTAATGACAAGAGTACAACAGTGTCTGTATCATAAAGATTTTGTCTCGCCATTCATTTTCAAATAAGGATTATTAATTCTATGCTTCAAAATTGAGTTTTTTTCCCAAGCCACCATTTGTACATAAAAGAGGAACAGTTATACGATAAGATAAGATAGAACTTTATTAATCCCTCGGGTGGGTTCCTCTGGGAAATTCGACAGCTTGTACTGTGTAAAAATTTGCCATAATCTCTTAAGCAAAAGAAGAACAAATTTAACACAGATAAAGTAAGACATTTAAATGCCACCCTTTAGTCTTTGGGTGCAATTAATGTGATCCCCCCCCCCCCCCCCCCCCCCCCCCCCCACCACCACCACCACCACCCCCTCGATGTTTTCATTTAATATGCTAAACAGTTCGAAACAACACAAACCTTCATCGATAAAACATTAATTAAATTAACCACTAACACACATAGATATTTTTAAGTAGGAACTTAACAACTTCTAGACCTTTAAGCGCTTTCTCCAGCAAACAAAAGAAAGGGGAATGGCTTCCACCTATTTTATTTTAGACATTCGGAATTTTGGAGAGGTGTTTAGAGATATAGGAAAGACGAGAGCTCAAAGGTGCATTTGCACACATGAAACCCTGACCACAATGCCATCCCCTCAGCTGCCCCTTTTGCACCTCCTTGCCACTCATCTAGATCTCTCCCCAGCCAGTCTTTGGGCAAGGATCACTTGTAAGGATTTGAGAAAAGACTTCACTAAGCTGATTGCTAAAGGGAAGGGGCAAATTACCATTGCACAACGGCGTAAAAACCTTCTTGGGTCATGGTTTGCCTTATGTAATAGATTGTGTGTACGTGTAACAGTGTGTATGTGTGTCTGTCTGTGTGTGTTCCCGCAACACCACCCCTCCCACCCACCACTCCTACCCCGCGCCATTTACCCATTTTGCACTAATTGAGGGATCTTTTTTCGGAAGCTGTTATTGCACGCATTTAATTATTTATTTTGACGGGAAGCAATCTGGTGGCTAGTGAAGGGATCGCGAACATGGTGTGTGTGTGTGTGTGTGTGTGTGTGTGTGTGTGTGTGTGTGTGTGTGTGTGTGTGTGTGTGTGTGTGTGTGTGTGTGTGTGAGTGAGAGAGAGAGAGAGAGAGAGAAAGAAAGGGAGAAAGTGAGTGGGAGGGCAAAGATGATCAAGACCAGGTCAGTATACCTTTTTTGGCAGGAGGGGCTTAAATGTGTGTGTGAGGCCAAAGCTACTGTAAGCTAACTATGATGCATGTCTGTAGAGCTTTGCATGTAAGAACAGTATATAAGAAATGTACTGTTTGTGAATGGCTGTGTGCATATGTGTGTGTTGCATCTCAGAGTGCACGGCTTTCTGAGTGCAATGGGACTGCACTAATGGACGCACACTTGAGCTGAAGTGTGCAGAGTGTAGCTGAAGTGCAGCCAAGTCTAGCTTCCAGTCCTGCTTGGAAGCCCTGTAATCTACTCTCTACTATTCTAGCTCTTTTCTCTCCCTCCCCGTTTTCCTCTCTTCTCACTCCCCGTCCTTCTATCGCTATCTAACAATTTAATATTTTCATCCCTTCTTCACTGACTGAGCCAGCTTCCCCAGTCTCCCCACTGTCTCCCTATTAAATCTCTTTATCCAGGTTCTGAAACTGGAGAGACGCAGATCAGCAGCATCACCGACTGGCTTGGACTTTACTTTTCTTCTCCTTCCCCTCCTCCCTGCCGTGCAGTGAGGAGAATGAAATAAGGGAAGACGACATGTAACCACCAGTAGTCTTGACCTTTATCAAGCTCCAGTGCCTGAGGCAGGGTGAATGAGACATTAAGAAAATGACTGAGCATTATTAACCCCTACTTACTTACACACACACACACACACACACACACACACACACACACACACACACACACACACACACACACACACACACACACACACACGGCACACTGTCTGGTCTGAAAAATGGCTCTGATGTTTCTATCCTTGACTGATACTTTTCTGACAGTTAAGGATAAGCTAATGCCAATTGATCAAACTGTGAATAACACCTACATATTCTCTGTCACGTCACTTTAAAAAGGAAAAAAAAAATGGCAAGACCGGCCCGGCCTGCCAGCTCAGATTGTTTAACTGTGATTGATCCCAGCACTTCTGAATGCCAAGTCCTGTGGAGAATTGATGTTTCATTATAAACCAACTGCACAAGTTCTTCAAATAATGCATCAGCCTCGAAGACTAAGCTAGACCTGTGAGGGCTAGACGCTAACCTTGACAGATGCAGTCTCAGCCAATCTCTATTTCTAATGAGAGATCATTTTATCCTGTCTTCTTTCTCTCTCTCTCTTTTTTTTTTCTCCGCCTGTGTGCACGAGCATGCGACTGGCACACGTGCATGTGTGGCCATCCTTCTACTCCAGTCAATCAATGAGCAGAGACAATTCCCCGAGTGACATTTACGGAGAAGAAAGAGACTCATTTATCACTTTAGTTTTGGGATAATAAAAGAATGACTGAATGAGGCAGTGTGTGTGTATATGTGTGTGCGAGGTAGAGAACAGGCAAGAGAGAGAGAGAGAGAGCGCTAAAGATGAAAAGGGGATTTCAAAAGCACATGAAAGGAGCAGGAGAAATGAGCGAGGGAAGAGGGAAATGAGTGATAAAAAGGCTACTTTGTGAGGAGGACTGAGAGTGTGAAATAGAACAAGGGAGGAGAGAAGAGAAGGCCGTGAGTGACTGACAGTGAAAAAGAGAGCATGAAAAAGCAGAGTGGTGGCGGGGGGAAGCCTGGAGTAAGGAAAGGGAAAAAAAATGCAGAGACACAGGAAAGAAGATAGAAAAGAGCTCTTGGCACAGAATGGGAAAAAAAAAAATAAAGTGAAAGATGGGGGGGTGGCAGAAGTGGAAAAAAAGGTCCAAGAGAGAGACAGAAAGGTAGAGGAGAGAATAAGGAGACAACGAGGCCGACGTGCTGGGTTCATGCAGGGATATAAGCAGACTCGGAGTTCAGACCTCACACGGTCAGCATACTAAACACCGGACCTAGTGTCCTGACCCAGATTCATGCCACTGACATACAAATCCAAATAAGGACGGAAGACACCCCCCACCCCCGATTTTCCGTAGCTTCCATCAACACAAACTCCCTCCCCCTCATTCCCAGCTGGTCTCGCAGTCACCTCATAACCCAACAACCTCACTCCAATCCTGTAACCTCCCCACACATATGCTGGCTCCCACACACATTTGCTCACACATGGGTTGCTTTACACATACAAAATGTACAAGCCCACAGATTCACATATCTTTTCCTTTCCTTCCCTCAAGGTTAGTTTCAACTTTTCAGCTCAGGTGAGCCGACGTCACAGCTCAGCAGGGTGCTGACCAGTGGTTCCCCGGGATGACCTCCACAGCTCCGTCCATCAGCTCCATGGTCCAGCCACAGCATACACACCAGCCATTAGCATAAAAAAAAAGCATCTTTCCTGCACATAACTGTTGCAACTCCTCCTCACAGCTGCCATCATTTTTTTCTTTTTTTTTTTTCTATCCACCTGCTCATATCAGTCAGCGTTAACTACATTTCCCTTTGTGAGGCGGCTCCCTCCATCACTCGCCGGTTCCGCCGACCTCAGGTAAACTGATCGACGGCCCTTACGCGCACCACTTTCCCCTCCCACAGTCCTTTGGCTCGTGACAGGGGCTTGATGGACAGGCACACAGAAGCGAGAGACCTGGCACACGGCTGCCAGGAAGGGTCTGGAGATTGGAGCGTTGTGAAATACTCCGTTTAACTCGACGTACATCATCTCTTTCTCGGGGACAGACACGGCAATCTTCATGCACCTAAGCACACACATTTACACACATGCACATGCGCACGGCCATCAATCCCCTGCATACAGGAAGAGATATCAGACGAAGGGAAAAAATTGAATTAGGAAATATGGGCACAGTGATTTGTGAGAAGCCAGTTTTGAGGCTAGGAGAGAAATACAGCTTGGAGCGCACTTCATCTTATAGCACCAGCAAAGGGGAAGAAGCATCTGTGTTGTTTATCTAAAGCCCCCATCTACTTACAATGGCTTGATTTGAAATATTCATATACATGTATGACAAGATCAGGCCCATTATGTTGCACTCTCTGCGGGGCTTCACTAAATGGACTGAATGGAAACCCATCAGTCAGTGTAAATTATGAAAACAAGATACATTACATAAGCCTATAGATGGGCATGAAGAGGAGTATTATTGTAGCGTCATATCAATCATGGCAACACACGTTCGACTGTGTCATCAGTATGATAATAGGCTATAGGCTATTTCAAGGATAAACCCACCATTATAATAATTCACAAAGCCAATAACGAAAGGAAAACATATTAGGCTTTGTGTAGTGTGCAACATAAGGCATCACACTGCTCGTGTTTTTGATGGATCTGTAACTATACCCCCAGTCATAATGAATCACACATCATATATCCTACATGGGCTCCAACCAATGATTGTTATTTGCTCATAAATTGATGTTATCAGTATGGTAAATCAGAGAATTGTTTAGTATGGAAAGAGTCAGAAAGCTGCACCCCGAGGCAACATCTGTAAGTAACCTCTTTTGTCTGACCAACAGCACAAGTTTTATCTAATTTAGGATTACGATACAATGCCGACAAGATAACTAAACTTCTCATTTAAGAAGCTGGAAACAAAACAACATTTTTTTTTGACCGTAAATGACAAGACTGAGAAGTATTTTTCTGCTAAACCATGACTTTAACAACTTACTGTTTCAGCTCCACAGTCTGCCACATCATCTGTAGAGGAATTCTCAAATAGCGCATGTTCTGTATCTAATCATCCACATATATAAAGGCACATTTTTAAGTACATATCAAAATAGCATGTTCATAGGATGTTATGCTATTAAGGCGTTCAATAATGTGAAGCAGGCTAGCCGAGGGCCATCTTGCTGTGACATGGGTAAGTACTGGAGACGGAGCAGAACAGAATGGAGCAGAGCAGGCCATGTAGTGGTGGAGAAAAAGACAGAGAGAGTCAACCCAGCGTGACTACCGTCTGCCTGAGTGGAGCAGCCTGCCTGCAATTAAGGTGGAATCAGGGAGAAATCTGCACTGCCTTGATAATGAGCCTCGTCTGAATTATTAACGAGAGCTGTTCCCCCGGGACCCGGGCTCCCACTGAGCCCATCAACCCCCCTCCCCCCCCCCCCCCATCCCCTCCCAACACACCCACATGCACACAGAGACACACAAACACGCACTCACACAAGGAGAAGAGAGAGAAACACACTCTGAAACATCCATATCCGCACACCACAACAATGACACATTGTGCACGCTGACACACATATGAGCAACAAGCATGCCGCTACACACGGAGAGCAAAAATTTTTAGCACCACGAGGGCTCAAACATTTTTATTCACAAGCTGAAGTGATATCCAAAGCCATTTAATACATTTGCAATACAAACATTTCTCTAGGACATAATAACTCCATCCTCTAGCCATCAGATCAGACGTGACACACTTTTCTCTGTATTAGAATGATTTACTTTGACATAGCGGTTGAAAAATCCCAGAAATCTCAGATATTAGAAAAACTGTTGTGTGAATCCTATCCATTGAGCTTACACTACTGAATCATGTACAACAACTATTTTCTAAACCGCATCGGGAGCACCATACTGAGGCATTTCATTTCAATCCCTGTTATTATACGATGAGTCACTCATTGTGTATTAGTCATTTTGGAAAGTGTTTATGGCCTTAAATGAAAAATGCTTTATTCTAAGAAGTTTATTTTAGGAGTAATAATACTATTAATTCCACCGACCTCTTGTTCAACAATCCCTCTAAACTAACAGACTGTAATACGGAATATATTTTATTAACAAGACCACAAGTCACACTGTTCCCTGTGTCAGTATAATGTGGTGGGAAGGTTAACGGAGTAGGAACATAGTGGCTTTTGCTCACTTTTATTGAAATGTGGGCACTGTGTATGCTCGGGGACTCACTGTGTGCCCAGCAGCACTACCCTGACATAGCTTCACTCTGTTCCCTTCCCCAATTTCAGTGCGGGTTCCATGGAAATAAAAAGCGATATGTCCTAATCACAAAGCACTGATGTAACACTCAAAGCCCCCCGCACCCCATCAAATCTCCATGGCATCAACCTTACATGGCCTCAGAGTGAAACACACACCACATTCTGTCCATGCAGCTGTGAACAGTTTGGCCAAAATATCCGCGGAGAGCTTACCAAACAGAGCCACGCCTTCCTTATGAGCCAATCACCACGAGTCAGACAGCTTTCAAAACAAATCAGACAGCAAAATGGAAGTGCAGAAAGTAGCTTCCTCACTCGGGTCAGCCCCCTCCCCCCCCCCCAAAAAAAAAAAATGGTTCACCCCACCCAAGAACAGAGTGTTCCTCCATGGGTGGTTTGAGGAGGCACAAGTGTGTTGTGTGTTTCGTGCAAATGTGTACGCCTGAGGGAATGGTGGAAACCATCACCCTAAATAGTGCAACGGGAAAAGAATGACAATTTCTTTATGCTTCACTATGCATATGGGGAAGAAAAGGGAACAGAGTATTTAATATTTTGAGAAATGTCACCAAAGAAGAAATGTACAAAAAAAAAAAAAAAAAAGGCAAACGCGTGGGTAATAGCCTTGGTATTAAAAAATGCTTCAACTGTTGAAGTTCAACTGAGAACGGCATCCAAATTAATTCAACCCTGTCGAATTGGGAACTTGACGGCCTCATCCTCCAAAAGACTCAGAAGCTGAGACGAGCTGTGCTGGGTAAAATCCAGCATTGTTATCCTATTATCTCTGAGATAATGTGAGATATGAGATTTCCCTTAGATAAGAGGAAGCATGCTGCTTAAGGCAGTCTAGATCACTGGTAGGAGACTGCTAAAGCTCAAAATCCTGACGCCATAGCTCCCTTGAGAAAGACTCCACACCTCAACTGGCATTCGTACCTAAAACCACTAATAAAGAAAGAATGCATAGAATGTATAATGAATAGATGGATAGACAGACTAGAAGAGAAAGGCAGGTAGATAAAAGAGGTGATAACATGGGTGTCTGGTAGAAAGAGTGATAAGAGAAAGCAAAGTAATATCAAAGGCAAAATTATATTGTTTTTCATATTACTGTCTCCTGATTGCTGTCTCCCATATTTGAATGCGTGCCCATGCTTTGGTAATTTGCATGTACATTAATCATTTTCACTGAGAAATGAACTGCCACGGCTGCCTGAAGGCTGCAGGGGAAAATGCAGTGAGAATGGGCTTCTTGGCATCAGATACCAGGTTCAAGCTGAATATACTGCCTGAATGCAACCTGGCTCTGGGTGAAGGAGGCACGGGGAGATGTAAAGTGTTCATAATCCTACACCATAAATCTGTCCAGCATGCATCATATGCTCTCATTTTGTGAGTGTGTGTGTGTGTGTGTGTGTGTGTGTGTGTGCCTGAGTGTCTGTCGCACTCTCAAATTACTCTGCTCCCCTGAGCCAAGACAGAGGATAAAATATGAATCAGCTGAATTCTAGGATAGTTTCCAGTCTTCCCAGACTCTCCTCGGCCATCATCAGGCAATACAAGCGTATGCACGTATAACAGACGTATGCACACAACTCTACACACACACATTGGAAGTTTCAAGTCTCTCCATATTGTGCTGAAGAGTCTGTCACACATTCTCGGCTATACATTTGACATTCATATCCCTCATATTTGCCAAGTGTCGCTCAGCGGCTGCTAGAGCGTTTGTATTGTGACAGGATTACGAGAGTCTGTCTCTCTTTACCTATAAATCAATTAGATAAAGTTATATAGTCATACTCTGTTATAAATACTACTGTCTGTTGAGACAGGGGTTATGCGCCTTTACAGGAGATAAGATTATACGTATACCTAGAGACATTTTTCCTTTCTTCCCTCTTCATTTCTCCAAATTCCATTTGTCTTTCCTTTGTAATGCTGCAGTCACTTTTCTGTCATACCTCCTGCTTTTTTTCTTGAGAGCAATCTTTCAGGCAAACCATCGATGGTTTGACTGATATTTCTTTTTTTTCCTTTTTCTTTTGCGTGTGTGTGTGTGTGCATGAACTTTTGCCCTTGTGGCCCTGCACAGACCTCTACCTAAATACACTTTATAAATAACAGTCTAATTGCTTTGGATTAAAGTGTCTAAGTGACTGCCTTGCACCCTTGCCAACTTGCTGCACAATCCCCTGGTGTCTGGCCACTCCAAGTATGAGAAAATTTCCTGGCAGAGCACGCACAATGAGGAAAAACTATATGTTTCAAGTAGACGGAAAAAGAAAATTATTCCACATCAGTGCTTATTAGTTGCAATTACAGAGAAATAAAGCATACTTAACATACTTTAACATACTTAATACACCAAATGCATTGCTGTATTATGGATTTGTGAATTCCATAACCACCCATACTGGCTTATACAATAAAACAACACCCCAGAATCCCAATGGCATCTTCTAACACCCTTGATGTTAATGAACTTGTGGGAGCCTAGAGGGCAATCCCGACACCAAGTGGTACCCCGCCATTAGAGGCATTATGAAGTCAAGAGTAAGACTATATACCATTCACCGCAGTGACATGCTGTCAGACCAATCAGCAGCCCCAAGCACACACTCCAATAGAAGTAGACAGCCCCTCCCCCTGCACTAGCCCCCACAACACTACCAACCCTGACGCTTTGTTGCAATTGACATGTGCTTCTCCCACGCACAAATGCAGAATGCGTCCACATGCACTCATGGATGCTTTTACTCAGATGTAAGTAGCCTTGAATACATAAAGGACACACATATATGGAGGAGATTTAGTATCAGTCACTAACATCAGTTCAAAATCCCATTAATTTCTGGGTTGGATCAGTTTATGTACAGAAAACTAGAAAATAAAAGACAGTGAAGTTGCCACTAATCTAATAGGGGTTCACAAGAACACAGTTCTATCCTCCCTCCACTAAGGAGCTGATTAGGAAGCCGTGACCTCAGAATATTGCAGCCTTCCTAGAAGTCAGAAGCCATTAGGTATTTATAGGAGCTTAATGGCACTGTCTAGGTGTACTGGCTGTCTACTACCCAGCATCAAGCCAGCATCACATCCTTTCCAATTGCAGTCACGGCAACACAATCTGCTCTATAAGATTTTTCTAGAACCGCTATGTTCAATAACAACAGCCTCGAGAGATTTCAATGTCTTTAAGTTGGTTATCCCCCCAAAGCACGACTACTCCTTTCAAGAAAACCAACCTCCACCTTTGAACTTCGCATTGAAACTGCAAACTTATACCACTTAATTTCATTTGATTGCATCACCGTATTATTTTTGTTTTGTTTTCCCTGTTTCTCTGCCACTATAGAAAAAAAAAGAGTTTTACATGAAAGGCTCTGCTCATACAATATTGTTGATTGGGATCAAAATGTCATGAATACTCCCAACTCACAAATACTAGTGTCAAATTTAATTGCTTGATGTGGTTGTAAAATTATATGTATCAGAGTGCACCTGTTTTATGCACATGTACAGTAAGAGAGAAGGCAGATGGATTTGGGGTCCATGTGGCTTCATACTGATACATTTATTATGGATTGGACATCCTGTGATTTCATATGCAACTCTTATATATTGAGCCACAGGTACTACAAACTTGGAGATGAATGTTGTGTTGCATGTACAGGTATGCTGCTGGGCGGCAGTATTCCACCAGCTGTTTGCTTGGTTCCTTTAGATGAGCTGCACATGTGACTTCTAAGTGTATGTTTATATTACCTCTCTGTCTCTGACCAAAACCAGGTCAGGCCTGTTACTGACATTACGGCTGCCTGCTGTAAACGACTTACCTAATCCCCCATCATTACCTGGAATGGGCCCCGCGTCGCGCCTGTGGCCTGAAATAGCACAGGACCTCAGACTGCCACTGTCAACACCCTTAATTTGCAGTTTCATAAATAGCATAGTAGGGCTTTGGCGCGAAAGATAAAGAAGCCCCGTGGTTGCTGGTGTAAATGGAGAGCTAATGAAGAAGTCTACCTGAGGCCACACCTTAACAGTCATTTCAGTTTAACAGGACAGGCTTAAAATGACAGTCAGGTGCTACAGCTGAGGCCCCCACCCGGAAAAAAAAATGAGACTCAGCTCTGGTGACAGACTATGTTTTGAAAAAAGGTTAATTCCTCAGAAAGATAAGACAAATGCAAGTTGAAGTCATGCCATTACTTTGATATTTGTTGATATGTTATGGTGTAAATGGCACACCCTGTGGATGAATAGAAATAATGTGAAAGTATTTAACAAGATAAATTTAGCACCAAGCATTAGGTTGGAAGAGAAGTGTGGTTGCTTAACATGAAGTTAGTGTGAAAGATCTCTTATCTTGTCTAATCATCTTGCTTACATACACATAACCTACTGGCACTGCATCTACAAAGAGCCATCACACTCAGCACGTCTTTTCTGTATTGACATGAAAATCAACTAACATCTAGTCTCAAAGCTCAGCTCTGCAAAGTTACACCATCAGGACAAGCACTGCTGCCCTGCTGATCCCTCTGCCCCCTCTCGCTGTCCTCAGCTGCCTATAATGAATAGAAACAAGATGAGGCTGGGAGCAGGGGCTGATAACATGGGCAGATGTCCAGGAGGTTACTCTAGGCTCTCAGCCAGACAGGCGGTGGTAGTGGACTGTGGTCAATTGTAGACGCCCCACTAAATATTTACATGGTGGTCAGTTGACCTGTGATCTCCTACAAGTGTCACTCAATTGATTCTTAGATATATTTTAATCATAACTAAAAGATCTGGACTTTCTCTCTGCATAAAAATGCATGGGATGATTTTCTCTGTTTGCCTATTATTAGCAGCATGTAGTAAGATTCATCGTGAACCGCTGTGGTCCTATTCCCACTGAGGGGATTTTATGCGCTATTATGAACACTGCTGCCCATGATGACCAGGCTCTCTGCAGCTGGGATGAGAAAAGCCCCTTTTTTCTTTCCTCTCTCTGTCTCATTTTTTTCTTTTCTATATAAAGACGTAACAAGTGATTCCACTCCACTCTATTACAATTTGCCTCAGTGATATATTAAAATGACTGACGGCAGTAATGAACTAAGACAAGATAACGCATGGCACCATTCATGCGTAACAGACGCGGAATCCCACGGTAACGTGTAAGTCACGCGGGGTGAAAGAATCATAATAGCTTAGTGAACAGGAATAATAATCGATATTATCACTGTGATTATCACAACCTTGTCACGCTGGCCCGGCTGCTTTATTTCTTACCTTCCAGCCAGCTGAGCTGTTACTGTCGCCCTTATCCTTGAAATAGGGCACATAACGGACCATCCAGTCGTATATCTGTGACAGTGTGAGTCTCTTTTCTGGGGTGCTCTCAATAGCGCGGGTAATGAGATCCGCGTAGGACTGGTTCCCCCACGCGTTTCGCCGGGAGGATTTGGCTTTGCGCAGGGGTCCGGTGACATCCAGAGCTGCGCCAGCCAAGCATGGGTGCGTCGCGCCTGTGGGTGCAGGGGCGCCGGCTGGATGCTTCAGCTCTCCCGGCGTTCCGCCCACGAGCCCCGCTCTGCAAGCGGGGATGTCTTCCGGTTCTACCTTGATGCTGGCCAGTGGAAGACCTACGTTCACCTCGTGTCCACCGGGGAAATCCTGTGGACAAGGCAGCGGCCAGGTGCATGAGCGAGGGCGGCTTTGAGGCTCGAAATCCGAATCAACCTGATGAGCGTCTAATTCGTCGTCCTCCATCATCAACATTTACCCTTCAGTTGAAAAAAGAATAAATCAAACGTAGAGCAAGGGTGGGGAAATACCTCCACGATTCACGTATCCCGCTGTCTTCAAGTAGGAATTTGCCTTGTAATATGGCTATTAAACTCAGTCTGAATCAATAATGGGCAATTCAGCGGAGTAGAAGAATCATGATGAATGAAAGAAAAATCATAGCCTCGCGTGTAGAGATAGCAGAAGTAATAAAAGTAATAATAATTTCTTGTCCATTTTACCTGAAGTAAATTATCTAATGGTGACTGAACTATTTATTTGGCAGTCCGCATCACCTTAAAACATTCAAACCCGTGTCAGTCTTGGGGGCTTCTCAATCCAGTTGCAGCAACAGATGATCTTTCAGATAAGGACAAAAGCAGCCGTCGATAAATCCTCCAGAAGACAACAGAAAGAAACGGGAAAGAAGGGGAAAATCACCAGGGCTGTGTAGAGAGCATCCACTGAGGCGATAATGCGTGATTACCGTGAATTATTAAATCTTCCAGTCTGCACGGATTAAGCTGGCAGCGGCACATTCAAGTCCATTCAGCCTGAACAGCACCCAACTGTCTGCAATTATAATGAAGAGGCGTGCGCTTGTGACGAATCGATAAATTCCCTGTCTGAAAAATATAAAGGAGGGAAAAATAGTCCGGCAATCAAATCTCGTATCCACTCGTCGGGCTGATAAAATTGGCTTTTATCACACCTCCTCTTGCTCCCCTCTATCACCCCTTGCCTTTTCTCACTCACTCAGATCCCACACATGTTCTCATTTGCTTACAACTCGTTCCGTCGATGTGAACCGAGGATGACGCGCCGGCGCTGTATAGTAGAGATGCTGCCAATTGGAGTGCACTCACGAAATCAATACTCTCCAAACATGATTACAGCGAAATCCCGAACTCTCTCTCTCTCTCGCTCTCCCTCTTTTCTCTGCTGCTCTCCCTCCTCTCTCCTGCGCCTCAGTTAGGCTACTAACGAAGGGGGCAAAAACCCAAAATTCTTAATCAAAACTCCGCATACTGATCTTTGTGGCGGAGCGTCACATGGCGCTTTGTGTGCCAGCCTCCGTGTCCAGCCCTAATAAAACAAGACAATGTGTAACACAGAGAAAGGGAAAATTCCTGCACAATTGCGACACGGGTTTTTCTCTTTAAAAAAAAAAGTCTGAGCGTAACAAATTGTCGCGTGCACGGTGTGCAACGTCCAAATGCCCTTCAGGGAGAATTTACGGCGCCCGGCTCCGCTGATTATTTGCGGGCAATACCTCAGTGAGTGTAATTTTCTATGCCGATTAGACAGATTTAGTTCAGATTAACCGAGATTAGTTAACCCTAGATTTTAATCCGGTGGGGGGGGGGGTGCTTCAGATGCCAGAATGAAAGAAATATATATATCTCCTCCATACTTCACATAAATGAGGGTAAACAAAAGACTTACATATTGTCATTCCTAAACGCATTTGCCTCAAAGACACTGCCCGGCGCATTGAGCTCCGGTCAGAACCGTGTGCGCAATTCTTTAGCTTCACTGACCGAGGGGTCGAGGCGTTGGGGTCTCCGATCCTTTATCCTACCACCTTCTTCTAAGAGCTGACGGCTGGGCGGGGACAGAGTCACAGGTGCTTGAATCCGATTGGCCATCTCCCCTTATAAACACTAGGCTACCTGACCCTTTTACCTGTATCAATCTAAGAAAGATTTGCGGAACTTACATGTTTACAGAAACACTGCCTGACAGCTTTAGGCGGACTCACGCATGCAGTGGTGATGGTTGCTGTAGGGAGAGTATTACTTATTCACTTATTCATACCTTAAAACAGTCCTGCTTCTGTAGATTCTCACTTCCAGTAAAGAATTAAAGAATGAATAAATAAAAACTAATATTATTTAGAAGTGAGGCAGCCACTCCAAGCAAGCATTTTAACAGCTATAACCTGTGGGGGCTTTTTGCTGTCAATCCATTGCCATCAAAATATTTAAAAGAGGAAAAATGCATTTCACTACAATTATACATCATCTACAGACCCTTAGACGTGTGTATTCTAGTCACTACACTTTAGTTAAAATAAACATTTTCAATGACACATCCATCATCAAAACAGCCCCTGTGCAGAAAGGTGTCTCAAACTGTCTGAGGACTCCACCTTTTTCCTGCATTCAACTGTGGACAGAAGCAGTACTTAAAAGTTGCACAACAAGGCCACACTGTGCACTCAGACATGAGTGATGTTGAGAAATATGCGTCAAAAATAGCACGCTTTTAAATGTGGGAGGATGTGTCATATGGTGTGTCACGGAATGACTTAACGTTCAGCATCAGTACAATCACATGGTTAAAATGCCATGTTGCTAATAGTTTGTGTGTAATAAGCCTAGAAACCCTATTCGGACTACAAATATAATTAATGGGTGATGGTTTATTGTATTTTGATTATTGCATGTCAAGAATTTCAATCAAACCAGAGGTGGAGCGAGTCAAGCCTCTCGTAGCCTCTAGTCTCCGAGACAAGGTTCTACTTGAGATGCTTCCCCTGGAACACTTATGAATGCCACAATTTTGGTGACACTCGAGAATACACAATGTGTCTTGATTACAAATGAAGCGAAAGAAAAGTAATTGTGACTATCAAAAAAAAGGCAAACGATCAGATCCAGAGACCCACAGCAGGAGTGAGTCTCAAGAGAAAAAGGGAAAAGCAAAGAACTAAGAGTCAAAGACAAAGGCTCTGGCAGCACAAGTTTAAAAACTACAACTTCAGTCCCTGCAGGCTGATGGCTAAGTTGTCCCCATACCAGACATACCAGAGGCAGCAAGGCTGGCTTAAAGCACTGAATGGCTGATCCTAGAACAGCGTGTTCTGCACAGCAATAATCACCTCAGTCAGCCACAAGCAAGGCAGAGCACCACATGAACAACAAGTCAGAGCTTTGTGCCTGTTATTTTGCATGGTTAGAAACTGTTCTGGAATTTCTTTCAAATAAGGAAAGGGACACTTCCCCCCCAACTATTTCTATAATACCTTTACGGATTTCTTTGGCCCTGGCATTTTAGCCATCACTCACAACCTTGTGGTGTTGTGCAATTTATCCCTGCACCCCATTCTGCCCAGCACGGTTGGAAGTAGAGGAATCTAGAGAAGCCACAAGAACACCCTAGGGAGATCTATGTCTGTCTGGGAAAGCACCTCCTTTGGTTCTCCCTCCCCTCTCAGCAAATAACCCACACTCTCTAACAAGCATATGGGTTCTCAATGACACAGGAAGGAGAGGGCTCATATCCAAGTATTGGGAACATTTCTGAGTAGGCGACGCTGGATTTCACCCCTTCTTGGCTTTGACCCAAAGTAGGCTGACTTGAAGACTTCCTGCCCCGAGCCAGTGCCAGATTTCTGTGGCATCTTGGCATCTTCACTGCCAACTATGACCAGAGGCAGCGAAGACAATTGGTGCCAAGAGTTTTAATTAAGACTGTGTTGTAAAGAGGAAAGTAAAGGCATGTGCAGGTAATGGCTTCCATCCCTGTTTCAGAGGGCTAACAGAATATGATTAACTAATACAATCTTAGCCTTAGCCAATTAATTATATTTAACCGTTAAAAACAGAGAACGACCAAATGGTCCAGAGAGGGAAATCAGCATGCACCGCTCTCATGCTCAAAGCTGAAGAGAGTGTAATTGTGTTATAATACACTGATGCCAAAGATTATTAAAGGCTATGTTTTCAGACAAAATGCACATGCACAACTAGAAGAATAAATTACCTTTTTCAGTTAGTGTCCACAGTAGAGTCAGTCATTTTAGGGGGTGGATCAATTACCACTTTGAAAATTAAATACTGTCAAACTTTGGTCTGTTGGTTAGAAACAAATGAGCAATAATGGCAAAACATTGTTCTTTGAAGAACTTCAATGAGACTTGTACTTTGTTTTCTTTTGGTTATTCTCTTCTGACATTTTACAGACTGGATGATCCATTAAAAGAAAACTGATATTCCTGGAGCTGGGAGTAAGCGATGAAAAAGAATATACCCTTCTCTGCGTCGTCAAATTGAAAAATTAATCGATGATGAAAGTATTTCAGGCTTCAGGCATTATGAAATAGTATTAACAACCCAACAATGAAAGTGAATAAGATTAATAATCATTCGAGTACTGCAACCTTAACCATATCACGTTCTGAAAGGGTGTCGCTCTGGTCTCAGTTTCTTGAAATAAACCACAGAACGGATCATATTGCCTCCAGCAATGAGTTAAATCTCTTACTTGTGCAAGTCAGTGGCTGGCTACATCCACAATAGCCAAGTAGGCTTGATGCCAAGACACTGATTAGCCTAACTATGCCTCTGTTCTCCAGGCAATGCAGTGCTGAGTGGAGGTGCAGTGGGAGTCTAGCTCATCACCAAAGAGCACTGTGCTAAACACAAGTTTAAGTGGAAGAAAGCCAGTAGACTGTAGTGTATCCATGCTGGACATATAAAGCCTTGGGCAAGGAGGCATCTGCCTCTTTAATACATAATTCACTCAGAGCTGAAACATCATGCTTTAGTCCTAAGGGCCGGCAGTCTGCTTCTGGTTGTTGGAACATAAAACTGTCTCCATCAGATAATCCAGTCTCACTGACAGGCAACTCCTGTGTACCAAGTAGCAGTTCAATTTAACCTTAACTTCAAAACAAGATTAGAAAAGTACACATTTTTAACATATTAGTAAATGTTCAAAGTTCATTTTGTGTTGTTTTTCAACTTGCACCAAATGCATGTGGAAGCACTGCCATCTCACCTTTCCACCTCAGTGAGTTTGTCCTCATCAGCCATGATACGCAGGTAGGTCAACATGTAGAGACAGCCATCTGCCCTGGAGCTCTCCCCCTCAGACATGCACGCGGTCACTTTACATCTCAATCTCTGCAAATGCATCTTCCTGTAGGGGTATTATTAGAAGCACTCATGCCTTATTACCAACATTATTATCATAACTGACAGGATGTGCATTAGTTACTTTGGTCTCCGCAGTTAGATCGGGCCATAATGTTGACACACTACTGCATGGGCCTTTCTGGATTTCGATATTAACAGTGGAGAACCTGAAGCAGATGCAGTGCTTTCATGTGTAATAGTCCCAGCTCATGTTCCCATGAAAGAGCCACTAATGGGTTAACAGTAGAAATGAGAGGGGAAAGAGAGGGAAAATCAATGCTTTTGTTGAGGGGAAGAAAGGAAGGCTTTCACAGGTCTATGTATCATTAAGCAATTGAGAAAGCTAATTAGAGTGGGGGGGAAAGATGTGCAGATCTCACAGCTAATTATTTCCATGGCAACCACAGCTCATGTAGATGATGTGAGGTAGCATCCAATTTGCTTCAATCAGGATATTTACAAGAAGAGAAACAGAGACCCCTAGTGGGATGAAGTGAACATATCCATGAAAGCTGAGTGTTGAAAAGAAACTTTAAATGTAAAAAGGATTCAAATAAACTGAAAAATACCCAAAATCATACATCTCAAATTCTGTTTTGAAATGTTGATACATGGAAAATATTATCTAGTTTGTTATCATTTGCAAAAATAAACAACTAATATCATTTTTCGGCTTTCCAGGAATTGTGTTGATTGTTAGCACAGGTATAAGCTTGCCTACAGCCCAACTTATAGAACCATGATTTGGTAAAAGTTAGTAGAATGCAGTGATGTTTGACAGTATTAGCTGAAATGTTCTCTATCTCATTAAAAATTGACCAAACAGTAACTGTTAAACCAAGACTATATATAGACTCTTTTTTATTTTATTAAAAAACAAACAAACAAACAAAAAACATACAATGGTTATGCACATTAGTTCTTTGATAAAGTGACAGGTGTTTTTAAAAGTGGGGCTTTATAGTTGATAATGAGCACGTTACATATTAGGCGTCTATGTCTCTTTTCCCTGGTCTTTGTGTCATACCTGCAGGTCAGTGTCTCTTTGAAGCACACAGTAAAGCAGCCACAGAGGACAGGATGAATCTTTGCTTCCATTCACACAAAATCTGGAAATTCCAGAACTTCAGACATGGCTTTTGCTTCATAAAAGTGTGACCATGTTTAATTTTGCTTTAGAACATAAGCGTTGTGAGACAATACAAAAAGAAAATATTTTATTCCTCTAACTCACCACTTTGTTTAGTCCCTCCACCCCCCTTCATTCAAAAACTATCCCACTTGAAAACAACCTCCCTCTCTATAACATCAGCTATAGCTCAGGCAGTTAACTAAAATAGTGCAAGGAGGCTGCCAATCAGTTCTGTTCAATGCTGCAAGCCCCAACACCAATGTTACTGAATTTTCAAAATATACTGCCCTGAGAAGGAACTTTTTTGAGAGTGAAATAATTCCCTCAGAAGTTGACTTAGACCTGGTTCCTCTGGTGGAAAGTCATGGAGTCCCTCCCAAGGTTCCCAGTCACCCGGGGAAAGTTCCTTTTTGTGGAAAACTGGCTAATGTCTCTGTTTGCTAGGGTCAATCTTTTCCAAGTGAACCAGGGGTTTGAGTTGTTCAGCAAAGCTGCGCATGTCCTCTGACACAGTGTCTTGTCCTGCAGGAGCCAACACACTCAGCTCCACCAGGTATGAAAGTGATAGATGCTCAGTGTTTTCTGTATTCCCTGGTACAAGTATGCGTGACAGCTTACTGACCACAATTTTCATTGCACCTTTACGAAATATGTGTCCATTGCTGACAAACTCATGGTCCATGCGGAAGCCCATCTCATTGAGGAACTCCGGAAGGCTGTGAGTGGCAGCAACATCAACACAGTTGCGTACCAAAGCGTGGCGACTCTTGTCTCCCACTTCAGATTGACCAAGGTAGCGTAGGTGCCATGGAGCAGTTGGGTGGGAGAGGGAACGGCGGGCACGTAAAATGAAGGGATTTCCTTGCTGGCCTTTGAGAAGGTAAACCAACTCATGATCAGTAAAAGTCTCAGGTTCCATGTTGTCGCACAGACCTCGAAGGCGATGCAAGAGGCTTTCCAGGGCCTGGTCCAACACACTCCCTGATTAAATAAAGTGCACAAGGAACAAATACAAAAAATGACATTTGATCTGATGGCCAGGACTCTATACATATTATATTTATAAATATAGTCTCCACTATCTCAGATCGTCCATAGTTTGTACATTTGCTTTGACATTTTTGCTTCATATATCAAATACCTCAAAGATTTTCCTTTAAAACAAAAAAAATACACATCCACCCACTTTCAGGGCACATGCAGTAATATTTTAAACCTAGTAAATTATAAGACAGTTCAGTAGATCATGAAATACTCATTTTGATTTATTAAACTTATCTCAATAAATCAAAATCTTTTTATCAGAATACCATCTGAAACCTCCAGAATTTAGAATTTTGGTCTATTTGGGTTAAACTATGCATGTATTTTTCATTTTTGTGGTACAACTTCACATTTGCTCAATCCAGCATGAAATTTAAACCCCCCAAAAAGATTTGTTTTCATTTTTATAACTAAGAAATAATTTTCCATTTTGCATTATTGTGAAATTCAATTGTATACCATTAAAAATTGGTGTGCGTTTAAATATGAGACAGATTGGATCTGCAGATCTGGATATGGAAATCATATGCATTTAACTGTATTATCTTTAACAGATATTTGTGTTCAAACATCTGGTATGTATGACAAAAAAAATGCTGGAAGAGGTTCAATGGTCCATATTTCAAAGAAAATATATCTTAAAAAGTATTTGATAAAACTTCACAGCAATCATACATGACAAAACTTTGGACCATACATTTTTTAGGCAAAACTGCGATTGTCCAGGAGAAGGCCCACAGTATTCTACAATTGAGTGACCAAGTTAAGAAATAAGGTTTTAAACATTGTAAATGCACCATTTTAAAAATTATTTATAATAATATTATAATAAGAATTTAGCTGTTATTTAGGAGCTAGTGCATAATAATTTAGGTCAAAGGTGACATATGTAACACTGTTCACTTTCACACCAAAGGATGTTGCTCATGTAACTTTACTCATTGTGCTGAACAGTTGCACAATGCAACTATTAAATGATTATTGCTATTGTTTTGCATTTTTGTTACTATAAGCTACTATCTGTAGTATTGCCACTATCAGTACCTTATGCTATGTATAACACTCAGGGCTTGTTATTTGCCTGCTTACTTGCTTCAGCTTCGGTGGATGCATGATATCTTACCTTGTAACAGATACTCCATCATGTTAATTGTGCCCCCAGTGACAGGCATTACAGTAACAGGTGGCGCCTCCATCTTTCCTCGGGTACTTTGAGGTTTTTGAGCCTAAAGAAAGAAAATTATATGCAGATACATATATACATGTCGGAACATCTGATGGAGCAATGCCATCATTAACAAAAAAAATTCACCTGTCGCCATAGGTAACAGAGTTTGTAACTTTTAGCTCGCTAATAGCCAGTGATAACGCCTTCTAATCTAGGTGTAAATCACTCGAAACAACAATTATAGTGCATTATTGTCTACGAAACCACGAAGAGCAGTAGCCGAGGAAAAAGGGTAAATGTTTTAAGTGTTCGTTCTCGATAACGTTTTAATAAAAGACCAAAGGCCTAAACGGGGTTCTGAACACACGGCTACTACTACACAGCTACTCTGTTTCCTAGTAGCTAACCGGAACGTTACTTAAGCTAACAGGCTAAACGTTTCAATGTTATTACAGAAACATTAAAAATATATTACCTTTCAAAAATAAAGAAGCGAACGCAGAAAGAAATAAACGTCTTTTTAGTTATCAAAGAAAAAGTGAACACAGTTAGCAACAACAATGAATGAGAAGCGTCTTCCTTTGGTGTGTCAAATCGGTAGACATCCAACTTTGAGGCTCATTACAGCCACCTACTGGTAGTGTTAAAATATCGACAGCAGGTCATCCGTGTATAAAATAGAAAGAAATGGACATGGACGTCATGGACAGACAGGCTTTTTAGGCTACTCTGCTTTTATTAACACCGGCTATACGAATGGATTATCAGTACTGTGAAAACTATTACTGTTTTCACAGTACTGTGAAAAGTATATATTACTGAGTATTAAGTTTAGAGGCTTTATTGGCATACATACTGTGGAAATAAAAGCAGTAGTTTACACTTAATTTTGCCAATCTCTTGACACAAAACAAAAATAATTATTCAAATAAAATAAAAATAAAGAATCCGGAAATTTTACAGATTGCAAGAATTGAAGATGCAAACACTAAAATTAGTTTTAAAAACAAACCTGAGTTTGAAAACCTGAGTTGTACCTGCTTTGTCCATATTTGCAAACCGGTCTTTACAAATTTGTGCCATAGCAGGTAATAATAATTACAGTAATAGTCAATAATATTGATGGGGTAGAAGAGAGGCATAACTGACTGTCTTATTCACGAGTCTGATTTGAGACTTACAGTCTTTGATTTCAGACTCCTGTTGCATCTACCTTTAGAATCTACCACCTACCTGTTAACTGGTGGTGTTGTGAGTGTGTGTTGTATTTAATGTTGATGTGGGCAATGCTGACAGCCCTGTTGGTGTAAATGTCATATACTAATGAAAAGATGATCCTGTGATTTATTGTGCAGTCTCGCACAATAGAGTGTTCCTGTCTTGAGTAGTGCAGCTGGGCCCTGTTAGTCATCTTAGAAAGTACAGTCAATGTGCTGGTTGTGAGACCAGGTGAAATCCAACCTCATGTGTGTCCTCTACCTCTGTCTTGGAGTGTTTTTTCCTCAGATCGCCTTGCTCTTATCTAGATTTAGGGCAAGATTATTTTCCTGACACCAGGCCACTAGTCATTTCACTTCTCTTCTCTATGCCAGCCCTGCCAGTAATCAGCCCAATTACTTTAGATTCATATGCAAATTTTATAATTCTGGTATTGATTAGGGGGGTGCTCACACTCATATGTGAAGAGAGCATGTGGCAGTGCACTCAGCACGTGCCCCTGAGTAATACCAGTGCTCACAGTTCTGATGTTTGATATCTGGTGTCCAACTCTGACTGAGTGCGATCTATCTTACAGGAAGTTCAGAGCTCAGTTACAGAGAAAGGGTGTGAGTCTGACTAAGAGCAGCTTCTCAGAGAGTCTGCAGCATTAAATGCAGCTTCAGTCAACTAACAGCATTTTCACAGATGTGTTACTACCTTCTAGTGGACTGATTCTGTATGCATGTGCATAAAGTAAAGAGTCCAAGGTGGCCAGGACAGTCTTTTTGATCCTTTCAAAACACTTCATCACAATTGATGTTAGTCCAAAAGAATGATGGTCATTTAAGCATGTGGCAGTATGTTTCTTGGAGAGGGCCACACTGGTAATGGACTTAAAGGATGGGCAGATTGTATGTCTATGAATACACCATCCAGCTCTGATGAGCAGACCCTGAGTGCATGCCTGAGGATATTATTTGGACCAGCTGCCTTATTTGGGTTTGTTTTCATTAGAGCTGTGCACACCGCCACCAATGACAGATCGTGATGCAGTGGTTTGTCCTGCGTATCTTGTCCTGTCTGTCTCTGTGTGTTGGTGTTGTGGTGTATAAAAAAAGTGGGTGAGGTACTCACATAGGCTATTCGGAGTAATAATCAGTAATAATCATACTATAACCTTTTGTCTGCAGGGTGTTATTGTTTTGCTATCACTGATGATCATTATTGATTAACACTGCAGACGCAGTACTGCTGGGGTTTTAACACTTTTAACAGCCTTCTTTATGCAACCTTTTGCTTAGATGCTTTTTTACTGCGGTTATATTTTATATGGTGATTATATAAAACCTAAAACTGCAAGACAAAATACAGCTGTAAAAAAAATTTAGTGTAAAAAGTATTTTTTCTTTTAACAAAAAAAATAGAAATTGTTTGTAAATTTGTTTTAATTGCTGAGCTCGACTAAATTAATGTACCTAATAACGTTCCTCTTTGTGAAAGCAGCATTTAATTGCCGTAGAATATTGAGGTCAACATTACTTCTTTACCTACATTTGTTTTATCTTAACTTGATCTGCAAAGTAATCAGAAACTGTGCTTTCATGCAGTTCATGAATGGACCTCACCTCTGTACTGAGCAACAACAAAAAAATGTTGTTACATAACATCTGTATCACACTCAAAGTTTCTCATTAAAATTATCTTGATCCATGTACTTTAAAACACCCGCCCTGCCTTCAGAAAATTAGGTAAAAGTTCAGTTATATATAAATAAAAGTGACTGCACTTATCCTGGACTTTTTTCTCTATACTTTTATTTCACTGCAATCACTAGAGGTCATGTGATTAATTCTTTTGCCCGGTGTCCTGATGATAATTGATGAATAAACCACTGAAGACTCTTCTTCCACCTGCAGTAAAAAGCAATACATTTCATTACCCAGACAAAGCAACACGCACACACTTCATTTCTGCATGAGGGTTTTAGGTTACACCTCGATGTCAGCACAGACACTTACCCTGCTATTCAAGCCACAGCAACAAATTTGAACAGGAAATGCTTTGGTGAGACAGAAGCAGAAGCATATTCAGAATCAGAGGGGAAAGTTTTTCAAGCAAACCATAAGAAAAAAACAAAACAATAAAATACAAAGGAAGTGGAAGTGAGGCGCAGCTGCATAGCCTACCTGAATGTAACCTTGATTTCAACCAGAAAATTAAAAGTGCCATTAAAATGACATATGATACTGATATACCACAAATAAGTGGGATCCAGTCTTCAGGCTCTTTTTGAAAACCTGTTAAACCAAAAGCTAAATATTAATATTTCTTTGATTCGGGTGAAAAAGGTTCACAAACAGCATATGGCTAAACACCCACCTGTTGTTGTGCTAAATGCGTTTGTGCTAAATGTGGGACTCTTAGTAACTGTAGTGTATCCATCAAACACTGAATCTATATTGCACTTTAGGGACCCGTGTGGATGTACAGGCACAGATGTAGTTGAAGTTCTGTTTGGATTATTTGATTTCATGCCGCACGTCACAGCGCAAGATGCAGATGAATCCTTACTGTCATATACTGTAAGTAAAGATCAAAAGGTTACATCAGGTTATCTTCTACTATGAAACAATGATGTTTGTGTGTTTCTCACCTGTAACTACACACAAATTGATAGTGACTCGCTTAATACTGTGTCCGACACAGCTACTCATCCAGCAGGTATATTTCCCAGCATCTTCTCTTCTGACATTTCCAATATATATAGACTTGTTGAAAGTCAAATTGTCTGTTGTTGCTCTTACTTCTGATTTCCCAACAGCAGTCGTTGCTTCAAAAGTCCAAAAGTTTATTTTATCAAGTTTACTTGAACATGTGTGCTGAAAACTGCTGCCAGCAACAATGTAAACTGTCTCATTGACGTCTTTCCACGTCTCTGAAAAAAGAGAGGTAAAGGATTGTGATAATTATCTTTGGCAAATTTAAAAACCATAAGCACAGGTAGATTCTGACTTAACGGAGAAAAATATGACAGCAGGACAAACCTTTCTTCACTATGATGTCAGTGGACTTTTGGCATGTTTCTTGGCAAGTTTCACACCAGTACACACCTTCATCCTCCTCGGTAAAAGAGCTGATGAGCAAGGAATGATTGGATCCAATTCTCAATTTGGGATTGGATATTTGATGATATAGCATTGCCCTCTTATCTCGGAAGAATAACTGAACCTGCTTACTGCTATGGTCCTTCTTGTAAAACCATTTGAAAGAGTCTGATCGATGGATGTAATGCTGACACGGTATCACAGCTCGACATCCCAGCGAAAAATTAAGTTGTGTTGCGACTCGCAAAATATCACGTTGCTCATTTAAATTAACAGTCACTTGAAAAATATATGAAATATTCAAAAGTCAGTTCATCAATTGTATTTTAAATACATTGTATTTAATTAAGCAATTTGAATAATGAATTTAGTTAAGTAATGATTTGATCAGATACTCACTGTTTCCTGAGAAAGTAGAGAAGTTCCAAACAAGTAAAAAGATGAAAATGAAGCCTTTCTGTTTCATATGGGAGAAATTCCTGTCCCCGCAGAAATAAAACCCAACATGAAGCATCCTGGCTGTACCATTACTGCTCATAAAAACACAGATCACAAACTCTGCCTCTCAGCAAAAGGTTTTAGATTGAGCTTAACAGTTTAAATGAGCCTGACATATCGGAAGTGGTCCAACAGCCAGTACAGAGGAAATTTAGCAAGGTTGTCACCCACACTGTTTTTCTGATGTGGTCTGGCATATGATTTGCTTCTTACATTTAGTATGGGTGTTAAGACACAAAATGTGCATCGCAAACCAGTTTCTTTTTTAATATATAGATGCCAAATATGTTCTCACATTGTATTTTATGCTGAGATAATGTTTGTGAGGGTTGAACCAAACTGTGATTGAGCTGTTTGTACAGTTTATCGTACGGTTAAACTCACTGGAGTTTGGACTTCATGTGCAAACAAAGCACTTGTAAGCAAATTATTGGCTGCCAAGTACAACAACTGACACAATTACACTTTTATTAATGAGATTAAATTCTAATGAATATCATAAACGCCCCAAAAGTGCTGAGCTGAGTACTTTAAAGTGTCTTAATTTGTCATAGATCAGCATGCAATTAAGTATGATATGTAATCTGGAGTATTTATTCGTTTAAAAAAACATGAATATAATCTGCACAGATTATATTTAACAATATAAAGTTAGAGGCGTTGTCAAGGATTTCCTTGCTTGTTGAGTTTTTTAATCATAAAGTCAATTAAATGGATTTGATTGTGTCAATATTTCTTAAAATAAACTCAACGTATGTAGTAACAATATGAAGGAACAAGTGTTTGACAGGCAAACAGAATAGCCAAAAGGAAAACCTACATTTTTGCGTGTGATGTTCACTTTACATAAGAAGAAATTATTTTGGTTAACAAACAAAGTTATTTTTGATAGAATTTGTAAATATTTTTTTAACCGCACTTCTTCATAATCTACTTTTTAATTCAATACTCTTCCCATATTTGCATCTTCATCATCCCAGTTCTCGTTTTCCGCCGTAATGATGTTGCTGTTGCACTCCTGCGCTCAAAACGCCAACAGTTCCGTCAGGACATGAAGTCAGCGTTTTATTGATTGTCAAATTCCCCGCCTACCGGAGACAGCACTGAAAACATCGCTTTTCCTCCAGCTCTTATCAGAAAGGTGAGCTCAGATCACCTTTTGCGCTTTGTTGGGGAGGTTTTCCTGCACGCGGAGGCGGAAGACACTTGCACCTGCAAGATGAAACTAACTAAAACTTTCGCGGAGTTTCAGCTGGGCTGGCCTCACATGCATTACGTCTTTGTTGTGCTCTGTGTTTTTGTCGTGGTTTATAAATTAACAATTCTACTTGCGAAAAGAAGGGAAGCACTGCGGAACTTCCAAGCTTTTCCGGGGCCGCCGCCACACTGGCTGTTTGGACATGTTCTGGAGGTAACTGTCTCAACACACTCGCAGCAGCTGTAACATGTGTAACCGTCCAGTAAAGCTGACCACACTAGTGATGGGTCGTTCGCGAACGAAATGGCTCTTAGAGCCGGCTCTTTGACGTGAACGACGCGAGCCGGCTCCTTATCGCGAGCCGTCACGTGGGTTTTTGTTTTTTTTTTCTTTCTCTCAGCCTCTCTCTCGCACTTTTTTTCCGCTTCACTCTGCACGCGAGCCTTGTGCTTTACGCTGGGCAGAGGGGGGAGGGGCGGTAGTTACACTCAGTAGCACAGGAACAGAGCCAGAGAGAGAGAAAGAGAGGCAGGGACAACAACATTAGAAAGGTATAGTAATCATCCACAACTATTTTCGGTTGCAGATGATAAAGGATTGAGAAAGTTTATTCATGCAGGTCCATATGACAGAGAATATGCATGTTCTTTTAGTTTTCATATTATAATTTATATTTAATTGTGTTGTGGTTTGCAGTGTTTTGTGTTCTTTTCACTTTAAATTTGTGAAAGGAAAAAGCTGAAAATTTAAATAGTTAAAACTTGAAATGTGAATAGTTGATTTTTGTATTATATGATTTATTTATTACATTTTATGTGGAGTGAATAAATAAAAGTATATTTACGGTGGCCCCTAGAGACAAAGCACATACAAACTTCAAATCACGTACGAACTCTGAAGCATGTACAAACTCCAAAACACGTAAAAACACGTACAAACTCCAAAACACGTACAAACTCCAAAACACGTAAAAACTCCAAAACACGTAAAAACACGTACAAACTCCGAAGCACGTAAAAACTCAGAAGCATTTAAAAACTCAGAAGCACATAAAAACTCAAAACACGTACAAAAGACAACAGAAGTGCTCCAGGATGCTGGGCGCAGTGTTGAGCCTTTGTTATCTTGTGGCTACACAAGCCAGCAAGTACCAACGACCGGATTTGGTGTGTGGTAATAACAGGTAAATGAACTTTTTTTTAAATTATTTGAATATATATATGAGTGCCTGTGTATAAATACACAAACAATACACACATGCTTTCAATTGTGTAATTTAAGTGATCTAGTAGCTCTGCTTTGGAAGTTCAGTTCATGCTAGAAATGTGTTTTGGAGTTTGTACGTGTTTTGTCTCTAGGGGCCACCGCATATATTTATATATAAACATATATAAATAAAACCACTTGTTTTTACGTTAGTAATTCCTTTTGTGCATAATTTTATATTATTGTTAATAATAAATTAATTAAAGCAACAAAACAACCTGAAGAGCCGGTTCGGAGCCGAAAGAGCCGGCTCTTTTTAGTGAGCCGAACCTAAAGAGCCGGATCTCTAAAAAGAGCCGGAAATCCCATCACTAGACCACACCATGTTGGAGAACACCATTCTGCAAACAGAGACACACACAGATGACAAACAACACAATTTACACGAGTAAAGTCTGCCTGCTGTGATGTGTTTCAGTTGTACTTTTTCTCTTTCAGTTTAAACAAGATGGGACCGTTATGGACAAGGTAGTGAAATGGGGACAGGAGTACTCATATGTTTTCCCAATCTGGTTTGGCCCCTTTCTCAGTATCATCATTATTCAGCATCCAGATTATGCAAAAACTATCCTGACATCATCAGGTATGAGAAATATTTTGCATAGTTGTTGTGTTGATGCACATTTATAACTGTGTAGTAAAGTTAAAGGTCCCTAACACCATTTTTATTTGTTTTGTTTCCTAACAGAGCCAAAAGATGATTTTGCCTACCGTTTTGTGGAGGGTTGGATTGGTAAGGTTCATTTTTCTCCCTTCTACAGCATTTTGTTAAAGTGCAGAGTTGTTTGTTTTGCTGCTTTCCTCACTCATGCACATGTTCTTCAGGAAATGGGTTGTTGGTGTCAGAAGGTCAGAAGTGGTTCCGTCAAAGAAGGCTCTTAACGCCAGGTTTCCATTATGATGTTTTGAAACCATACGTAAAATTGATGTCAGAGTCTGCTGAGACTATGTTGGTACGTTGAAGACAATTTAGTTGCATAATTGATAAATAAAATCAAAGTCGTGATGTGTTGGTCAGCACGTGTCAGTAAATATCATAGAAGTAAAGCAGGAGCAGTGTCTGTATCCTGCAGAGAGATCACATCTTGACAGGGGATTTCTAAGAGAGAAGGTAGGAACGAAGATTGACTAGACAGAGAGCAAGGAAGTGAGGAAAAACAGGATGATACAGAAGTGTTTAACGTGCATGAACTAGTTACACTGTTAGGAGAGAGACCCATACTAAAAATTTACGTAACTATGTTATGCGACACAGGTGCATGCAAAACCGTGCTAAATCAAAAACCTAATAACCTGAAATTTTCAAAAGAGACCCTGATAGTTAAGTCTGCATCAGGTCACACTAGTGTAAAATCTCTAACAGAAGGGCTACTGCTAGTGCATAGAGAAAGTGGCAAGAGCTGTAAAAACCAATGTATATACGATCCATCCTGTCCAGTCAACCTCCTAGGGAGAGACAGCATGGAAAAATTAAAAATTGGCGTAGTTCTAGGACCACAAGGCGTGCACGCAGAATTAATGTTAAACTATGAAGAGGTAGAAGAAGAGGGACAGATTAATTATAGCAGTGCGGGAAAAGGAGTGTCCCACTACTATTAGACTCTAGACCTTCCACCATTAGAGCCTCTACAGAGGTTGGCAGAGAAGTATTTGCCACCAGACTCCCGACCACTTGCTTTTGATGAGTATCACAACACCCTAAGATTTAAACAAAGATCCTTCATATGACACACAAATTCACAGATTAGGCCCACAGAAGCTTACCTTGCAGCACCTCTATGTAACTAAAAGTGGCAATGCTGTGTGCTCAGTGATACAAACAGAAAAAGTACAGGAACTGAGTAGAATGCCAAAACGACGCGTGTCTGTAGCACGAAATGAAAACACAGATTGGAGGGAGTTAGGTCACGTTTTGACTCAAGTTGAAAGAGACAGATATGAAAAAAACTGAAGAAACACATGAAGGATGGCTTCAGGGTCGTAGAACAGGATGCATGAGGTACACATTAGGATGGGTACTTACGACACAGCCAGCAACTCATCTATCCAGCTCGAAGGACCAATTTAAATGACTGGGGATTTCTAAGAATCACCCCACAGTTCTTCAGCTGTGACGCCTGAGTTAGAAAACACAAACACTGCAGTTGTCTTTACTCGCGAGGATGGTCACAGAGCGCTCGTACTCGCAAGAGGCACTCACGGACTTGCGCTCTGTCACTGTCTGCGTTCTTTGTTTATACAAGCTTGTGTGTGTACAAAGGTAACAAAGTTATTCCAAGAACTTAGAGCTGAGGTTCCCCTTTTCTAAGTCTGTATGTTCTTAGAAAAGAGGAAGCTGTTAGTTGCTAAATAAGTTTATCACACAAGAGTTCATGTAAAAAGTTACGTAGACATGTGGATTGCTTAGTGATCAATACAAAACACATTTCATGTAGCTGATCATGCTATGTACAATTTTCTTCTGACACATCTGTTCTCTCATTGTTGGCAGGATAAGTGGGAAAGTTATGCAAGCACAAATGAGCCTTTTGAATTGTTTAAACACATGAGCCTCATGACACTGGACAGCATTATGAAGTGTGCCTTCAGCTGCTACAGCAACTGTCAGACAGAGGGGTGAGCCCAGATGAATCTTTTTAAAGAGTCATTTACAGTGTCAGTTTTATGTTGAGTCTTTGGTTGTTGTAAATCTGCATTTAATGTTTGCCTCCTTTGTCATTTCAGTGGAACAAATGCATACATCAAAGCAGTTTATGACCTCAGTTTTCTAATTGACCTTCGGCTCAGAATGTTTCCGTACCACAGTGACCTCATTTTCCACCTTAGCCCACATGGTTTCAGATACAGAAAAGCACGTCAGGTGGCCCTCAGTCATACAGGTAAGCTTTGCTTTGATTCATCTGAACCGTTGCCAAAAATCAGTGTCAGATCTACAAATGCTTACATTTTATATTCTTTTCTAAAGAGGAAGTTATAAGAAAGAGGCGAGAAGCACTAAAGGAAGAGAAGGAGCTTGGACAAATACAGGCAAAGAGATATTTGGACTTTCTGGACATCCTTCTCTTTGCAAGAGTATGTTATGTGTCATCAGTTTCAGCCTCTTACTTCAACACATTTCCCATTGTAGGATTTGCTTAATGTATAGGCAAGTCACAAACTGGGGTTTTCCTGCATAAAGGTCATACAGAAAATAAGGCAAGTGCCAACTTGAGATCGTGTCAGATATCTGAAGTACTGGCCTAAAGCTGAAATAGCATATGCATGCAGCAAATAAGCAAAGATGCATGCTGTTGCCAAGCTGCATGTTAATGTCCTCTGACACAAAGACGATGATCAGCCTTTTCATTCTCGTGAGCAGCAACCTGAATACAAAATCTCTTTTGTGTAGAGAATGATCAACACTGGTTAGTGTTTTGCCCAGTTTCTTTCCCAAAAACTTCTCTAAACGGCAGCTTGTAGGGGCTGTCTCAGCTAGCATGTTTATTCTCTTAGTAGACTTAGCTTTCGTGACATGGGTTCAGTTTAAAACACATTAAAATGCATAAAATGATCCAATTTTTATTAATTTTTTATTTTCGTGCATTTTAACTGAAAATCACACAAATTGAAAAATCTTATTTATATCACTTAAACACATAATTGTGTAATAACTGTATAATATTAATATAATCAACCGATAATGAAAGAATAGAAAGAATCCTTCCTTTATGAGTATATCATAGCAAATTGTTGTCCTTGGCAGGAAAAATTAAAATCAATAATTAACTGCATGGCAGGTGTTTGCTTAAAAAACAAACAATTAGTGCTTTATATGGTTTAAGAAGAACAGCGGACCTTGATACTTGGCTGCTGAATAAATCCCCAATTTTATAAAGGTATCTGTATAAGGATGAATGTTATCCAGCTAAAGCTGAGTTGAAGTCGGGTGATGAAGTAATATAATGAGCCTGAGCAGCAAAAGTAACAAAGCACTTTTATTGAGAAGCCCAGTTAGAGTATAGTGCAGTCCATTCTGTCTTTTATCAACTGTAAATATCCTTTATTTCAACGTCAGGATGAGAACCAGCAGGGTCTGTCAGATGAAGATATGCGGGCAGAAGTGGACACCTTCATGTTTGAGGGCCATGACACCACAGCCAGTGGCCTGTCTTTCATCCTCTACTGTCTGGCCTGCAACCCAGAACATCAGAAGATTTGCAGGAAGGAGATTATGGAGGCCTTGCATGACAAGGAAACCATGGAGTGGTAGGCTTATGAAAGGACAACATTGCAATAGGGAGACAAGTTGGTGCCATTCTGTGGTACCAAAACTTTATTAGGAGACATATAAACAAGATTTCTTATTAGTTGACTTCACTAACACTGCATGTTGGTCTCATTTTAAGGGAGGATCTCAGTAAAATCCCATACACTACAATGTGCATAAAAGAAGCTCTCCGCCTTTACCCCCCTGTACCAGGAATTTCCAGAAAAACCACCAAAACTGTAACCTTTTGTGATGGGAGAACAGTGCCTGCAGGTCAGTGATTTTACTCTGTTGTTATTATCAAAGAGTAAACATTAAATGTCTTCACTTAATAATGCTTTTGGAATCATTTCATGCCACATGGTAAACACAAACTCTTAACCGACGTTGTTTGTCTTTACATACATAAATGACTTTTCTTTACGATTCAATAAAGGACCTATATTGACTTATTACTTATTACTTTATTATTCTACAAGGGTATATTGGTATTATTTGATTGTATTGTCACATACAGTATCTTTTCTATAAACTAGTATAAATCTCTTAAACGTGTGGCGTAATTGCTTTGTCAGTTCTTCATTTTTCCAAATGGAAGTATTTAAATGTTGGCACCAGATTATTATCATATATATGGGCAGAAAGTACACCGCCGCCTACACATTACACTCACTGGAACTGCTCAGCCATGGGAATCCATGAGCCATGAAGCTCCAGGCACACAGTTTTTGTGCTGATGTTGATGCCAGAGGAGGTTTAGAGCTCTGCAGTTACTGAGTCAGCAGAGCGTTGGAGATTTTTATGCACTCTGCAACCTCACTGTACAGAATGGTGCACATCAGTTTAATGTTGGTTTTTGCTACAATAGTTATCCTTGGTCAGAAGGAGAGGCTGACATCCAGGGAGTAGATTGTAAGAGATGGAGTTTATTTACACTCAGACTGATGGTACAAGGAGATATGACATGGTGTAGGAGGATGTGGAGGGGTGATATGGTGTGGTTTCTGCGATCAAGAACAGGAAATACTTTAGAACATGAATTAAGATTAAACGGTAATAAAGCTGGCCACAAATTCCTCCACAACAAATCTGCTAAGGCAGTGCATCAACCTGATACTGCTTCTTAAGAGCAATCACATTTATTAAAACACTACCCAAAATGGGCCACAAGATGGCACTCCAACACAAGAGATGAAATATTTATATTGAGGCAGTTGTTCAGTAGCCAGCCCTCTACCACTACGTAATACACCCATGTTACAGCGTACAATGTCACATTAATTGGTAAAGGGAACAAATAAAGCTGGAACAAGGCCAGAAACTATCCAATAGCTGGGCCACCATAGTTATCTATAACTAGCACATATGCCAAAGGTAGCTAGAATAAATACACACAGGGTAAAACATCTTAAAAATGAAATGTAAACTCACGTTTATGTGACACACACCATTTACAACAAACACAGGGGGGCTATTTGCTTTTCTTCCCAGCAGCTCTCCCCTCGTCTCTCATCAGCCCATGAACTAAGTCAGGCTATCTAGCTCAGGAGTCCCATGAATCCCATGACTGCAAAGCTGCTGGGTAATGTAGTTCACGCTAACATGGACTTTTCTACACTCACTCTGCAACTTTACATGGTCTGGCACTTCATGGCTGAGTTGCTATACTTCCTAAACATTTCCAGTTTGCAATAATACCACTTACACTTGATCACGCTGCATGGCTAGCTGCTTGATTTTATGTATCTGTGCCAACTGGACTTAAAACCCCTGCATCTGAATTATGAGTTGTGTCACAATAAATTTTTCGATATGGTGTATGCTTGTTTTGTTTGAAAGATAATGTTCAGCTACACACACCCTATAATCTTTTAATAATAATAAGCCAAGTACACATTTCTTTCAAATGTAGGTTCTGTTGTTGGAATAGGTGTATTTGGAATTCACAGGAATGCATCTGTCTGGGAAAACCCTAATGTAAGTAAAGACAATTTTATTCCCAGCACAACTTACTACATGGAATACATCATCAAAGGAATCTATGACGAAATAAAATTGTGATGTTTTCAGCACTCTGCCCATAAGGCTGCATACAATATATCAAATAACTGAAGAAGCAATCATGAAACTGGTGCATTAAATTAATTACTAGTGCTGTATTTGCTGAGGTGGGTAGGTCCCTGGTGCCAAAGTGGACCTCAGGACAGATTCAAGCTGGTTTAATGACTTACTTTATTATGTGTCAGAATGCAGTTTTCTCTGCGCAAGTGATAAGGGCGATGAGGTTCAGAAAATAAGTAATACACATAACACTGCTCTCTTTCTTTGTCCTGTATTACATTAGGTCTTTGACCCTCTGCGTTTCCTACCAGAGAACATTGCTAAGAGATCCCCTCATGCGTTTGTGCCCTTCTCAGCTGGGCCAAGGTTTGTCCTCACCTGAAACTATATCACTGTATAGAGACTGCTTGTAGTAGTCTCAAGTATGTGAATGTGTAACTTAGCACTGACCCCATTTCCATCAGCAAACTGGTTTTATGATGGGCTAGAGCAGTGGTTCCCAAACTTTTGTTGCTAGGCCCCCCATTGTTTTACCCAAATATCCTTGGGCAAGATACCAACCCCAGGTTGCTCCCCGATGCATCCATCCGAGTGTGAATGTGTATGTATGAATGATAGTTAGATAGCACGAAAAACTTAGAAAAGTGCTTGTGTGTGATTGGGTGAATGAACGAGTTGTATAAAGTGCTTTGGGTGCTCAGAGTAGAAAAGCGCTATATAAGAACCAGTCTATTTACCATTTACCATGTTCTAGTCTTTGGCTTGGAAGGAAGTTGGTTTGGAACCATATTTGGCGATGCTTCATCCTCTGCTTTGCGTTTGTGTGGGAGCCCTGTCAAAAACCTATCCATTATGCTAGCAGTGTCCAAGCATTCTTTGTTTTGTTTTTTTCATACCGTGCCGCCCCCTTTGGGAACCACTGGGCTAGAGCAAGTAGGGGAAAGGGGGAACTCACTGTAATCTAAGATTGATCTCATTTAAAATACAAGCACCTTTGGACCTGAATGTTAAAAGATAACATACTATATTTATCCCTCCTTTCCATTTTCTGCATGTCCAAATCTCAGAAGGATCAAATTATTTTAATTGTTTTTCAGGTCTTTGTGTATTTCTTACATTTTATGTATTTTGCAGAAACTGCATCGGTCAGAACTTTGCTATGAATGAGATGAAAGTGGTGACAGCTCTGACACTGAAGCGATACCAGCTCATAGCGGAGCCCACTATGAAACCCAAGATCATCCCCCGACTGGTTCTCCGCTCACTCAATGGCATCCACATCAAGATCAAACCTTTAGAGACTTAGCTAAAGTGCACTAACTGCAAGAACTGCTCAAAATTACTTTATTTAGAAAGTAAAAAAAGTATGTTGATTCTACCTTCTACCATATAACTGAGCTTTCACATAAAATTTAATTAACTCTGCCGTGCAGTTTATGTTTTAGGAAAAATTACTTGTTGAAAAAAATCTGCTTTTTACACAAAAACACTAAAGGAGAAGCTTGTGCAGAAAGTACTAGAATTTGCTTTTTTTTTTACGAGTAGTACATAACAGAATTGTAGTAAATGGCATTGCACTTTTGCAGTGTAAGGTTGTAGATAAAATTCTAGTAATTACAACTTACATTTCCATATTAAGTTTTACACTCATCACTTAATATTTCTATTTTAAACACCAAGCAACTGTGGCCATTTTTAAATAGAGGAAGAGAACTGGTGCTATGCTGTAAATTAAATTAGCACTCAGTTTGCACCAAAGAATAATAACAGAAAAAGATAAAACAAGTTCTTCACTGTATTTTAGTATTCAGGATAAACCCAAACAAAAAGGGTTAATTGAGCTTATATTTCGAATTACTTCTATTGTTTACAGAAGAGGTCCCTTTGACCTGTAATGAAGATCATTTATCTATGTTTGTGCATTTATATGAAGTCTTATAAAAGCAAGGAAAGTCAGCATGAAAGCAATTCATAGATATATGATCAAAGTTTATCTCTGGAATATAACCTTATTTTACAGAGGCAGACTGTAAAGTTGATGCTTAAAAATGTGGACAATGTATCAAATTACTCGCATTGCATTTAGAGTCTTTCCTCATACATACAGCTTATTGTAAATCTGAAATATCAGTTTATATCAAGGCAAATTCACACTGTAGTGTTGTTTATGGTTAATTAAATGTAAGAAAAATGACAAAACCTTTACCTCTGACTGATATCTTTGAGTCCACTTGTCCTTTAAGAGGGGAAGGTTACCAGAAATCAATACAAGCTTGTTCTGAGTGGTCATATTAATCCAATGATGAGACATTTCTATCCTCTTGTGGGCAGGGCTGCCACTCACAGGGCACGGGGGGCCACTGAATAGTTCGACTGAAAAAATGATCTTGGGTAAATGGTACGGCCTTTGTTGTCAGCATATCTCTGACACCATCTACTTCATCTAGTTCAAGTCCCCCCTCCATGATCTCGTCGATATCCAACCTGGAAAAAATACACAAAACAACATTCAGTTGCCTCGACGTGTAAACAAACCTAGAGAAGGGACACAAAAAGGACAGCATAAATACAGAGGAGAGAGGGAGATAAGAGAAGCTGGAGGACAAAGCTCCAGATCCGAACATCAGTAACTGACAGCCAAGGGGGAGAAAGAGGTCCCAGGATGGTTGATGATCCGGAACAGAGAGACCTGAGAGGAAGAGAAGAGGGAGCATCAAAGCAGTCGAACAAACACAAAGGTTATTCCAAATTTAACACCGCAGTTTTTAGCTGCCAAGAGTTAATGTACACTGGTCTCTGTGCTGCATATGCTGTCAAAAACGCTGATATCCAGCAGGTAAGATAAGACATTTGCAGCTTTAGTGAGTGCAGTTTCACCAGAGTGACAGGCCTTGGAAGCAGACTGGGGGGGAAAAACGTTGAAAATGATTACTGTTTCCTGTGAGGGCGCACACACTACCAGTCAAAAGTTTGGACACACCTTCTCATTTCATGTTTTTATTTATTTTCATGTGTTTTTTGGATTCTCACTGAAGGCATCAAAACTATGAATGAACACAAGGAATTATGTAGTAAACAAAAAAGTGTGAAATAACTTAAAACATGTTTTATATTTTAGATTCCATAAAATAGTCGCACTGGAGCGGTTCGCAGCCGAGTGTGAAGCAGCGGGAATGAGGATCAGCACCTCCAAATCTGAGGCCATGGTTCTCAGCCGGAAAAGGGTGGAGTGCCCACTCCGGGTCGGGGATGAGTTCCTGCCCCAAGTGGAGGAGTTCAAGTATCTCGGGGTCTTGTTCGCGAGTGATGGGAGAAGGGAGCCGGAGATCGACAGACGGATTGGGGCTGCAGCTGCAGTAATGCGGACGCTGCACCGGTCCGTCGTGGTGAAGAGGGAGCTGAGTGTAAAAGCGAAGCTCTCAATTTACCGGTCGATCTACGTCCCTACCCTCACCTATGGCCACGAGCTGTGGGTAGTGACCGAAAGAACGAGATCGCGGATACAAGCGGCAGAAATGAGCTTCCTCCGAAGGGTGGCTGGCCTCTCCCTTAGGGTGAGAAGTTCGGCCATCCGGGAGGGGCTCAGAGTAGAGCAGCTGCTGCTCCACATCGAAAGGAGCCAGCTGAGGTGGTTCGGGCATCTGACAAGGATGCCCCCTGGGCGCCTCCTGGGTGAGGTGTTCCAGGCATGTCCCACCGGGAGGAGGCCCCGGGGCAGACCCAGGACACGCTGGAGAGATTATATCTCTCGGCTGGCCTGGGAACGCCTTGGTATTCCCCCGGATAAGCTGGAGGAGGAGGTGGCTGGGGAGAGGGAGGTCTGGGCCTCTTTGCTTAGGCTGCTGCCCCCGCGACCCGGCCCCGGACAAAGCGGATGAAGATGGATGGAAAATAGTCACTGTTCGCTTTGATTACTCATTTGCAGACTCTTGGCATTCTCTCACTGAGCTTCATCAAGTCGTCACCTGAAATGGTTTTCCAACAGTCTTGAAGGACTTCCCAGAGATGCTGAGCACTCTGCGGTCCACCTCATCCCAAAACATCTCCATTGGGCTTACGTCAGGTGACTAGAGGCGCAGCACTCCATCTTTTTGGTCAGTTAGCCCTCACGCAGCCTGGTGGTGTGTTTGGGGTCAGTGTTCTATTGAAACATAAATGACGGTCCAACTAAACTCAAACCGGATGGGATGTATGACGCTGCAGGATGCTGTGTTAGCCATGCTGGTTCAGTGTATTTTCAGTTTTGAATAAATTTCCAACAGTGTCACCAGCAAAGCACCCCAACACTATCACACCTCCTCATCCATGCTTCATGGTGGGAACCATGCATGTAGAGACCATCTGTTCACTTTTTCTGTGTCGCACAAAGACATGGCAGGTGGAACCAAAGATCTCAAACTCAAACAAACTACAGATTTAGACTGGTTTAATGTCCATTCCTTGTGTTCCTTGGCCCAAACAAATCTCTTCTGCTTGTTGCTTTTCCTTAGTTGTGGTTTCTTAGCAGCTATTTGACCATAAAGGCCTGATTCACACAGTCTCCTCTTCTGCACAACACAGCTGATGGTCCCAACCCCATTAAGAAGATAAGAAATTCCATAATTGAACCTTCACCAACCACACCTGTAAAGTGAAAACCATGTCAGATTACTACATCATGAAGCTCACTGAGAGAAGACCAAGGATTTGCAGCACTGTCAACAAAGCAAAGGGAGGTATTCTGAAATATAAAACATATTTTGTCATGGTCCGGGTGTGTGCTAGTGTGTCTCCCTCCGAGCCGGCATCTCCAACCCTGGGAGGGGCCTCTGTTTTCTGCTGATTGCTCGCGCCTGTGGGTGATTAAGACGGGCGACTCATAAGGCCAGCGCACTCAACCTTTCTTTGTCAGATTCTCAGCGAACCCTTCCACGTATGAAGTTGCCGGACGCAAATCTCTGCCGAAGAGCTCCCATCTGGACGCTGGACCACTTGCCAGTCCCACGGGTTGTTCACCCCGTTCACCTGCCTGCCTCCCTGCCTCAACGCCAGGAATTTCGGACCACTCACCCGGACTACTAACCCCTCCACGCCACTACAGACCACCCGCGGCAAGTAAGCAGTACTCAGGAAGATTCAGAACACACAGCTTGCCCATATTCCTCCCGAACCCTACCTGAACGTCTGTACTCTATTTTCAGTGACTCTTATCCTTTCCCCGGACCCAGGTTGACTCTCCCTCCAGCCCAATCCTCGGAGCAGCTGTTTTCCGCTGACGAATGACCAGATTGCTCACTTAGCTCAGGCTGCATAAACCTCTTAGGTTTAGTGGTTGTATTTAGCACTTGTGCAACTCACATTCCAGTTGTGAACACTTGTGGTGAAAATAAAAGTTGTCACTCAGACTACTTACATGCTGTTTGGCACCGAGCAATTGAGTCCTTTTCCTTTTGAGACGGCCTCGGCCATGACATATTTAGAGTTTTTTATCAACTTTTTCTTTGCTACATAATTACATATATCTTGCTTCATATAGTTGATGTCTTCAGTATGTATCTACAATGCAGAAAGTTGTAAAAATAAAGAAAAAACATTAAATGAGAAGGGTTGTCCAAACTTTTGCCTGGTGGTGTACATTACCAACACATTCAAAAAGACATGACTGGTTGGTAATCAGTAACCAATAACAGAGACGGCTTAAGTCAAAGATACTGTAAACCACAACAGTTTCAAAGTTAGGAGGGAGTAGTTTCACATTTCATCAGTTACTGAATGCAGGTCAGAAAACTGCAAACTAATAACTAAATGGGAGCTTCAGGAGATCTTTAAAAGGTTAAGTTGGCACAACCATCTGATAAGTTTTTAAGCAAGCACCTATAAGACAACATTTGAAGTAAAGAAGTCTCAGAATTTGTTAAAGTCTATCTGCAACAGGATTCTTAACAGATCCTGCAGAAGCTGAGACAAAGCAATTTTATATATCTTTTATGTCAAAAGGGTGAGAAACTAAGCAATGGCTTCCCTTAAGTGTCAAAAACACACGATAAAGACAGAGAATTATGCTGTTCCAGCAACAAGCGGAGCACACTTATCATTCAGTTCAATTGAAAAAGTTTCTGTTTTCATTTACACCTTTTGTGCACCAGTCTCCTGCAGGCCTGTTAGACAGCAAGTGTACATATTTCTGCAAACCAGAAACCTGGTTCACCATCTTGCTTTAGGTAGGCAGAGATGCAAGTGAATATGGGGGGCGAGACTTTAGCTTCACTGCCTATCTCTGCTGTTAGACAGGCCAGGTGCTGGAGCAAATTCACAACAAGAGTCGTTAAAGCGTGTGCAGAAGTGTCACAAAGACACGCTAAAATCCCCTTCTGCAATTCATGCACGATGGGTGAAAGTATCAAGAAGGGCCAGAAAGGCTCATGAGTCAAAAGTACTCTTTTATTTACAGTCATATTACAAAATCCACACACCCACAAGGACAAAAAGTCACCAGTACAGGTTGTATAAAAATGAAATGACGTCCTCTTTCTTTTATCTCAGATTGCCAACCTTTCGCTGATTTAAGATCCTAATAACTGATCACTTGAATTTCCTGTGAAAACTCCCAAAATGCATTGCATCTTCTGTCGCTGCCTCATGCAGAAATAACCTCAAGCCGACTTGACTTGACTTTTTGGCCGATGTCAGACCAGGCACCACATCAAAAAGAAACAACAATGTTATGTGGCAGCCTTGTGGTCAGAATGCATATTGCGTTGAGACCACAGCATTTAATCTGCGATTCCAGCTAGGAACCTTTGCTACAAATCACTTACCCTCTCCTCTCAATTACTACTACGTCTGTTCTGTCCACATTTGAAAGAGAAAAATCCAAACCACTATACTATATAAGATATAACACAATTTAATGGTGGACTTAAACATGGCCACAGTCTTTATTAACCAGCTACAGCCAGCTGATTACCTGTTTGACACAGAGAACTTATAACCATTGCTGGATTTGTTCAAAACAGTAATACGTTGTATAAACTGCACTGTACTGTTTCATGTGAGAGATGCTAACATGCTACATGACATTTAGAATAGTTTAAATCCTAATTCTCTTTTTACTAACCTTTTATTTTGCCTTTTAAGTTGGTATTTGTTCTTGTGCTAGTGTCTACTCAGCTGTATTCTGTTAGTGCTTAGCAAAAGTTCACTTAAATGTCGAGCAGAAAAAAACTGTGACAGTACACCTGTGGTGGTAAAGTGGGCAACAAACCTTTTAAAAGTAATATACTTGAAAAACCAAAGAACACATATGATCAGAATACTGTGAAATTTTAGAAGCTTGAAGCAAAACTTTCATGTGATGCCACATATGCTTAGCACAATATGGAAAACGATGTAAGTGTGTAGCCAGGATGCTGACCTTTGTGCACAAGCCACCATCTAGTGGCTTGTCGGAATAAATGCAAGACACTTAGGTTCATATGATGCTGGTCTAATATATGGAATGAAAAGGTTGCTGTCAGTAATACACTTGTATTATATGATTTCATGATAGAAATCAGTCCTGTGTTTTGACAGAAAAGTACGTTTTGCTTTCCTTTAATAGTATTTTCAACATTCTAAAGGAGTGAAAAAAAATATTGAAATTGTAGAAAAAATACAACCTTACATCAAATTCGTCAAAAACATAACTCAATGACCCACCATATCTTCGTAATGAATCACTCAGATAACCAGACCTGCCACTTTGAGCCTCAGATGCTAAGTCCTCTAAATGTATTTTAATCCTCTTTGCAATCAGTATGCTTCTACTTATCAGCTACCAGTTTAACAGATGTAGACACATCTTGTGACAGACCAAAACAGAACTTGTGTGATGACATCGAGAACACAACAAAGTAAAAGAACAAAAAAAAATTTTTTTAAAATGGAAGTGAATGGCTCCATCTCGTCCAGGTCACAGTCCTTGATGTTTCTGTTGGTAACCTGAGAGTCAGCATCTTTGAGAAACTGTTAGATGTGTGTCCTGATGAATTTAAGGCTTTCAGCCTCTCTACCTCTGTGTGACTGATGTATATTGGAGTGTCTTTTCCTCAGATAAGTAATGATCTTCTTGCCCTTCTCTACTTTTAGGGCAAGATTATTTTCCTGACACCGGGCCACCAGTCCTATCACTTCTCTATCCCGTCCCTACCAGTAATCGGCCCAATCACATATGCAAATGTTATAATTCTGGTATTGATCAGGTGGTGCACACACTCATATATGTGAAGACAGCATGTGGCAGTGTACTCAGCACGTGCCCCTGAGTAATACCAATGCTCACAGTTCTGATGTTTGATGTCTGGTTTTCAACTCTGACTGAGTGGGGTCTATCTTACAGGAAGTTCAGAGCTCAGTTACAGAGAAAGGGTGAGTCTGAGTAACAGCAGCAGCTTCTCAGAGAGTCTGACAGCATTAAATGCAGCTTCAGTCATTTCACAGCATTTTCACAGATGATTGGACTGATTCTGTATGCATGTGTGGTGGTGTGAAGGCAGAATACCGGTAAATGTGACTAAATGGTGTTGATAATGCCACCCAGGGAGGGGGTTACACCCCAGGAGAGATTACAGTAGCTACTCAAAGTGTAGAGCAGAAAAAAAACATTTTAGGTAGCAGGGCAGCCCTGCTACCTTGTTCTTTAAAACACTTTATTAATAAACATTATTTAAAAGGACAAGGTTCGCTGACACAGTGCTAGCCGAGTTAGTTAATAAAGTAAAAATAAAATAATGAAACGAAATGGTGGTGACCGCCCACTTGGGGAGGCAACCTACAGGGGGAGTGCCACCAATTACTCACCTGTGTAGTCTCACTGCAAACCTCACTCCAATCTGAAAGGTGCAATTTACCCATTTCTTGATGTGTAAAATACCATAAAACAAGGAACCAGTCAATGTCAGTTTATATGCTTTTACTGACTGTGAAGCACTATGGTCAACTTTGTTGTTTTTAATATGTGCTACATAAATAAATTTTGATTCGATTTGATTTTTGATTAACAATAGTAAAACTACAACGAGGCTAGAACAAGACAGCAGCAGTGTGAGGCCTGTAACAAAAGAGGGAAAACTGTCATCTGGGGTCCACCCTACTATACACTAAATTGTAGATAACCCATGAGGATCCCACTTACCACCCTTTAACAGTTACACAAAATCATCAATTGTCACGGGAAATGAATCCAGTCTGTAATACCTAACAGCTTGTGAGCTTTGCCACCTTGAACAGTAATGAGTGCAAGTTGCGAGAGGTCAAGAATAGACCACAGATGTTCCTTATAACCGACTCTTGATTAACAGCAAAGGAAGGGGTGAATGTTCATGCTGTGTTCACAGACACCATGTATGAAACAACATGAACTAAATGTAACCCACTACAATCTACCCCTGGTGTTTGAATCGTTGTCCCGACGATTGACACTCACTGCCGAGGTCTAAACAGGGTAGATGTATTAGGCACAGGTGCCTGGGAGTTCACAGCCCCTGTTGTTCTACTTCCTATTGCCTGGGGCAGATAATGTCGATTCGAGCGCGTTCCAGCATTAGCACAAGTAGTCCTATGTGAAGAAGCAATATTGTTTTGAACACCAGCCGTAACTGGCAGCTGATCGGTGCAGACCAGCACCACAGAGGACGTTGAGCTTTTTGGCTCACTTGGTATGCAGGAGGTAGGGGCCACAGGCTCCTGAATCCTACACAACAAAAACTCAACAGGTAGCTGGGGATCTCAGTCAAACATCAGAGCAAATGGTGACTCACCAGTAGACTGATGCACTGTGGTGTTACATGTTATACGCATATGCATAAAGTAAAGAGTCCACGCTAGCCAGGACAGTCTTTTTGATCCTTTCAAAACACTTCATCACAATTGCCACTGTTATTTTAATTTAGGATTTTCCACCTTTGATTTTGATGTTATTTTAGTTTTCAGGGTGGAACATGAAGCATCCTGGCTGTACCATTACTGCTCATAAAAAACACAGATCACAAACTCTGCCTCTCAGCAAAAGGGTTTAGATTGAGCTTAACAGTTTAAATGAGCCTGACACATCGGAAGTGGTCCAACAGCCAGTACAGAGGAAATTTAGCAAGGTTGTCACCCACACTGTTTTTCTGATGTGGTCTGGCATATGATTTGCTTCTTACATTTAGTATGGGTGTTAAGACACAAAATGTGCATCGCAAACCAGTTTCTTTTTTAATATATAGATGCCAAATATGTTCTCACATTGTATTTTATGCTGAGATAATGTTTGTGAGGGTTGAACCAAACTGTGATTGAGCTGTTTGTACAGTTTATTGTACGGTTAAACTCACTGGAGTTTGGACTTCATGTGCACACAAAGCACTTGTAACCAACTTATTGGCTGCAAAGTACAACAACTGACACAATTACACTTTGGGAATTAAGGCAAACAGAATAGCCAAAAGGAAAACCTACATTTCTGCTCTTCCCATATTTGCATCTTCATCATCCCAGTTCTCATATACCGCCGTAATGATGTTGCTGTTGAACTCCTGCGCTCAAAACGCCGACAGTTCCGTCAGGACATGAAGTCAGCGTTTTATTGGGTGTCAGACTCCCCGCCTACCGGAGACAGCACTGAAAACATCGCTTTTCCTCCAGCTCTTATCAGAAAGGTGAGCTCAGATCACCTTTTGCGCTTTGTTGGGGAGGTTTTCCTGCACGCGGAGGCGGAAGACACTTGCACCTGCAAGATGAAACTAACTAAAACTTTCGCGGAGTTTCAGCTGGGCTGGCCTCACATGCATTACGTCTTTGTTGTGCTCTGTCTTTTTGCCGTGGTGTATAAATTAACAATTCTATTTGCGAAAAGAAGGGAAGCACTGCGGAACTTCCAAGCTTTTTGGGGGCCGCCGCCACACTGGCTGTTTGGACATGTTCTGGAGGTAACTGTATCAACACACTCGCAGCAGCTGTAACATGTGTAACCGTCCAGTAAAGCTGACCACACCATGTTGGAGAACACCATTCTGCAAACAGAGACACACAGTTGACAGCGTGTAAAGTCTGCCTGCTGTGATGTGTTTCAGTTGTACTTTTTCTCTTTCAGTTTAAACAAGATGGGACCGATATGGACAAGGTAGTGAAATGGGGACAGGAGTACTCATATGTTTTCCCAATCTGGTTTGGCCCCTTTCTCAGTATCATCAATATTCAGCATCCAGATTATGCAAAAACTATCCTGACATCATCAGGTGTGAGAAATGTTTTACGTAGTTGTTGTGTTGATGCACATTTATAACTGTGTAGTAAAGTTAAAAGTCCCTAACACCATTTTTATTTGTTATGTTTCCTAACAGAACCAAAAGATGATTTTGTCTACCGGTTTATTGAGGGTTGGATTGGTAAGACTCATTTGTCTCCCTTCAACAGCATTTCAAGTGCAGAGTTGTTTGTTTTGCTGCTTTCCTCACCCGTGCACATGTTCTTCAGGAAATGGGTTGTTGGTGTCAGAAGGTCAGAAGTGGTTCCGCCACAGGAGGCTCTTAACACCAGGTTTCCATTATGATGTTTTGAAACCATACGTAAAATTGATGTCAGAGTCTGCTGAGACTATGTTGGTACGTTAAAGACAATTTAGTTGCATAATTGATAAATAAACTCAAAGTCAGCACGTGTCAGTAAATAGAAGTAAAGCAGGAGCAGTGTCTGTATCCTGCAGAGAGATCACATCTGTTCTCTCATTGTTGGCAGGATAAGTGGGAAAGTTATGCAAGCACAAATGAGCCTTTTGAATTGTTTAAACACATGAGCCTCATGACACTGGACAGCATTATGAAGTGTGCCTTCAGCTGCTACAGCAACTGTCAGACAGAGGGGTGAGCCCAGATGAATCTTTTTAAAGAGTCATTTACAGTGTCAGTTTTATGTTGAGTCTTTGGTTGTTGTAAATCTGCATTTAATGTTTGCCTCCTTTGTCATTTCAGTGGAACAAATGCATACATCAAAGCAGTTTATGACCTCAGTTTTCTAATTGATCTTCGGCTCAGAATGTTTCCGTACCACAGTGACCTCATTTTCCACCTTAGCCCACATGGTTTCAGATACAGAAAAGCACGTCAGGTGACCCTCAGTCATACAGGTAAGCTTTGCTTTGATTCATCTGAACCGTTGCCAAAAATCAGTGAGCCTCACATTATAGTGTCAGATCTACAAATGCTTACATTTTATATTCTTTTCTAAAGAGGAAGTTATAAGAAAGAGGCGAGAAGCACTAAAGGAAGAGAAGGAGCTTGGACAAATACAGGCAAAGAGATATTTGGACTTTCTGGACATCCTTCTCTTTGCAAGAGTATGTTATGTGTCATCAGTTTCAGCCTCTTACTTCAACACATTTCCCATTGTAGGATTTGCTTAATGTATAGGCAAGTCACAAACTGGGGTTTTCCTGCATAAAGGTCATACAGAAAATAAGGCAAGTGCCAACTTGAGATCGTGTCAGATATCTGAAGTACTGGCCTAAAGCTGAAATAGCATATGCATGCAGCAAATAAGCAAAGATGCATGCTGTTGCCAAGCTGCATGTTAATGTCCTCTGACACAAAGACGATGATCAGCCTTTTCATTCTCGTGAGCAGCAACCTGAATACAAAATCTCTTTTGTGTAGAGAATGATCAACACTGGTTAGTGTTTTGCCCAGTTTCTTTCCCAAAAACTTCTCTAAACGGCAGCTTGTAGGGGCTGTCTCAGCTAGCATGTTTATTCTCTTAGTAGACTTGGCTTCCTTTATGAGTATATCATAGCAAATTGTTGTCCTTGGCAGGAAAAAATAAAATCAATAATTAACTGCATGGCAGGTGTTTGCTTAAAAAACAAACAATTAGTGCTTTATATGGTTTAAGAAGAACAGCGGACCTTGATACTTGGCTGCTGAATAAATCCCCAATTTTATAAAGGTATCTGTATAAGGATGAATGTTATCCAGCTAAAGCTGAGTTGAAGTCGGGTGATGCAGTAATATAATGAGCCTGAGCAGCAAAAGTAACAAAGCACTTTTATTGAGAAGCCCAGTTAGAGTATAGTGTAGTCCATTCTGTCTTTTATCAACTGTAAATATCCTTTATTTCAACGCCAGGATGAGAACCAGCAGGGTCTGTCAGATGAAGATATGCGGGCAGAAGTGGACACCTTCATGTTTGAGGGCCATGACACCACAGCCAGTGGCCTGTCTTTCATCCTCTACTGTCTGGCCTGCAACCCAGAACATCAGAAGATTTGCAGGAAGGAGATTATGGAGGCCTTGCATGACAAGGAAACCATGGAGTGGTAGGCTTGTGAAAGGACAACATTGCAATAGGGAAACAAGTTGGTGCCATTCTGTGGTACCAAAACTTTATTAGGAGACATATAAACAAGATTTCTTATTAGTTGACTTCACTAACTGCATGTTGGTCTCATTTTAAGGGAGGATCTCAGTAAAATCCCATACACTACAATGTGCATAAAAGAAGCTCTCCGCCTTTACCCCCCTGTACCAGGAATTTCCAGAAAAACCACCAAAACTGTAACCTTTTGTGATGGGAGAACAGTGCCTGCAGGTCAGTGATTTTACTCTGTTGTTATTATCAAAGAGTAAACATTAAATGTCTTCACTTAATAATGCTTTTGGAAACATTTCATGCTACATGGTAAACACAAACTCTTAACCGACGTTGTTTTTCTTTAGATACAAAAATTAAATTTTTTTACATTTCCATAAAGGACCTATATCGACTTAATACTTATTACTTTATTATTCTACAAGGATACGTTGGTATTATTTGATTGTATTGTCACATAGAGTTTCTTTTCTATAAACTAGTATAAATCTCTTAAACGTGTGGCGTAATTGCTTTGTCAGTTCTTCATTCTTCCAAATTGAAGTATTTAAATGTTGGCACCAGATTATTATCATATATATGGGCAGAAAGTACACCGCCGCCTACACATTACACTCACTGGAACTGCTCAGCCATGGGAATCCATGAGCCATGAAGCTCCAGGCACACAGTTTTTGTGCTGATGTTGATGCCAGAGGAGGTTTAGAGCTCTGCAGTTACTGAGTCAGCAGAGCGTTGGAGATTTTTATGCACTCTGCAACCTCACTGTACAGAATGGTGCACATCAGTTTAATGTTGGTTTTTGCTACAATAGTTATCCTTGGTCAGAAGGAGAGGCTGACATCCAGGGAGTAGATTGTAAGAGGTGGAGTTTATTTAGGTACAAGGAGATATGGCATGGTATAGGAGGATGTGGAGGGGTGATATGGTGTTGTTTCTGTGATCAAGAACAGGAAATACAGTAGAACATGAATAAAGATTAAACGGTAATAAAGCTGGCCACAAATTCCTCCACAACAAATTTGCTAAGGCAGTGCATCAACCTGATACTGCTTCTTAAGAGCAATCACATTTATTAAAGTACTACCCAATATGGGCCACAGAGATGACATTTTTTAGCCCCAGCGCTTCTCATGCCTCCGGCCTATCTTGATCGTGTAGGAACCAAAGCAATCAACTCCAGTTGACCAGAAAGCAGGTTTGTGGATCTGGAATCTTCCTGTGGGCAAATCGGCCATTTTGGTGAGAATTTCTGGCAGTCTACACATTGTCTTTGATGTCTCCAGATTACTTGTCAACCTCTGATGATCCAATAAGTGCGCCCTATCTCTGCAAAGACATGCTCTGGACTAGGGTGCAACAAAATCACATCAAAGTACTGGACAAGGAGCTTAGTTAGTGGGTGTTCGGGAGGTAGCACAGTAGGGTGTATGGTGTCTGAGTCCAGACCTTCAGCACATCTCAGGTGACATCCAACCCTTATTAGGCCAGTAAGCGGATCATATTGAAGGCAGGGCGAACAAAGTTGACTATTTGGGGACAGAGGTTTTCCCTTCATCAGGGCCATCACATCTTCAGGGAAACATATTGAGCTGACTTTAAGATGGCTATCTCTGCTTCCACACGATCAGTGGCAGTCATTGGAGGAGAAGCTGCCCCGTGATGAGCATGGTAAGTGGCTTTCACAAGCTCCTCCCAAGATGTGAAGTTCCTGGGGCTGGAGTAAGAGACTTTGCCACTGTGACAAGGCCACATAACAACCCCTCATCTGAAGTCTCAGCCCTACCAGTAGGGCCAGTGCACTGAACTTTGTTGTATAAACTGGGGGCCCTGAGCCCAATGGCTGGCTGATGAAAGACTACAGAGTCCCTTCCCCCTTGTGATGTCATCAGCCAGGTTTTCCACTGACATGACATACCTCCACTGGTGAGAACCAGTGATCTCCTGGATTTCAGCAATTCAAGTCCCGACAAAGACCTTGTAATGGCAGAAATCAGACTGCAACCAACTCAGCACAGTAGTAGAGTCAGTCCACAAGATAGTATTTTGCAGCGGTAGAGTAAGCTAGGTTTGGAGAATCTTAGCAAGCTGCGCTCCAGTGAGAGCAGCACTGACTAACAGGTGGCATATAACACCTTGGTATGGTAATGCTCTGCAAGTATGGTAGCTCCTTCTTCCATTCTACCCAGGCGGCACAAAGGACACAGGTGACAGGTTCATCCCAGCCACATAGACTGTACAAGAATCTTCCCTCTAGTGGTATAGGGAAGGAGAAACCCTACAGGGTCATATTGGCTAGCAAACACCTTGTACGCATTGCGAAGAGTTGGTGCTGTGGGCAAGGTATCAGTGGGGCAATGCCAACATAATCCAAGCATCGACTCTTGTGGGTCAGCTTGGTAAGAAGTCAGCCAGAGCTCACAGCTGTCAGAACGGGCAGTAGTAGGCAGGTAGGACACCTCCTTTGGCACATTACTGGCCCACTGCAGTATTTCAAATCCTCCCATGCCCAGTAGTTGCCTTGTTTTGTCCAGGAGTTGTTTAGCTTGGTGTGGAGTCAGAAGCGACTGGAGACAGTTGTCCACATGGACACACAAATGGCAGTGTGGACAGATTCGTATACATCTTCATTCCCCCTCACGGTGGTGTTGCACATGCTGCTGTAAAGCATAAGTGGTGCAGCAAAGGCTGCAGGTCATGCCAAATGGTAACAGTCACCATTCATACACATTAGGTGGATCCTCCTGTTGTCCATCCCTCCAAAGAAAGCGAAGCAGAGGCTGATCTTTGGAAAGCAAACGTACCTGATGGAACATGGCCTTTATATCCCAGCTTATGGCCACCGCATGCTGGCGGAATCAGAGTAACACGCCAAGGAGCAAAGGGCTAAGCGTGGGACCTGGCAGCAGGCCCCACGCTGTAGCATGGGGCCTGGCAGGTGCAGTTGAAGACTAGGCAGGTTTTGTTGTTGTGATGCACAAGATGGCGTGGAATGTACCAGGATTTAGTTGAACCATTCACCTCCTCTGGAGTCAACTTTACCAAATTGCCAGCCTTCTCCACTGTCTTGAACTCCTGGTTGTATGTCTGTGCTCTGCTGGGGTCCTTGCATAGTTGATGCTTATTGGCTCTTTGAAGAGCCATGACAGCCTCTTGAGGTGCCTTCACCTGAGGAAAGTCTTTGCAGCGAAGCAATGGAGTAGCTAACTGTACCCGTTCTTTGATTCAAGGATATCTATTTCCTACTGGTCCTCCTTTGACCTAGTGACCTCCTTTTCATTTCTGAAAGAGAGGACATCAATTTGCCACAGCCTTTCAATATTTTTGTAGAGCTGTGGTGTCTGTGTGATGAAAGACGAGCATAAGCATGCCTGTTCATCCGCTGGATGTGGTAGACTTTTGGCGAGTCCCTGTAGCGCCCACCCCAGCTCAGTACAGACTGCTACTGGCCCTCCAGGTGGTCCCCGGATCACCGGTCAAACAGGAGTGAGAAGGTGCAGGTGATCTGATCCAATCAGGATCATAGGTTTCACCCGGCTGAAACCTTTGAAGGGAAGTCTTTGTAGGTGGCTGTACTTCTTTTTGAGTGTTTCCACTGGACAGGATTGCTCAGCTAGAGCCAGTTGTTCTGCTGTGAAAGCATTCAGTATTTGATGCCTCATCTTTGGCTTACCTTTAGTGGACACCTCCAATGATATGCTTCCCCCATTCAGCTGCAGGACATCCTGTCTAATGGTTTGTAGGGCCAGAACCTCATCTGTCTGGGCAAGGCCAAGGAACTTCACAGCAGCAGGCAATTTTATGGTTCTCTCTGAACCGTCATCCAGCACGGCAAGGTGTCCATGGTCCTCTTCCCATTGTGGAGTTGACTCTTACCACCTTCAACGTCACCATACCGGAGTGACTGGGATGGTCAACATAGATGACACTGGATGCAGTACACGTGGTCAGAATATTGGGATTTTGTTCTTTACCCTTGGCAAGGACATGTTATACAAGGAGGTGTTGCTCACCACAAGTGCTGCAGGGTTTCTTAAGCATGCCTTCAGCAGAATGATTCCAGCCACATCTCCAACATTTATTCTTATCTTTGATCCAGTCACTTGGGAACTTCAAGTGATCGAGCAAGATCTGATATTTATAATCTTCAGAAAAGTGCTTGTGAGGCCCAAGAACACTATCCAGTCCTTTCTTCAGTAAAGCAAAGTCTCTCTCCTTCCCAGAACTAAAACGGTGAGCATGGGCTTAGGAATGCCATAGGAGGATATGGTGTATGTTTGCTTAGTTTGTATGATAATGATCAGCTAGACACACCCTATAATCTTTTAATAATAATAAACTAAGTACACATTTCTTTCAAATGTAGGTTCTGTTGTTGGAATAAGTGTGTATGGAATTCACAGGAATGCATCTGTCTGGGAAAACCCTAATGTAAGTAAAGACAATTTTATTCCCAGCACAACTTACTACATGGAATACATCATCAACAGAATCTATGATGAAATAAAATTATGAAGTTTTTCAGCACTCTGCTCAAAAGGCTGCAAATAATTTATCAAATAACTGAAGAAGCAATCATGAAACTGGTGCATTAAATTAATTACTAGTGCTGTATTTGCTGAGGTGGGTAGGTCCCTGGTGCCAAAGTGGACCTCAGGACAGATTCAAGCTGGTTTAATGACTTACTTTATTATGTGTCAGAATGCAGTTTTCTCTGCGCAAGTGGTAAGAGTGATAAGGTTCAGAAAACAAGTAATAGACATAACACTGCTCTCTTTCTTTGTCCTGTATTACATTAGGTCTTTGACCCTCTGCGTTTCCTACCAGAGAACATTGCCATGAGATCTCCTCATGCTTTTGTGCCCTTCTCAGCTGGGCCAAGGTTTGTCCTCACCTGAAACTATATCACTGTATAGAGACTGCTTGTAGTAGTCTCAAGTATGTGAATGTGTAACTTAGCACTGACCCCATTTACATCAACACAATAAAAACTGGTTTTATGATGGGCTAAAGCAAGTAGGGGAAAGGGTGAACTCACTGTAATCTAAGATTGATCCCATTTAAAATGCAAGCACCTTTGGCCCTGAATGTTAAAAAATAACATACTATACTCATCCCTACTATTCATATTCCTCATGTCCTAATCTCAGAAGGATCAAACTATTTTCATCATTTTTCAGTTCTTTAGAATATTCACTTGTATATTTCTTACATTTAATATTTTCCTCCCTCAGAAACTGCATCGGTCAGAACTTTGCTATGAATGAGATGAAAGTGGTGACAGCTCTGACACTGAAGCGATACCAGCTCATAGCGGAGCCCACTATGAAACCCAAGATCATCCCCCGACTGGTTCTCCGCTCACTCAATGGCATCCACATCAAGATCAAACCTTTAGACGCAGAGAGCTAAAGTGCACTAACTGCAAGAACTGCTAAAAATTACTGTATTTAGAAAGTAAATAATTTATGTTGATTTGAAATACTTCTACTATGTAACAAGCTTTTATATATATATTCATGGACTCTGTCGTGCAATTTATGTTTTTGGGAGAAATTGTCATAGAGAATATGTGTCACAATACATTGTATATAATTTCCCCAATTTTGGGTTGTTTTTTTTCTTACAAAAATAACAGAGATTACAAATACAAATACATAAATATGTCCTCATTCAAAAATGTCTTGTGAAACCTGCATTGGCTTATGGGATGATGATGTCACAATGAAAGTGACATCATCACAGTGAAAATGTAAGCAGTAAAAGTAAAAAGCCGTCAAAAAAATGACCACAAATTCAGATACCTGAAAATTCTACTTAAGCACAGTAATGAAGTATTTGTACATCGTTACTTCCCATCTCTGCCTAGTGGTGGCTCAGGTTCGCAGTATCAGTTTCTCAATGACAAGATCTCCACTCAGATTAAAGAAAAAAAAACCCTCAGCTGGAAATGGCAGTGGTAACATAACCATTCTTATTAGCACGACCTAAATCATCTGCACACCAGGGATGTTCCTGGCAATTAATTGCTTAGTCAACTAAACGAGGGGGGATAGACTAACCAACTAGTCTCAAACTAAGAAACACATAAAGTTAAATTTGAAAACCATTTAATGGAAAGTTTCAAAATAAATGATATGAAAACCATTTTAAACTGTTTTTTACATTCTTCAGTAATGAATCATGTGGCACCTTGCATTGTGCATTATCAACATTACACATTATACTCCAGAAAATTCAGAAGAAAAACACTTAAAACAAACCGATGTTATATATGAAATGAAAACGTAACTATAACAGATGTTCACGTATTACTAAAATATGACAAGTTAACATTGGAAAACAAATAAATTGCAACTGAAAGGGCCAGAACTGAAACGATTTCAAGTACTTACAGTGGGGCAAAAAAGTATTTAGTCAGCCACCGATTGTGCAAGTTCCCCCACTTAAAATGATGACAGAGGTCAGTAATTTGCACCAGAGGTACACTTCAACTGTGAGAGACAGAATGTGAAAAAAAAAATCCATGAATCCACATGGTAGGATTTGTAAAGAATTTATTCGTAAATCAGGGTGGAAAATAAGTATTTGGTCAATAACAAAAATACAACTCAATACTTTGTAACATAACCTTTGTTGGCAATAACAGAGGTCAAACGTTTACTATAGGTCTTTACCAGGTTTGCACACAGTAGCTGGTATTTTGGCCCATTCCTCCATGCAGATCTTCTCGAGAGCAGTGATGTTTTGGGGCTGTCGCCGAGCAACACGGACTTTCAACTCCCGCCACAGATTTTCTATGGGGTTGAGGTCTGGAGACTGGCTAGGCCACTCCAGGACTTTCAAATGCTTCTTACGGAGCCACTCCTTTGTTGCCCAGGCGGTGTGTTTTGGATCATTGTCATGTTGGAAGACCCAGCCTCTTTTCATCTTCAAAGTTCTCACTGATGGAAGGAGGTTTTGGCTCAAAATCTCACGATACATGGCCCCATTCATTCTGTCCTTAACACGGATCAGTCGTCCTGTCTCCTTGGCAGAAAAACAGCCCCATAGCATGATGTTTCCACCCCCATGCTTCACAGTAGGTATGGTGTTCTTGGGATGCAACTCCGTATTCTTCTTCCTCCAAACACGACAAGTTGAGTTTATACCAAAAAGTTCTACTTTGGTTTCATCTGACCACATGACATTCTCCCAATCCTCTGCTGTATCATCCATGTGCTCTCTGGCAAACTTCAGACGGGCCTGGACATGCACTGGCTTCAGCAGCGGAACACGTCTGGCACTGCGGGATTTGATTCCCTGCCGTTGTAGTGTGTTACTGATGGTGACCTTTGTTACTTTGGTCCCAGCTCTCTGCAGGTCATTCACCAGGTCCCCCCGTGTGGTTCTGGGATCTTTGCTCACCGTTCTCATGATCATTTTGACCCCACGGGATGAGATCTTGCGTGGAGCCCCAGATCGAGGGAGATTATCAGTGGTCTTGTATGTCTTCCATTTTCTGATGATTGCTCCCACAGTTGATTTTTTCACACCAAGCTGCTTGCCTATTGTAGATTCACTCTTCCCAGTCTGGTGCAGGTCTACAATACTTTTCCTGGTGTCCTTCGAAAGCTCTTTGGTCTTGGCCATGGCGGAGTTTGGAGTCTGACTGTTTGAGGCTGTGGACAGGTGTCTTTTATACAGATGATGAGTTCAAACAGGTGCCATTCATACAGGTAACGAGTGGGGGACAGAAAAGCTTCTTACAGAAGACGTTACAGGTCTGTGAGAGCCAGAGATTTTCCTTGTTTGAGGTGACCAAATACTTATTTTCCACCCTGATTTACGAATAAATTCTTTACAAATCCTACCATGTGAATTCATGGATTTTTTTTTCACATTCTGTCTCTCACAGTTGAAGTGTACCTCTGGTGCAAATTACTGACCTCTGTCATCATTTTAAGTGGGGGAACTTGCACAATCGGTGGCTGACTAAATACTTTTTTGCCCCACTGTAGTTGTTTCTTTGTATGTAATTTGGGCATCCAGTTCATAAAACCCACAAAATCAGGAATTACAATACTGTGAAGACATCAGCCCAAATTTTACAGGTTTTCCCAGGTGTCATCAAATTGCTTCAATTTGGTTCAATTGCCCCAGTTAGATTCAATATGGGGAAGACTGCAGACTTCACAACTGGCCAGAAGAGAATCATTGATACCCTCCATTGGATGGGTAAGCCACAAAAGTTCATAGCTAAGGAGGCTGGCTGCTCACAGAGTGCTGTGTCCAAGCATATCAATGGAAAGTCTAGTGGACAGGCAAAATGACCAAGATGACCATGGCCTTCAGTGGATTATCAGCCAGAGGAAATTCAAGAATCTGGCAGAGATCCAGAAAGACTGGAATGAGGCAGGAGTCACAGCTCCAAAAACCACCACATTCAGGCGCATCTGGGAGATGGGCTACAACTGTTGGGTTCCTCGGGTCAAACCCCTTATGAGCCTGAGCCAAAGTCAGAAGTGTCTCAACTGGGCCAAGTAGAAGAAGGACTGGAGTGTTGGCCAGTGGTCCAAGGTCCTTTATGAGGTCATCATCTGAAATGGTTTTCCAAAAGTCTTGAAGGAGTTCCCAGAGATACTGAGCACTTGTTGGCCCTTTTGCTGAGCACTCTGCGGTCCACCTCATCCCAAAACATCTCCATTGGGCTTAGGTCAGGTGACCGTAGAGGCCAGGCCATCTGGCACAGCACTCCACTCTCCTTTTTTGCCAGTTAGCCCTCACACAGCCTGGAGGTGTGTTTGGGATCATTGTCCTGTAAATGACGCTCCAACTAAACTCAAACCGGATGGGATGCATGTCGCTGTAAAATGCTGTGTTAGCCATGATGGTTCAGTGTGACTCCAGTTTTGAATAAATTCCCAACAGTGTCACCAGCAAAACACCTCCCACACCATCACACGTCCTCATCCATGCTTCATGGTGGGAACCATGCATGTCGAGACCATCCGTTCACTTTTTCCGTGTCGCACAAAGACACAGCAGGTGGAACCAAAGATCTCAAACTTGGCGAAGCACAGATTTCCACTGGGCTAATGTCCTTTCCTTGTGTTCCTTGGCCCCGAAAAAAGACAAAAACACATGATGAAGCCAGATAATTATGCTGTTATCATTCACTTATCATTCAATGCAAGTGAAAAGGTTTCCATTTTTATTTACACCTTTGTGCGCCTTTGTACACTGTGCGCCAGTCTCCTGCTGGCCTGTTAGACAGCATGTGTACATGCTTCTGCAAACCAGAAATCTGATTCACCATCTTGCTTTAAGAAGGCAGAGATAGTGAATATGTGGGGCGAGACCGCTGCACTTAAGTCCCGACTTCAGTTTCACTGCCTATCTCTGCTGTTAGACAGGCCAGGTGCTTCAGCAATTTCACAACAAGAGTCGTTAAAACATGTGCAGAAGTGTCACAAAGACACGCTATAATACCCTTCTGCAATGTGCAGGTTCATACACAACTGGGTGAAAGTATCAAGAAGGGCCAGAAAGGTTCACGAGACAAAAGTACTCTTTTATTTACAGTTATATTACAAAATCCACCCAGAAAATCCACACACCCACAACGACAAAAAGTCACCAACACAGGTTGGATAAAAATGAAATGACGTCCTCTTTCTTTTATCTCAGATTGCCAACCTTTCGCTGATTTAAGATCCTAATAACTGATCACTTGAATTTCCTGTGAAAACTCCTAAAATGCATTGCATCTTCTGCCGCTACCATATAAAGAAATAAACTCAAGCCAACTGGTTTAACTTTTTGGCCGATGTCAGACCAGGCACCACATCAAAAAGAAACAACAATGTTATGTGGCAGCCTTGTGGTCAGAATGCATGCTGCGCTGAGACCACAGCATTTAATCTGCAATTCCAGCTAGGAACCTTTGCTACAAATCACCAAACAGCTCCTCTCAATTACTACTACGTCTGTTCTGTTCATATTTGAAAAAGAAAAATCCAAACCACTATACAATATAAGATGTAACACAATTTGATGGTCCACCGAAACTTGGCCAATTTAGCCACAAACTTGGCCACAAAAGTTCATTTAAATGCCCAGCAGAACAAAACTGTGAGAGTACACCTGTGAGGGCAGCAAACCATTTTAAAGTAATATACTTGAAAAAGCCAAAGAGCACATATGTTCAGAATACTGTTTGGACAGGGCAAATAGCTTATCAGCGACATGTGAACGTTTAGAAGCTTGAAGCTCCACTTTCATGTGATGCCACATATATAGCAATAATTTCTGCAAGTGCCAGTGTCACCGAAAATGCTGACCTTTGTGCACAACCCAACACCTAGTGGCTTGTTGGGAAAAATGCAGGACACTTTAGTTCATATGATGCTGGTCTAATATATGGAATGAAAAGGTTGCTGTCAGTAATACACTTGTATTATATGATTTCATGATAGAAATCAGCCCTGTGTTTTGACAGAAAAGTACGTTTTGCTTTCCTTTAATAGTATTTTCAACATTCTAAAGGAGTGAAAAAAAATATTGAAATTGTAGAAAAAATACAACCTTACATCAAATTCGTCAAAAACGTAACTCAATGACCCACCATATCTTCGCAATGAATCACTCAGATAACCAGACCTGCCACTTTGAGCCTCAGATGCTAAGTCCTCTAAATGTATTTTAATCCTCTTTGCAATCAGTATGCTTCTACTTATCAGCTACCAGTTTAACAGATGTAGACACATCTTGTGACAGACCAAAACAGAACTTGTGTGATGACTTCGAGAACACAACAAAGTAAAAGAACAAAAAAAAAAAAAATGGAAGTGAATGGCTCCAGCTCGTCCAGGTCACAGTCCTTGATGTTTCTGTTGGTAACCTGAGAGTCAGCATCTTTGAGAAACTGTTAGATGTGTGTCCTGATGAATTTAAGGCTTTCAGCCTCTCTACCTCTGTGTGATATTGGAGTGTCTTTTCCTCAGATAAGTAATGATCTTCTTGCCCTTCTCTACTTTTAGGGCAAGATTATTTTCCTGACACCAGGCCACCAGTCCTATCACTTCTCTATCCCGTCCCTACCAGTAATCGGCCCAATCACATATGCAAATGTTATCATTCTGGTATTGATCAGGTGGTGCACATGTAACGCGCTGCGGACACTAAAGCGGTCGCGCCAGAATGTCACGCTAAAAAGAAAGATTCTTTAAAATACAAGGGGGAGCAAGCGAGTCAGATACCACGGGCACAGAGAGGGAGCAGGTCTGATCAGAAACAGTTTATTACTAGGCCAGGGAGCACAAATAAAACACCCTTAAAATGTACATAATAAAATGTTTGCTCTCTACTAAAAACAATTCTAAAACCCATAAAACTACCATTTTCTACATTCACTAAACCCCCCCCCCCTGCTATAATTAGGCCACATGTTCATTATGGGTCCATCAGCAGGCCAGGAATTCCTCCTTTAGAGCAGAGTCCACGCCAGCCCCGTCTTCAGCAGACAAGAAAGAGCCACCCATCTTCTTGTCCTTCCGCTGGCCCATCACTTCCCAGCCCGGCTTGCGTTCTGCACCCGAATCCATGATGCGACCACCGCCACAGCTCCCCTTGCGTCGGTGTCCTGCAACATAACAAATAGGGGCCAGAACAATGGTCCCAGAAGCGGCCCTGGCTCATGGCCATGGTGACCCTCTCCCAATCCAGCTGCACCCAGTAAACAACAGTAGAGACCCTACTCACAAATGCAGGCAGAGGTAAACCTCTGCCCTGCTGCCAATCACACGCGTTGTCTCTTACTGTTGCCGTTCCATGAGGTCAGGACTTGGTCGCCGCATCACACTGGCCATCTCGCATTAACCTTCCAGTCTGGGGCCTCTCTCTTTCAGTGCCCAGCTAGCCTGTTTTTAAAAGGTCTTTACACAGCTGATAGGCCACCTCTGGACACACCCCTGCCTCAGCAGGTGGTCCCTATCAGCTAATTTGTCCCATGTGCAGCCAGTCCACAGTGGATAACAACCATGTCACATAAAACACTAAAAACCATGCAATAGAAACAGAATAAAACCATGCAAATAAAACACTCATAAATAAACACTAAAAATCAGAATAAAAACAATATACAAGATAAATGCAAATTTCCACTGTGTGACACACACACTCATATGTGAAGACAGCATGTGGCAGTGTACTCAGCACGTGCCCCTGAGTAATACCAATGCTCACAGTTCTGATGTTTGATGTCTGGTTTTCAACTCTGACTGAGTGGGGTCTATCTTACAGGAAGTTCAGAGCTCAGTTACAGAGAAAGGGTGTGAGTCTGAGTAACAGCAGCTTCTCAGAGAGTCTGACAGCATTAAATGCAGCTTCAGTCATTTCACAGCATTTTCACAGATGATTGGACTGATTCTGTATGCATGTGTGGTGGTGTGAAGGCAGAATACCGGTAAATGTGACTAAATGGTGTTGATAATGCCACCCGGGGAGGGGGTTACACCCCAGGAGAGATTACAGTAGCTAGTGCAAATGTTGTACCAGTTACAAAAGCCCACAGTGTCATGAACCGAAGTTCCGAGCGCAGGCAGGACCCAGTAGCAGAACACACACACTAGGGTAGGAGCGAATAAAGAAAGTAATTTTTATTGCAACTAAAGGTGTCCCGTGAGGGTAGCCAGAAAAACAACGTATGAAACCAGAAGAAACCGAGGGACCGCACAGGGAACGCCGAGAGCGGGGCTGTGAGAGGCTGTAAAACAAAAAGAGAGACAGATTACTGGGGTGCGGAAAAAAGGCAGCATACGAGGGAAGGTGGAGTGTGCGTCTCACGGTGATAGCCGGGCCGAGTGAACCAGAGGGGGGTGGAGCTCCAAAAGGGGTCGAGACGGCGAAGCTGAATGTGAACCAAATCTCAGGCGGACAGGTGGACAGGTGGACAGGCAGGTGGCTCGAAAACAAAAACACGCCGAGTTGTGATCTGGGTACACAGGGAAAAAAACAGTGTTAGGTCCGATGGAGAGTTTGTCATACGAGTTCTTTTCCGCAGGCGTACGTTACCGCTGAGAGGCGACTACGGACTGGCGTGGAGCAGCAGGTAGGGCAGGATTAAATAGTCCACCTGGTGATCGCCTGGGATGGGATGCAGGTGTGGGGTTAGCAGCCACGCTCGTGGGCGTGGACATCCCAGCAGCACCCCGGACGCCGGGCCGCGGACCATGACACACAGGCTTGTTATTAACAAGCAAAAGTAAGGACAAAACTACTCAAAGTGTAGAGCAGAAAAAAAAACCTTTTTAGGTAGCAGGGCAGCCCTGCTACTGTACCTAAAACACTTGATTTTCGCCAAGTACTTTTTTACTCTTACTTAAGTAACTTTGTTGACGATTACTTTTCACTTTTACTTGAGTAATAATATTTTAAAGTAATGCTACTCTTACTTGAGTACAATTTTTGGATACTCGACCCACCTCTGGTTATAAAGAGGTCATCATCAGGTCCTTCAACGCACATATTAAACCAATATGTAAGACTGCTTTCTTCCATTTACGCAACATCTCTAAAATTAGAAATATCCTGTCTCAGAGTGATGCTGAAAAACTAGTTCATGCATTTATTACTTCCAGCCTGGACTACTGTAATTCATTATTATCAGGAAGTCCTAAAAACTCACTGAAAAGCCTTCAGCTAATCCAAAATGATGCAGCAAGAGTCCTGACAGGGACTAGAAAGAGAGAGCATATTTCTCCTGTTTTGGCTTCCCTTCATTGGCTTCCTGTTAAATCCAGAATTGAATTCAAAATCCTGCTCCTCACATACAAGGTCTTAAATAATCAGGCCCCATCTTATCTTAATGACCTTGTAGTACCCTTCGCTCTCACACTGCAGGCCTGCTTGTTGTTCCTAGAGTATTTAAAAGTAGAATAGGAGGGAGAGCCTTCAGTTTTCAGGCCCTTCTTCTGTGGAACCAGCTTCCAATTTGGATTCAGGAGACAGACACTATCTCTACTTTCAAGATTAGGCTTAAAACTTTCCTTTTTGCTAAAGCATATAGGTGACCCTGAATCCTCCCTTAGTTATGCTGCAATAGACGTTGGCTGCCGGGGATTCCCATGATGCATTGAGTTTTTCCTTTCCAGTCACCTTTCTCACTCAGTATGTGTAAATAGACCTCTCTGCATTGAATCATATCTGTTATTAACCTCTGTCTCTCTTCCACAGCATGTCTTTTATCCTGTTTTCCTTCTCTCACCCCAACCGGTCGCAGCAGACCCAGGCTCAGGCCCCTCCCTGAGCCTGGTTCTGCCGGAGGTTTCTTTCTGTTAAAAGGGAGTTTTTGCTTTCCACTGTCGCCATAGTGCCTGCTCATTGGGGGTCATATGATTGTTGGGTTTTTCTCTGTACCTATGAAGCGCCTTGAGGCGACTTTTGTTGTGATTTGGCGCTATGTAAAAAAAAATTGAATTGAATTGAACTGTACTGAATTGAATTGAAAAAAAGTCATCTGGGGTCCACCCTACCATACACTAAATTGTAGATAACCCATGAGGATCCCACTTACCACCCTTTAACAGTTACACAAATTCATCAATTGTCACGGGAAATGAATCCAGTCTGTAATACCTAACAGCCTGTGAGCTTTGCCACCTTGAACAGTAATGAGTGCAAGTTGCGAGAGCTCAAGAATAGACCACTGATGTCCCTCATAACCAACATCTGATTAACAGCAAACGGAGGGGTGAAAGTTCATGCTGCATTCACAGACACCATGTATGAACCAACATCCACCAAATGTAACCCACTGCAATCTACCCCTGGGGTTTGAATCGTCATCCCAACGATTGACACTCACTGCTGAGGTCTAAACAGGGTAGATATATTAGGCACAGGTGCCTGGGAGTTCACAGCCCCTGTTGTTCTACTTCCTATTGCCTGGGGCAGATGATGCCGATTCGAGTGCGTCCCAGCATTAGCACGAGTAGTCCTATGTGAAGAAGCAATATTATTTTGAACACCAGCCGTAACTGGCAGCTGATCGGTGCAGACCAGCACCACAGAGGATGTTGAGGGTTTTGGCTCACTTGGTATGCAGGAAGTAGGGGTCTCCTGTCTTTGTTGGCAATTGCTTGGGGCTGGAGTAGGTTCATAAATCAATAAAAACCACTCACCACCTTGCATAGTTTCTAATAGTTGGATTGGAGCACTGGGAGGACAAGTAGTCACATACTCCACCTTATTCTTTAGTAGTGAACGGTGGACATGTTTCACGTGACTAAGGTTATCCGACAGAGTAACAGTGTAAACTGATCCATTTTGGTCTGGGGCCTGTAGCACTTGATACACCACTGAACTCCAGACATCCTAAATTTTATGACGGCCTCTAAGCCCAACCTCTTTAAGGTAAGTCAACTGACCTTCTTGCAGGGGAGCATCCCTCACATGCTGGTTGTGACATGTCACACGCCAATTAGCTGCAGCCTCCAAGCGTTTATTAGCATGTTCAAAAGCATGACATAGCCGAGTCTGATGCTCTGCAATCCAATGATGGGTGCTACCAACCACAGGCTCCTGAATCCTACCCAACAAAAACTCAACAGGTAGCTGGGGATCTCAGCCAAACATCAGAGCAAATGGTGACTCACTAGTAGACTGATGCACTGTGGTGTTACACGCACATGCATAAAGTAAAGAGTCCATGGTAGCCAGGACAGTCTTTTTGATCCTTTCTAAATACTTCATCACGATTGGTGTGAGTCCAAAAGGATGATAGTCGTTTAAATCCACTACCAGTATGTTTCTTAGAGAGGGGCACACTGGTAATGGACTTAAAGGATGGGCAGATTGCATGTCTATGAATACACCATCCAGCTCTGATGAGCAGACCCTGAGTGCATGCCTGGGGATATTATTTGGGCCAGCTGCCTTATTTGGGTTTGTTTTCATTAGAGCTGTGCACACCGCCACCAATGACAGATCGTGATGTAGTGGTTTGTCCTGTGTGTCATGTCCTGTCTGACTCTGTGGGTTGGTGTTGTGTATAAAAAAAGTGGGTGAGGTACTCAAATTGTTTTCAATTTAGGCTATGCGGAGATGACTGCTATTAACACTGCCATTGTTATTTTAGTTTAGGATTTTCCACCTTTCAATTTGATGTTATTTTAGTTTTCAGGGTGGATTTTCTGATTTCAGTTTGGTTTTTAATTGTTAAATGTTAAGTTTACATTTTATTAGTTTCTGTGTCTGAGTTTTTGTTTTTATGATGTGGGTGGTATTAGTGACATAGGTCAAATATAAGTAAAACAGTACAGTACAACACATTTGACTCACAGTCATTTTCACCACAGCCTCCTCTTTGTTTCCATCTTTGACTAAACACCAAAAATTAAAACATTTCCTTTATTTTCTTTAATGTCTGTTTCTTTTTTAAACAACACATTTAGTGAGTTTTGGTTTATTTCTTAAGACTATTTTTCTATTGTTTTCACTTTTTTTGTATACTTTACTTTGAATAAAACACTTTAACAAATAAAATAATCCAAAATATTATTTTCAGTGACTATCCTCAGCAGAATGTCCTCAAAGTATGAACACACATATTGCTCACAGTAATAATCGTACAACAACCTTTTGTCTGCAGGGTGTTATTGTTTTACTATCACTGATGCTCATTATTGATTAACACTGCAGACGCAGTACTGCTGTGGTTTTAACACTTTTAACAGCCTTCTTTATGCAACCTTTTGCTTAGATGCTTTTTTACTGCGGTTATATTTTATATGGTGATTATGTAAAACCTAAAACTGCAAGACAAAATACAGCTGTAAAATAAATTTAGCGTAAAAAGTATTTTTTTTCTTTTAAGAACAAAAAAAATTGTTTATAAATTTGTTTCAATTGATGAGCTCGAGTAAATTAATGTACCTAATAAAGTTCCTCTTTGTGAAAGCAGCATTTAATTGCCGTAACATTTTGATGTCAACTTTAAAGAACTTCTTTACCTACATTTGTTTTATCTTAACTTGATCTGCAAGGTAATCAGAAACTGTGCTTTCATGCAGTTCATGAATGGACCTCACCTCTGTACTGAGCAACAACAAAAAAATGTTGTTACATAACATCTGTATCACACTGAAAGCTTCTCATTAAAATTATCTCGATCCATGTACTTTAGAACACCCGCCCTGCCTTCAGAGAATTAGGTAAAAGTTAAGTTAAAGATTCGATTAGAAATCATTCCTTTGTTGGAAAAAAAGACTCATGGTTTCAGATTTTCCCCTTGACAAGCGTGTGGGTGAAGTTACAATTTAAGTAATTTGAGGAATCAGTTACTAAATCAAATGACAGCAAGGATAATGACCTTACCTATTTTAACAGTCAACTGAAAAGCACTTTGGACCAATCCATATTGTTTTAAAATGTGCTATATAAATAAAAGTGACTGCACTTATCCTGGACTTTTTTCTCTATACTTTTATTTCACAATAAACACAATCACTAGAGGTCATGTGATTAATTCTTTTGCCCGGTGTCCTGATGATAATTGATGAATAAACCACTGAAGACTCTTCTTCCACCTGCAGTAAAAAGCAATACATTTCATTACCCAGACAAAGCAACACGCACACACTTCATTTCTGCATGAGGGTTTTAGGTTACACCTCGATGTCAGCACAGACACTTACCCTGCTATTCAAGCCACAGCAACAAATTTGAACAGGAAATGCTTTGGTGAGACAGAAGCAGAAGCATATTCAGAATCAGAGGGGAAAATTTTTCAAGTAAACCATTTAATAAAAAAACAATAATGTACACAGGAAGTGGAAGTGAGGCGCAGCTGCATAGCCTACCTGAATGTAATCTTGATTTGAAGCAAAAAATTGTAAGTGCCATTAAAATGACACATGATACTGATATACCACAAATAAGTGGGATCCAGTCTTCAGGCTCTTTTTGAAAACCTGTTAAACCAAAAGCTAAATATTAATATTTCTTTGATTCGGGTGAAAAAGATTCACAAACAGCATATGGCTAAACACCCACCTGTTGTTGTGCTAAATGCGTTTGTGCTAAATGTGGGACTCTTAGTAACTGTAGTGTATCCATCAAACACTGAATCTATATTGCACTTTAGGGACCCGTGTGGATGTACAGGCACAGATGTAGTTGAAGTTCTGTTTGGATTATTTGATTTCATGCCGCACGTCACAGCGCAAGATGCAGATGAATCCTTACTGTCATATACTGTAAGTAAAGATCAAAAGGTTACATCAGGTTATCTTCTATCATGAAACAATGATGTTTGTGTGTTAGTTTCTCACCTGTAACTACACACAAATTGATAGTGACTCGCTTAATACTGTGTCCGACACAGCTACTCATCCAGCAGGTATATTTCCCAGCATCTTCTCTTCTGACATTTCCAATATATATAGACTTGTTGAAAGTCAAATTGTCTGTTGTTGCTCTTACTTCTGATTTCCCAACAGCAGTCGTTGCTTCAAAAGTCCAAAAGTTTATTTTATCAAGTTTACTTGAACATGTGTGCTGAAAACTGCTGCCAGCAACAATGTAAACTGTCTCATTGACTTCTTTCCACGTCTCTGAAAAAAGAGAGGTAAAGGATTGTGAGAATCATCTTTGACGAATGTAAAAATCTTTACATAAGCACAGGAAGATTCTGCCTTAACGGAGAAAAATATGACAGCAGGACAAACCTTTCTTCACTATGATGTCAGTGGACTTTTGGCATGTTTCTTGGCAAGTTTCACACCAGTACACACCTTCATCCTCCTCGGTAAAAGAGCTGATGACCAAGGAATGATTGGATCCAATTCTCAATTTGGGATTGGACATTTGATGATATTGCATTCCCCTCTTATCTTGGAAGAATAACTGAACCTGCTTACTGCTATGGTCCTTCTTGTAAAACCATTTGAAAGAGTCTGATCGATGGATGTAATGCTGACACGGTATCACAGCTCGACATCCCAGCGAAAAATTAAGTTGTGTTGCGACTCGCAAAATATCACGTTGCTCATTTAAATTAACAGTCACTTGAAAAATATATGAAATATTCAAAAGTCAGTTCATCAATTGTATTTTAAATACATTGTATTTAATTAAGCAATTTGAATAATGAATTTAGTTAAGTAATGATTTGATCAGATACTCACTGTTTCCTGAGAAAGTAGAGAAGTTCCAAACAAGTAAAAAGATGAAAATGAAGCCTTTCTGTTTCATATGGGAGAAATTCCTGTCCCCGCAGAAATAAAACCCAACATGAAGCATCCTGGCTGTACCATTACTGCTCATAAAAACACAGATCACAAACTCTGCCTCTCAGCAAAAGGTTTTAGATTGAGCTTAACAGTTTAAATGAGCCTGACACATCGGAAGTGGTCCAACAGCCAGTACAGAGGAAATTTAGCAAGGTTGTCACCCACACTGTTTTTCTGATGTGGTCTGGCATATGATTTGCTTCTTACATTTAGTATGGGTGTTAAGACACAAAATGTGCATCGCAAACCAGTTTCTTTTTTAATATATAGATGCCAAATATGTTCTCACATTGTATTTTATGCTGAGATAATGTTTGTGGGGGTTGAACCAAAACTGTGATTGAGCTGTTTGTACAGTTTATCGTACGGTTAAACTCACTGGAGTTTGGACTTCATGTGCACGCAAAGCACTTGTAACCAACTTATTGGCTGCCAAGTACAACAACTGACACAATTACACTTTGGGAATTAAGTATGATACGTACTCTGGATTATTGATTCAGATTACAAAAAATTACATACATACAATGTAACAATGTAAAGTTAGAGGCGTTGTCCAGGATTTCCTTGCTTGTAAGGTTTTTTAATCATAAGTCAATTAAATGGATTTTTATTGTGTTCATAATTCTTAAAATAACCTCAAAGTATTTAGTAACTACATGAAGGAACAAGTGTTTGACAGGCAAACAGAATAGCCAAAAGGAAAACCTACATTTTTGCGTGTGATGTTCACTTTACATGAGCAGAAATTATTTCGGTTAACAAACAAAGTTATTTTTGATAGAATTTGTAAATAACCGCACTTCTTCATAATCTACTTTTTAATTACATACTCTAATTTTCCCATATTTGCATCTTCATCATCCCAGTTCTCATATACCGCCGTAATGATGTTGCTGTTGCACTCCTGCGCTCAAAACGCCGACAGTTCCGTCAGGACATGAAGTCAGCGTTTTATTGGGTGTCAGATTCCCCGCCTACCGGAGACAGCACTGAAAACATCGCTTTACCTCCGGCTCTTATCAGAAAGGTGAGCTCAGATCACCTTTTGCGCTTTGTTGGGGAGGTTTTCCTGCACGCGGAGGCGGAAGACACTTGCACCTGCGAGATGAAACTAACTAAAACTTTCGCGGAGTTTCAGCTGGGCTGGCCTCACATGCATTACGTCTTTGTTGTGCTCTGTGTTTTTGTCGTGGTTTATAAATTAACAATTCTACTTGCGAAAAGAAGGGAAGCACTGCGGAACTTCCAAGCTTTTCCGGGGCCGCCGCCACACTGGCTGTTTGGACATGTTCTGGAGGTAACTGTATCAACACACTCGCAGCAGCTGTAACATCTGTAACCGTCCAGTAAAGCTGACCACACCATGTTGGAGAACACCATTCTGCAAACAGAGACACACAGTTGACAAACAACACAATTTACACGAGTAAAGTCTGCCTGCTGTGATGTGTTTCAGTTGTACTTTTTCTCTTTCAGTTTAAACAAGATGGGACCGATATGGACAAGGTAGTGAAATGGGGACAGGAGTACTCATATGTTTTCCCAATGTGGTTTGGCCCCTTTGTCAGTGTCATCAATATTCAGCATCCAGATTATGCAAAAACTATCCTGACATCATCAGGTGTGAGAAATATTTTGCATAGTTGTTGTGTTGATGCACATTTATAACTGTGTAGTAAAGTTAAAGGTCCCTAACACCATTTTTATTTGTTTTGTTTCCTAACAGAACCAAAAGATGATTTGGGCTACCGGTTTATTGAGGGTTGGATTGGTAAGGCTCATTTTTCTCCCTTCTACAGCATTTTGTTAAAGTGCAGAGTTGTTTGTTTTGCTGCTTTCCTCACCCGTGCACATGTTCTTCAGGAAATGGGTTGTTGGTGTCAGAAGGTCAGAAGTGGTTCCGCCACAGAAGGCTCTTAACGCCAGGTTTCCATTATGATGTTTTGAAACCATACGTAAAATTGATGTCAGAGTCTGCTGAGACTATGTTGGTACGTTGAAGACAATTTAGTTGCATAATTGATAAATAAAATCAAAGTCGTGATGTGTTGGTCAGCACGTGTCAGTAAATATCATAGAAGTAAAGCAGGAGCAGTGTCTGTATCCTGCAGAGAGATCACATCTGTTCTCTCATTGTTGGCAGGATAAGTGGGAAAGTTATGCAAGCACAAATGAGCCTTTTGAATTGTTTAAACACATGAGCCTCATGACACTGGACAGCATTATGAAGTGTGCCTTCAGCTGCTACAGCAACTGTCAGACAGAGGGGTGAGCCCAGATGAATCTTTTTAAAGAGTCATTTACAGTGTCAGTTTTATGTTGAGTCTTTGGTTGTTGTAAATCTGCATTTAATGTTTGCCTCCTTTGTCATTTCAGTGGAACAAATGCATACATCAAAGCAGTTTATGACCTCAGTTTTCTAATTAACCTTCGGCTCAGAATGTTTCCGTACCACAGTGACCTCATTTTCCACCTTAGCCCACATGGTTTCAGATACAGAAAAGCACGTCAGGTGGCCCTCAGTCATACAGGTAAGCTTTGCTTTGATTCATCTGAACCGTTGCCAAAAATCAGTGAGCCTCACATTATAGTGTCAGATCTACAAATGCTTACATTTTATATTCTTTTCTAAAGAGGAAGTTATAAGAAAGAGGCGAGAAGCACTAAAGGAAGAGAAGGAGCTTGGACAAATACAGGCAAAGAGATATTTGGACTTTCTGGACATCCTTCTCTTTGCAAGAGTATGTTATGTGTCATCAGTTTCAGCCTCTTACTTCAACACATTTCCCATTGTAGGATTTGCTTAATGTATAGGCAAGTCACAAACTGGGGTTTTCCTGCATAAAGGTCATACAGAAAATAAGGCAAGTGCCAACTTGAGATCGTGTCAGATATCTGAAGTACTGGCCTAAAGCTGAAATAGCATATGCATGCAGCAAATAAGCAAAGATGCATGCTGTTGCCAAGCTGCATGTTAATGTCCTCTGACACAGAGACGATGATCAGCCTTTTCATTCTCGTGAGCAGCAACCTGAATACAAAATCTCTTTTGTGTAGAGAATGATCAACACTGGTTAGTGTTTTGCCCAGTTTCTTTCCTAAAAACTTCTCTAAACGGCAGCTTGTAGGGGCTGTCTCAGCTAGCATGTTTATTCTCTTAGTAGACTTAGCTTTCGTGACATGGGTTCAGTTTTAAACACATTAAAACGCATAAAATGATCCAATTTTTATTTATTTTTTATTTTCGTGCATTTTAACTGAAAATCACACAAATTGAAAAATCTTATTTATATCACTTAAACACATAATTGTGTAATAACTGTATAATATTAATATAATCAAGCGATAATGGAAGAATAGAAAGAATCCTTCCTTTATGAGTATATCATAGCAAATTGTTGTCCTTGGCAGGAAAAATTAAAATCAATAATTAACTGCATGGCAGGTGTTTGCCAAACAATTTGTCACGGCGGGGTGCGCCGATGTGTGTGGAAACAGGACCCAAAAGCAGATGATGACGAGTAGTTGAAAGTTTGAGCAGAAAAGTGATCCTTTATTAGATGACGGCAGGAGTAAACCAGGAAACCAAAGTAAACTGACAAAACACTAAGAAACAAAACACTAAACGGTACTGAGACCAAAACCTAAACTATGACTGTGATGGAAAATAACCAGCAAATACTATGACTAAGACTAATGATGAATAACAGACGAAAACCATAACTAAGACTGAGGTCAAAATAAACAGAACCAGGCTAGAACTAGGGCAGAATAAACAGACGACCCGACAATGGCATGCAGAAAACAAAGGGCTTAAATACATACAAGAGGTGATCAGGGGAAGTGGAGACACATGGGGGAACAGCTGACTGACATAAACCTAATGACAGGACCAGGAGAGGAAAGTTAAATACAATGAACAAAGAACACATGACACTGTCAGAATAAAACAGGAAACACTAAAACTAAACATGACAACACAAACTTAACAGACCTAATACGTGATGAATAATACAAAACCCCAAAACATAGAAAACCCAGGAACAATAACCAATAACTGCCCAAACTAAAGGCAAATAGGAAATAACACAAAACCTAATCACATATCAAAAATGAGAAAAATACAAAAAGAACTCAGAGCGCTGGGTCGGAGACCCAGCCTGTGACACAATTAGTGCTTTATATGGCTTAAGAAGAACAGCGGACCTTGATACTTGGCTGCTGAATAAATTCCCAATTTTATAAAGGTATCTGTATAAGGATGAATGTTATCCAGCTAAAGCTGAGTTGAAGTCGGGTGATGCAGTAATATAATGAGCCTGAGCAGCAAAAGTAACAAAGCACTTTTATTGAGAAGCCCAGTTAGAGTATAGTGCAGTCCATTCTGTCTTTCATCAACTGTAAATATCCTTTATTTCAACGTCAGGATGAGAACCAGCAGGGTCTGTCAGATGAAGATATGCGGGCAGAAGTGGACACCTTCATGTTTGAGGGCCATGACACCACAGCCAGTGGCCTGTCTTTCATCCTCTACTGTCTGGCCTGCAACCCAGAACATCAGAAGATTTGCAGGAAGGAGATTATGGAGGCCTTGCATGACAAGGAAACCATGGAGTGGTAGGCTTGTGAAAGGACAACATTGCAATAGGGAGACAAGTTGGTGCCATTCTGTGGTACCAAAACTTTATTAGGAGACATATAAACAAGATTTCTTATTAGTTGACTTCACTAACTGCATGTTGGTCTCATTTTAAGGGAGGATCTCAGTAAAATCCCATACACTACAATGTGCATAAAAGAAGCTCTCCGCCTTTACCCCCCTGTACCAGGAATTTCCAGAAAAACCACCAAAACTGTAACCTTTTGTGATGGGAGAACAGTGCCTGCAGGTCAGTGATTTTACTCTGTTGTTATTATCAAAGAGTAAACATTAAATGTCTTCACTTAATAATCTTTTTGGAAATTTCTCATGCCACATGGTAAACACAAACTCTTAAACAACGTTGTTTTTCTTTAGATACATAGATTACTTTTCTTTACGATTCAATAAAGGACCTATATTGACTTAATACTTATTACTTTATTATTCTACAAGGGCACACTGGTATTATTTGATTGTATTGTCACATACAGTATCTTTTCTATAAGCTAGTATAGATCTCTAAAACGTGGGCATAAAGTACGCCGCCGCCTACACATTATGTTTACAGGAGCTGCTCAGCCACAGGAACCCATGAGCCACAAAGCTCCATGCACACCATTTTTGTACTGATGTTGATGCCAGAGGAGGTTTAGAGCTCTGCAGTAACTGAGTCAGCAGAGAGCTGGAGATTTTTATGAACTCTGCAACTTTACATGGTCTGGCACTTCATGGCTGAGTTGCTATACTTCCTAAACATTTCCAGTTTGCAATAATACCACTTACACTTGATCACGCTGCATGGCTAGCTGCTTGATTTTATGTATCTGTGCCAACTGGACTTAAAACCCCTGCATTTGAATTATGAGTTGTGTCACAATAAATTTTTCGATATGGTGTATGCTTGTTTTGTTTGAAAAATAATGTTCAGCTACACACACCCTATAATCTTTTAATAATAATAAACTAAGTACACATTTCTTTCAAATGTAGGTTCTGTTGTTGGAATAAGTGTGTATGGAATTCACAGGAATGCATCTGTCTGGGAAAACCCTAATGTAAGTAAAGACAATTTTATTCCCAGCACAACTTACTACATGGAATACATCATCAAAGGAATCTATGATGAAATAAAATTATGAAGTTTGTCAGCACTCTGCTCATATGGCTGCATATAATTTATCAAATAAATGAAGAAGCAATCATGAAACTGGTGCATTAAATTAATTACTAGTGCTGTATTTGCTGAGGTGGGTAGGTCCCTGGTGCCAAAGTGGACCTCAGGACAGATTCAAGCTGGTTTAATGACTTACTTTATTATGTGTCAGAATGCAGTTTTCTCTGCGCAAGTGATAAGGGCGATGAGGTTCAGAAAATAAGTAATACACATAACACTGCTCTCTTTCTTTGTCCTGTATTACATTAGGTCTTTGATCCTCTGCGTTTCCTACCAGAGAACATTGCTAAGAGATCTCCTCATGCGTTTGTGCCCTTCTCAGCTGGGCCAAGGTTTGTCCTCACCTGAAACTATATCACTGTATAGAGACTGCTTGTAGTAGTCTCAAGTATGTGAATGTGTAACTTAGCACTGACCCCATTTACATCAACACAATAAAAACTGGTTTTATGATGGGCTAAAGCAAGTAGGGGAAAGGGTGAACTCACTGTAATCTAAGATTGATCCCATTTAAAATGCAAGCACCTTTGGCCCTGAATGTTAAAAAATAACATACTATACTCATCCCTACTATTCATATTCCTCATGTCCTAATCTCAGAAGGATCAAACTATTTTCATCATTTTTCAGTTCTTTAGAATATTCACTTGTATATTTCTTACATTTAATATTTTCCTCCCTCAGAAACTGCATCGGTCAGAACTTTGCTATGAATGAGATGAAAGTGGTGACAGCTCTGACACTGAAGCGATACCAGCTCATAGCGGAGCCCACTATGAAACCCAAGATCATCCCCCGACTGGTTCTCCGCTCACTCAATGGCATCCACATCAAGATCAAACCTTTAGAGACTTAGCTAAAGTGCACTAACTGCAAGAACTGCTGAAAATTACTGTATTTAGAAAGTAAATACTTTATGTTGATTTGAAATACTTCTACTATATAACTGAGCTTTCACATGTCATTTAATGAACGCTGTTGTGTAGTTTATGTTTTAGGAGAAATTACTTGTTGAAAAAAATCTGCTTTTTATACTAAAACAGTAAAGGAGAAGCTTGTGCACTTTGTCAGAAAGTAATAGAATTTGTGTTGGGGGTTTTATTGGGGGGGGGTTTATAGTACATAACAGATTTGTAGTAAATGGCATTGCACTGACATCATTTGCAGTGTAAAGCTGTAGATAAAATTCTAGTGAATACAACTTCTGTCTCAGTTTTACACTCCATCATTTAATATTTCTATTTTAAGATAGAGGAAGAGGACTGGTGTTGTGCTGTAAATTAAATTAGCATTCTTTTTCCAACAAAACATAATAACAAAATTTTTTTAAAGTTCTTCACTGTATTTTAGTATTCAGGATCAACCAAATCAAAAAGGTTTAATTGAGCTCATATTTCCATATTACTTCTATTGTTTAAAAGAGAGCTCTCTTTGACCTATAATGAAGATCATTTATCTATGTTTGTGCATTTATATGAAGTCTTATCTAGTCAGCATGAAAGCAATTCATAGATATATGATCAAAGTTTATCTCTGGAATATAACCTTATTTTACAGAGGCAGACTGTAAAGTTGATGCTTAAAAATGTGGACAATGTATCAAATTACTCGCATTGCATTTAGAGTCTTTCCTCATACATACAGCTTATTGTAAATCTGAAATATCAGTTTATATCAAGGCAAATTCACACTGGAGTGATATATATGGTTAATTAAATGTAAGAAAAATGACAAAACCTTTACCTCTGACTGATATCTTTGAGTCCACTTGTCCTTTAAGAGGGGAAGGTTACCAGAAATCAATGGCATGTCGCTGCAGGATGCTGTGTTAGCTATGCTGGTTCAGTGTTCCTTCATTTTGAATACATTTCCAAAAGTGTCACCAGCAAAGCATCCTGTACACCATCACACCTCCTCAATGCTTCAAGGTGGGAACCATGTATGTAGAGACCATCCGTTCACTTTTTCTGTGTCGCACAAAGACACGGCGAAGTACAGATTTAGACTGGTTCAATGTCCATTCCTTGTGTTCCTTGGCCCCCCAAAAATCTCTTCTGCTTGTTGCTTTTCCTTAGTTGTGGTTTCTTAGCAGCTATTTGACTATAAAGGCCTGATTCACACAGTCTCCTCTTCTGCACAACACAATTGATGGTCCCAACCCCATTAAGAGGACAAGAAATTCCACAAATGAACCCTGACAAGGCACACCTTTAAAGTGAAAACCATGTCAGGTTACTACATCATGGAGCTCATTGAGAGAATACCAAGGATTTGCAGCACTGTCAACAAAGAAAAGGGAAGCTATTCTGAAATATAAAACATATTTACGGTTATTTATCAACTTTTTCCTTGCTACATAATTACATACATCTTGCTTCATATATTTGATGTCTTCAGTATGTATCTACAATGCAGAAAGTAGTCAATTTAAAGAAAAAAACATTAAATGAGAAGGTGTGTCCAAACTTTTGCCTGGTGGTGTACATTACCAACACATTCAAAAGGACATGACTGGTCGGTAATCAGTAACCAATAACAGAGACGGCTTAAGTCAAAGATACTGTAAACCACAACAGTTTCAAAGTTAGGAGGGAGTAGTTTCACATTTCATCAGTTACTGAATGCAGGTCAGAAAACTGCAAACTAATAACTAAATGGGAGCTTCAGGAGATCTTTAAAAGGTTAAGTTGGCACAACCATCTGATAAGTTTTTAAGCAAGCACCTATAAGACAACATTTGAAGTAAAGAAGTCTCAGAATTTGTTGAAGTCTATCTGCAACAGATAATATAATATATAAAATTGCTTTATGTCAAAAAGGTGCGAAATTAAGCAATGGCGTCCCTAAAGTGTCAAAAACACATGATGAAGCCAGAGAATTAACCTGTTCTAGCAACGAGCGGAGCACACTTATCATTCCGTACAAGTGAAAAGGTTTCTGTTTTCATTTACACCTTTTTTTAGTCTCCTGCAGCACTGTTAGACAGCATGCGTACATGCTTCTGCAAACCAGAAACCCGGTTCATCATCTCGCTTCAGGTAGGCAGAGATAGAAGTGAATATGTGTGGCGAGACAGCTGCACTTAAGTCCCGACTTCAGTTTCACTGCCTATCTCTGCTGTTAGACAGGCCAGGTGCTGGAGCAATTTCACAACAAGAGTCGTTAAAGCGTGTGCAGAAGTGTCACAAAGACACGCTATAATCCCCTTCTGCAATGTGCAGGTTCATACACAACTGGGTGAAAGTATCAAGAAGGGCCAGAAAGGCTCATGAGTCAAAAGTACTCTTTTATTTACAGTCATATTACAAAATCCACACACCCACAAGGACAAAAAGTCACCAGTACAGGTTGTATAAAAATGAAATGACGTCCTCTTTCTTTTATCTCAGATTGCCAACCTTTCGCTGATTTAAGATCCTAATACCTGATCACTTGAATTTCCTGTGAAAACTCCCAAAATGCATTGCATCTTCTGTCGCTGCCTCATGCAGAAATAACCTCAAGCCGACTTGACTTGACTTTTTGGCCGATGTCAGACCAGGCACCACATCAAAAAGAAACAACAATGTTATGTGGCAGCCTTGTGGTCAGAATGCATGTTGCACTGAGACCACAGCATTTAATCTGCGATTCCAGCTAGGAACCTTTGCTACAAATCACTTACCCTCTCCTCTCAATTACTACTACGGCTGTTCTGTCCACATTTGAAAGAGAAAAATCCAAACCACTATACTATATAAGATATAACACAATTTAATGGTGGACTTAATCATGGCCACAGTCTTTATTAACCAGCTACAGCCAGCTGATTACATGTTTGACACAGAGAACTTTTAACCGTTTGTTCAAAACAGTAATACGTTGTATAAACTGCACTGTACTGTTTCATGTGAGAGATGCTAACATGCTACGTGACATTTAGAATAGTTTAAATCCTAATTCTCTTTTTACTAACCTTTTATTTTGCCTTTCAAGTTGGTATTTGTTCTTGTGCTAGTGTCTACTCAGCTGTATTCTGTTAGTGCTTAGCAAAAGTTCACTTAAATGCCGAGCAGAACAAAAGTGTGAGAGTACACCTGTGGTGGAAAAGTGGGCAACAAACCATTTAAAAGTAATATACTTGAAAAAGCCAAAGAACAAATATGTTCGGAATACTGTTTGGACAGGGCAAATAGCTTATCAGCGACATGTGAACGTTTAGAAGCTTGAAGCTCCACTTTCATGTGATGCCACATATATAACGATGATTTCTGTAACTGTGTAGCCAGTGTCACTGAAAATGCACAAGCCACCACCTAGTGGGTTGTTGGAAAAAATGCAGGACACTTTGGTTCATATGATGCTGGTCTAATATATGGAATGAAAAGCTTGCAGTCAATAATACACTTGTATTATATGTTTTCATGATAAAAATCAGCCCTGTGTTTTGACAGAAATTCAGTTCATAGCTGCAATCTCTGGCCCCCCTGACTCATCACAGTAAAATCTGATAGAAAAGTACGTTTTGCTTTCCTTTAATAGTATTTTCAACATTCTAAAGAAGTGAAAAAAATATTGAAATTGTAGAAAAAATACAACCTTACATCAAATTCGTCAAAAACATAACTCGATGACCCACCATATCTTCGTAAAGAATCACTCAGATAACCATACCTGCCACTTTGAGCCTCAGATGTGAAGTCCTGTAAATGTATTTTAAATTTCGTTGCAATCAATAAGCTTCTACTTATCAGCTACCAGTTTAACAGATGCAGACACATCTTGTGACAGACCAAAACAGAACTTGTGTGATGACTTCTTGTAATGACAACGAGTACACGGCAAATTAAAAGAAAAAAACAAAATAGAAAACAACAAAAAAATGGAAGTGAATGGCTCCATCTCGTCCAGGTCACAGTCCCTGATGTTTCTGCTGGTAACCTGAGAGTCAGCAGCTTTGAGAAACTGGTTAGATGAGTAGTGAAGGGGTGGGTTTCTTGCCTGGCCAAGTTTCTTTGGCATACTTCTTTTTTCGTGGCTCGTTGTGGGTCTCCGGTAGGTAAGGAGCTGTAACAGGTGTGGGGTTGAGAGTGACAGGTGGCTGTGGAGCCTCAGGGGCCAGGTCTACCTCTGGTGCTGGGTTAGGGAAAGGGAGAGGAAGCCCTCCCTGCATGGCAACACCTCCTGGAGCTCCTATCGGCTGGTTCTCATGACTGGTGGGAGGCAAGTCCCCATAGAGACCACCACCAAAGCCGTAGCCGTGCATGCGTTTTGAAGTCAAGTCATCAAAACCCAAAGTGTTCTGGCCCTCTAATCTCCGTTTCTACAGCAGGGATAGCAGAGCATCAGCTTCACAGTTCATACACTTAATACATGTTTACCTTTCCAAGTCATACAGCTAGACCACTGCAAATGGTAGTGTTACACTGGGCATACTGGGGCCACCCAGTGAGCTACACAGGACAACTTTTTATTTTTGCAAAAAATGCACATTTATCACCTTAAAAATTACATTTCTTTAACCATCCTGTCAGCTAAATGTATCTGACATCAAAACTCACCTTTATAGGGATGACAGCAGTCTGCACCATATTTCTGAAGCGCCCAACAGAGGGGTCTATATCCTCTGTAAAGATTTAAAGAACAGTTGGTATACATTAGCGCTGGGGGCATTTCTTCTCATTAGAATTCACAATCAACATATGTGATCAGTGACATATCAGCCATAAGCCACCTCACTGCAAACCCACATTAATTAATGCGTTTCTAGCCTGGAATGAAAAGTATCCAAATTTAGTTTATTTGGCTTAATCTTAACTAATCTAATCATCAAAGCTCATTTTCTTCTCATGTACATGCTGTAAATAAAATAACAATCCACTAGTTTTTGGGTAACTAACTTGAGTACCTGGATTAATGATGGAATCTTCTTCACTGAAGGTAACTCTGGAATTTTTTCGTTTCCTCTTGGGCCTCTGGATTTCCAGGTTGCCTTCCTCAATGGTGAGGAGGGAGATGCGCTTGTTGTGAGCTGTGTTGAACTCTGTCAGGTTCTGGCAGGTTAAAAACATTACATATGAGCAAAATAGCTGCATGAATGTCAAAATATCCCAACATAACAACACGATATACCGGAACAAACTTGATAGAAAAAAACAGTATTATAAATAGGGATGGGTATCGTTTAGGTTTTATCCGATACCGGTGCCAAATCGGTACTTTTGAAACGGTGCCGGTGCTCAAACGGTGCTCAAACCGGTGCTTAAAGAATGGAGAACACAAAATTGGTCCAAAAACCTCTCATGTTCAGCTGGTTTTTGTAAAAATATAACAATGTTAGCCTTTTCTGCAGCTATGGGGCATATATGGTATCACTCTTGGCTGGAAGCAGTGCTTAAACAATGGAAAAAACACAAACTTTGTCCTAAACCTCTCATGTTTAACTGTTTTCCACTTTTTCTTTGGTCATTTTAGCCTTTTTAGCCAGGGTGAAGGGAGTATCTGCCATCAAACAAGAAGACAGCAGCATGTAGCTATGATGATGTTTGCTAGTTCACCTTACATGCATTAATGTAATAACGTGGTTAGCCTACTCACGCAGAGAAGAACGGCTGCTGCTGCATCATCATCCGTCATCATTTCTGCTACACTGGCAGGGCTAGGGGCCAGGACTCTCCTCTTCGTGTTTTTGGGGGATGTTGCATAACAGGCAACCCACCCGCAGTAGATGTGCTCGGTGTGAGGTCTCGCAGCAAGCTATCAAATACGGCGCATTTCTGGGCTTTTAAAAAAAACGCTATGCGTCGCCAGGTGTTTCATCGGATTTGAGGTGTTACCTCCTTTGACAGTATCACAGTATCAGCTTAAAGCACTTGTTGCTGCTGAGTTTGCATATTTTGCTATGAAGTACAGCCAGACTTTTAACCGCTTCGCCTTGGGCATTTTTAATCTGTAGCTCTGCTTTAACAGAACGTACGTACGTACCTGGCCCCGCCTACTATCCTCGGAAACGTAAAATGATTGGCTAGAATCTAAAGTGTATCACAGCTCAGGGAAAAAAAGCACCGAAATAAAGCACCGAAATGTGCGCTGCTTTTCGGTCTGGTTACTACCGTTTATGTCAGAACCGGTGCCATCATGGCACCGGACACCGGTACCCATCCCTAATTATAAAGTGTCATATCGTGATAATTTTGTGAGGCCACATCGAAAAGGCTCGGATGAGCTTTCCAAAGTTCTACAAGTTGTGCCTCCATCCCTTGTGTCCAGATCACACGCTGCACTGCCGTGCTACTCCGTCTTTTTCACCGACATTTATGCGTTTGCGCATGCGCAGTGTGAGCGGCTGCGGTGACACCCTCACGACGGTCGTGAGGATTTCAAACCTGTTTGAAATCCTCCCGACCAAGCGATTGATGATCGGGAGCTGGTCGGGAGGTGTTAATCACTTCTCGTTCCCCACGTATACTACACGATGCACGATGAAGGCCAAACTCGGGCCGATCACCAAAACGGTCGCACGACTCAACAATCGGCTCAAAATGGGCCAAAAATCGCACAGTGTAAGCCCAGCTTAACTTATAAAAATAACACGTGGAGTTTTCTAGTCAGAAGACGTATCGCAGTATCATTTGCATTATGAGTGAAGGGGTTACAAATTGAAGAGCTTAGCCTATTTAAACAGACCTAATTTAGTGTTTTTTAGTGCACCAAAATACATACTGTGGACCTGAGAGGTATTCACATCAGCCATGATATTCCTTTCCCGTGCAGTTCATTTTTCAGAATATAAACTAACTGTACCTCCAGTTCTGTCTCTTCTTCTGGAAGCCCAAGCAGTCCTTTCAGCTCCTCATCATCTCCTGTCTTGCTGTCCCCTGTGCCAGCACTGCCTTGGGTTTGAGGTTTCTCTCTGATGGTGTAAGTCCGTGTTGAGGCCCCAAAAGATATTGTAGAGTCTATGGGAACCTGCTGAGGCTTGTGGGCCTCCAGCCGAATGTGTCCAAGGAAAGTACCGTGTGCTAAATGATGACATCAAGCACAGTTTTAGGACTGATGTGTGTAGCTAAGCCTGATGTAATAATGAAACAACAATAATTCAAGGTAGTCAAACAATACATTTTGTCAATATTTGGTAACTTTTCTGACTTGCCTGACCCAGCAATATTAAATACTAATATAACAATGACCTCTGCATTAACAGAGGCCATGTTTAAGCACATAATGTCTGGTGTGATCAAACTGCAATTTTTCTTTATATCCAGTTATTCTCATAAATGTGATTTTTAGTCCATTCTTAATTTTATCATCTATAACATCATTTTCATTAATACGTTTTTGCTAATATTTTTAAAAAGGTCCAATGCGTGCCACTTTCTTGCCAAAACTCAGTTGCCAGCTGGCATATCATGTTTCTATTTATTTTTTGCAGCTGGTTATAACAAACGAGAAAGAGAGAATGCATAACTGCTACACAAGACAACTACTTCTTTTGAGTGCTCCCCTTAGCAGCCACCACCCACTCTTTCCCTTTCACTGCCATAGCCAACTGATATGTCATCTGCTCCATCCTTAGTCTCCAGCCTTACCTACATCTCACTCGCTCCTAGTGTGCTGTATTCCTAGCCAACCAGTAATCCTGTCTAATTCCTTCATCTCCCTGACTACTGAATATTTGAATACTTTCTTGTACTGTGTTATTCCATGACAAAGTCTCCTTGTTTGCTCTGTCCAGACGATGCACCAAACAGCTTTGCCTGAGCACTTCAGCTGTATTTTCCCAGTCATCTGGTAAATTTCCCCTAAGACCCAGAGCCTGTCTCCTCAACTCCTCCCTAAATTCCACGCCAGCATTCTTCCTCCATAAACTTCCACCATGGAATCTTTGGCTCTGCCATCACTCTGCTCTTCTGCTAGATTTCCAAAGTCATCCTACAGACGACCATCCAGTGCAGCTTAGCTACCACCTCACCACCACCTTGCAGTCTCCTGTCTGTTTATATAGTCCGAATTACACATTTATTACAAAAACAGGACCTTAAATAAACAATAAGGTTTCCAATTACAATCTGACCCTGATGCTTAGCATCATTGCTTTAAAAACTAGCTGATTATCAAAACAATTAGAATATTGTTGTGGATTATTTTTGTCTATCCAACAAATTATTCGAGCGATTATGAGCACTACTGGCTGCACGTAATAGATTAATTTTATTCCCTTTTAGCCCTTAGCTTTTTCAGACAGTAACGTAGAGTGTACAAGTATGACTGAAGATCATGTCTTACTGCTGTTGAGGTCTATGAGGAAGACCCTTTTCAGGTGTTTGTGATAGACTAGTGCAGCGTGAACACGAGAGCACGACTGATGGTCAATGGTGAAGTCGCACCAGTCGGGGTTCCTCCCAAATAGGTAGTACTTCTTTTCATCTATGATCAGTTTCTAGAAGGAGAGACACGAGTTAGTGACTTGGCTTTGAAAACAAGCCAGTGAAGAAGGCTGAATAACATTTCTGTGCCTCTGAGCCATAACTCCACAGTGTTGCTTCCACTGAAAAGCTTAAAACTCAGGGCTGATTCTACTGTCGCACCGTTTGAAGCCCTGCAGCCAAAGCAGACTGTCAGGCTCGTATCTGGTGCATTCAATTAACCCTACTACCAGCATTATTCTTGCAGTTCACAAGTATGCAATACTATAAATTGTTGGTCTAGTGTAACATCTCCAAACTTCCAGTTACCTCTATCAGTTTGTCCCCCTTCATCACGTCCAGGTGGAGCCCAGGGGGCGGTTTGCCTGCCCTAAGAGAAAACATTTTTAAACATTAAAACTGTCTAAGTTAATGTTATACGTGGACAGTGGATCATTATTCTAAATAAATGGCTACACTCCATTGTCTCCCCTTGCTGCAGTTAAGGATTTGTTCATAGAAACGACTCACTCACCTCTGCACTCATAGAAACGTGTTCAAGATTGATACTTTTACATACAGAAAAACTTATTAAATTATATCCTGCGTATACATGTGATTTGTTTCTTCTTTTCATGATCAGAATTAAAACTGCACATAAACGATGGGTCTTAATAAGAAAAAAAGAGGCAACGCCATTTGTAGATACACACCAGCGTTAGCCTGCTCAGATGCTAACATTAGCCACTGTGAAAACCAGCTATTCTCCTCTGTAGAAAGTTACATTGATAATTAAGTGAATGCTAATCTGCTCATTTGCACCTGATATCACATAACAAGCTAACGGCTACAACTTTAGCACGTGCATTTTCTCACCATGATGGACAATCAAAAGGAGGGGGACTGTCTTTGCTTATTTTAGTCGCCATCTTGCCTCAGCTTCTCAAAGCAGAGCTGCATGCTGGGTAAACGTCACTTCGGATTACTGGGAAATGTAGTCCTGTAGTACTGCCAAACATTGAATAGAATATTAGACTACGTTTTCTCATTTACTCCGACTTTTACTTAAAATAAGTGGTAATACAAAATAATACATGAATTTTCTAAGAATGTTTAAACCCATGAGGGGGGGGGGGGGATTAAACTAACACCAACTTTGAGTTACCACAAGAACCAGCAGGGGTCCCTATCCCCCAAATTTCTAAGTTAACACTGTTAAAAGGTCAAATCAGATAAAATAACTGATATTTGTTTCGTGAGCAGCTGGTGGTTTGAATGAAGCTAGGACTGTGGGTCTATCTATTTGGGGCAACGGTACTAATAGCTGGTGTGGGCGGACTCTGTGTCAAGCACTGATCTTTAGAGCTTTTTGTGGTTCTTGGAAACTGTGAGTTGAGTCAAACGCTAAAAACCACTGCCTGCCTTCCTTGATATGTCAAGGTGGGAGGATATCTAGCCTCTCCTTGCTGCAGATAGAAGTGTCATAGGCTTAGAAAAGCACTAAGAGCAGGAAGTGCTGAGAGAGAAAGATGACACATGGCTAAAACGAATATCACAAAGAGCCTGAAATATTAGTGAAGAAAAGCTATCAGTGTGTCCTCGCATCTGTGCTCTGAGAGTTGCTCTTTTGCATTTTTAAAGGTTATCATAGTGCATGTATTTATTTAAACCTTGCGCAATGTGTTCACACTGATTTTGGCCACACCGTTAAGTAGAGCAGCTTGACTATCAAACAAGAAAAAAGAAATATAACACGTTCACACTGCAAAATTGCAATTGCGATTTGCTCCTTTTAAAGTCTGTCATCCTCTCCCCCTTTCTCTCCCTCTCTCTCTTTCACTCTTACACACACACACCCACACACACCCAAAAAATTAAGACATATAAAAAGCTCAAAGTTAGAGTGTGGATGTTTTCTTTTATTCTTCATAGCAGGCTTTATGCTGTAATCCCCCAAAATTTAATAAAACATTCTTTTGGATACTTATTCACCATCTTCACAGCAATGAGGCTTTGCCAGATTGCTTTGTTCCCGTATGTGAATGCACAAGTTGTGCAAAGAGATCCTGTAACTTCCTCATTCACTTTTGTGGTTTTTAACTGAGAAAGCACCCCCGTTTTGTGCTGCGCTTGTCATTTGCTGCCTGCCTTCATTTTTGGTTGCACACACTCAGAGGCAGCAGTGATGGCAGGCGCCACTGCTTTGCCACTTCAGGAATTCATCGCGTCATTGGACGATACCTGTCTGCCAAAACTTTTGCAAGTTTGCTCTGGAGTATATTTCCAAGGTAGTTTTTTATTATTATTATTATTACTTTTCCTCAGTGAGATGGCGTATACAGAAGGACAGCACTTACGAGATTATAGATTACTTCATTGCTGTGCGCTTCTCTGTGTTGTGTCTGTCTTTCATAAATTCAAAGTTACAATCTAGTGTACATTCCTTTTACATTTTGTACATTTTTAACGCTAAATTAGACGTTATTATATATAAAAAGAACAGTGAGCATTTGTTGTATTGCTCATGGCTCGCAACTGGAAACAATTCCCATTAGAGTGTATGCGTTCATGTGCTAGTTAAGAAATCATAATCATTTTTGTTCCTTCAGTTTCTTGTTTTCCATTCCAGGTTCTATATATGAAATTTCTGGGAGTGAAGTGTGCTTTTCCACTGGGGATCTAATAAAGGTCACTAAAATTGAGCTCCTATCAGTTTCCTGTCAAGACGTAGCAAACAATGAAACATTTGAGCTGCCTATCAGCCACACAGGTTGGTCTATAGAAATTCTTGTAAGAATGGTTAAATCTATTTTGTAGAACTACAATGACTTTTCTTTTCTTCTCAGGCTTGTTCAGGGTCATGCCAGAGGAGATGCCATACAGTACGGTAGAGGAGATGGTCAGCATGAGGCCGGTAGGCCTCGACTCCTCTCTTCCCTTCACTTTCTCCAGCCACTCCAAGATGACCATTGGCAATTTAGCACTGGGAGCTGGGACAGCTTTGACTGTGCTCTCTGTTGAGAAGCACAAAGATCAAGAGGATCAAGTCCGCTGCCTTATTCGAGGACAACAAGAAGCCTCAGCTGAAGTGTGCATCCCTGTTTCTTTCCGAGGGGAGTTCTATGAGTGTGAGAGTGAGGAGCGCTTTACCCTGCGGGAGATCATGTCCTCGTCGTCCCTGCGTAGCCGAAGGTTTCGCTTTGTCAATGCTACCAAGTGTGATCGGCCTCTTATGCTCAGTCCAGTATACCATGTCCAGGCCGTCATGAACTGTAAGAATAACCTACTTTTTAACTATTTAACTACTATTTAACATAATGTTGATCTGGATTTGTTATTTGTGTGTGAACCCCACCGTGTGTTATGTTAATGCAAAGTTTGTGAACTTCCACTTTAACTTCCACCTTAATTGTGAAATACTTGGTTCATGACATTTTATTGTTCCTCTACATCTGTGCACATTTATGCACTACATAAACAACATTTGTGCATATTAAAATTTTACACTTGAAGCCAATGACATATAGTACATACCATGCTATAAAACAGTTAAAGTTAATGCCACCTTGAAAAACATCAGCATATCATTAAAAGCAATTAATCTATAGGTTGCACTGTTATGATTGCTTATGATTATATGATTGCTTATATTTGTAACCTCAATAATTTAAATTCAGAACAAAAAAAAGCATAGTTCACCTGTACTGCACTCATACCAAAGTTAAATATACCTAATATGCATGACTGCCTTCCTCTCTTTTGTCTACAGTGAGGAAGAATGTGGTGAAGTTTCCATCCAGCTTAGAAGTGGATGTGGTCGATGTCACCGAGCTGTGTAAAGATGTGCATTTTATTGTACCCCTTTCTCTGAGTGAAGTCCACTCTGAGCCGAATAAATCATTCCCTGGAGTGGTGGAGATCATCGAAGACCCAGAGACGCGCTCCCTGTTCAAGTGCAGCTGGCTACCGGAGCTTCGCAAGAATGAACACCTGATTTTTCACAAAAAAGGAACCTCGCCCATGATTTTATTATCCACTTTGAAAAGCAGGAAAACACCGCAGTACTTCCTGGTGTCTCAGCAATATGGTGGACGTTTCCGGAGACGGCCAAGAGAGTTTAATTCAGTATACGAGCTGTACGTTGCTTCAATCCACGCACCAGGTCTGAAGGTCAGCGTAACAAGGAACTGTGAGGAAGTGGAAGAGGAGGGACTCCCTGCCCTCAGTGTGGGGGAACAGCTTGAGGTTGTGCGCTGCGATAGGATGGTTTTACCCTGTGAAGGCAAAGCAGGACAGAAGCAGTCGGTAGAGGCTCTTTTGTGTTATCGCCTTCAAGAGTCGGACGATGATGATGATGATGATGATGAGGATCAGGTGAAAAGGGAGGATGAAAAGGAAGAGATTATTATGCCTCTTTACATGGAGGGTCACTTTGTGGAAGTACTCAGTGACAACAGGAAGTACAAACTCAGTGACTTGGGGAAGGAGTTTAGCTTGCCTCTGGATGTTAAAGTGGTGGGCCGTGATACAGAACTCGAGAAGGATCCCCTCTATGGGTTCTCATGTCTCAGAATAGAGGCAGCTATGTTGGAACCCACCATTCAGGCAAGCTTTGTACACAAGCCAGAGTACTGTTTCGAGATCCCAACGCAGTGGCTCTCAATGTCTGTCTATTTTACTACAGACCCCCTCCCATGGCCCAAAGATCAACCCCCCACGTGTCAAGTGGAAAGAGTTACCGAAGTTGCAGACACATTCTTTTATGAGTTTCGCAAACGTGGTAACTCAGATGCGGAGCCGCCACCTCGACCACCAAAGCGAAACATGTCATTTTCGGCACCTCCCAAAAAAACAAAGAAATCAAAGAAGGCAAACAAATCCAAACATCAAGGAGACAAAAGCGTTCCAACCAAACAGTTCAGCGACTTGACTTTGAATAATAAAAAGAGGCCCCCCGCCCCACCACCTCCCGTGAGTGACTCTTTTCATGCTTGTATAACATTTTCGAAAGCTATTATTATAAAGGCTAAAGCTCAGCTTAGGTTGTCTAGATTTTCTTGTCACGTCAGGTTTCTCTTGAAACCCCACTACGGTGAAACTAATATACAGATTCTCATAATGTGACTTTCAGGAAAGGAACTAAGCAAAAATAACAAATTGGTGCTTCCACTTTTTTCCTGTGGTAAATACGCCATGCATGTAATAAAACAGAAGTTTCCTCTTTTGTGCAGGCTAATGAAGATGAGCCCCCACCACTTGTGCCCCGAAAGTTCTCAGCGGCTGACCAAACCATAGGCAAGGCTCTGCCAAACACTTATGTACAAATGAAGGAGTCTGCTAAAACAGGTGGGGCTCTGTCTGATATAATGTTTTAAGAGAGCCACCGATTTGTCTCTTGCAAAACTTATAGTGCAGCTGCTGGACTAGTAAAGCATTCTCTATGTTTATATTAAAGCAGTGTTTGCAGGACAACCTCTAAATTTGAGACATTTTCACCATGGGAAAGAGTTTATATACTGTAGGGTTTATATAAAGACCCCAAAAAGTTGAGAATACTGGCAGACTTTGGCTTCCCTCTACATCTCTAAGACAAATGTGAGCGTGACTGTTCACAGAGCCACAGAGAATTCACAAAGTCATCAAGACCACTAAAAGCACATAGAGTAACATTTTTTCTGCCATAACGCACAGAACTAAACTTAAAGTAAATGAATATGAAGAAGGGTTAAAAATCAGCTTCACCTGCACTATATACACAAAAGTACTGGTCAATACATTTTTCATATTTGAATTCAAAGGGTTTTAGTCCCATTTCAGCAGCTGTATAAAATCAAGCATCTTGCCATGCAGTCTGCCTTTGCAAACATCTGATAAAGGATGGTTTGTTCTAAAGAGCTCGTGTCAATAGATAGATAGTCCACCATCCGCTGTAACATATAGCTGAAAAGTGGAAGCGTCTTAGAACCACAACAGCTCAGCCATGAAGTAGCAGACCGTGTAAAGTTACAGAGCGGGGTTGCCAAGTGCCGAGGTGCACAGTGCGTAAAAGTTGCCAAACATCTGTAACGTCAGTAACTGCAGCGTTCCAAACCTCCTTTGGCATTAACATCAGCACAAAAACTGTGTGCGTGGAGCTTCAAGGCATGGGTTTTCATGGCTGAGCAGCTCCTGTAGCTGTAATGTGCAGGTGACCCAGTACTTGTATCCACGTAGTCTACAAATACACAAAACCAAACAGTGAACATGAACTGAATAGTAATGAAAAACATATCAATGTCTTATTGTCTCAGTAATGTGTAATTTATATGTAAAAAACACATACGTAAGTATATTCAATTAAAAGTATGTGCATATGCATATGTAAATATACAAATTACCTAATGTATTAATAATGCATTAGATGCATTAAATGCAAATAATAAGAATTTAGCCGTGTTTATCACACCATGTTTATCGTCCATTAACCATAGACGCAAACTTACACAATAACCACAGACCGTAAACAGCATGTGCAGATTGAGAAAGTCTATGGTTTTGGGAGACTTCATCATTTCTAATATATTCATGCTTTTATTTACTTACTATTACTCTTCGTCACTTAACAAAATCCACAATGACGCCTTAATTCCAAGTGTGTTCCTGTATAAGATTCAACCCATCACCCAATAGTATCTCAGGAGACATTCTTCCTATAGAAGCGAAATGTGTTTAGTCATTTCGATTGGCTGCATCAGGAAGTGAAGTGAAAACCTGTGATAGGTGGTGTATGTGATGGGTGGTGCATAAATGTTTGGTGGTGCATAAATCGCATGTTTTCTGAAAGGAAGACATTCGGCGGCACATTTGATAAATGACAGTTAGGATGAATATAAGAATATTGTGAAATATAGTATTACTAACAATAATCTTTCCACCAGGGAGTGTGCCTGACGATGAAAATGAGGACAGTGACCATGACTATGAAACTGTGGATGACACTTTGGCTGTTATGATGAAGAAAGCACAAGAAAATGTTATGTACTACTAAAGGAAATATCTTCTACATCTTCTGCAACAGAGAAAAATCCTGCTCGAGCAGTGAGAACTGAACTGTTCCCTATCCTACAAGTGCTGTGCAGGGTTGGTTGACATGACATCATTCAGCTTAGCCCAGAATAAATACAAACTTGGTGGTGTTTTCACATCTGTTTTCTCACGTGGTCAGCAAAATTTCTTTTTACCTCATAACTTTATACCCAGAACTATACTTCACTGTTTTCAGTAATCGTGTATTCAAACTTTGAACACATACCACTCTTGTAGTTCAAACACTTTTTATTGTACACAAACTTGTTTAGAAATTGTTGATTTAACCATGTAGTAATTGAGGCTATGTCTTTCAGCTTTGTGTACAGGTCCGTATTTATATTGTGAGGTACTAAGTAGCTAGTTACTGTATATAATGCCTTCTTTTGCATAGTTACAGCAACAAACTATAGGATAATATGCAGTCGAACATAACACCATAAATTACAGCCTTTAAAATTACCAGTGTTAAATCAATAACTTCTCTCAAAAATGCATATTAATAAGCTTCAAACTGGCTTCAATGGATTGTATTCTGTTGCACAAGTATACAACATATGTGTATGTCAAACTCCTACTGCATAGATGCAAACTCTAAAGAGAAATAGCTCACCCCACTCATTGATGGAAGGCATTTGTCTAAACCGCAACATTGTAACGCTGCAGCACCGGTAGCAGAAGCCGTCCCTCTAACCACATCAAACTATTTATCTGTGAACAGAAATGTATTTGCCTTTTTTTTTTTTTTTTGCAAATTAACTCCAAGGAGGAGTAGAAACATTTTCACTGAAAATGAAAGTATGTTTTGCATCTTTGTTAACCGATGGACAATCCATTTTGTGCCATTTTTCTTTGAAAGATTATTTCCACTGCATGTAAATGTGTGGTTGATTTCAATTTTCTATTAGACATTATCATAAAGTATGATTTCTATATGAAACTGGACCTATGTGGTTTATTCCAACTTTGTAAAACTTTAAATAAGATCTTATATTATCTATAAGAATGTGTGTGAAACTCTAAGATAAGTGTTAAAGTCAGCTTGTGGTTTTACAGCTAGATGTGTGAAAGCAAATGTGAATTACGCATGTTAGTTTTTCTAAAATGCAAAAAAACAAAATCCCCACCCTGATAGACACAGAATAATATATAGATATATATACACGTGTGTGTATACTAATGTATCATATATTTACACACACGCCTATACCAGAAAAAGGGGCTTATACAACTTGATAAACTGAACCAACAGAACAAAAATACATTTTGAATAATCAATTTATTTTGGCAAAACTAAATTACATAGACAAAAAAAAAGTTGGATTACTTATGTTCCAAATCTTTAAAAAGAAAGAAAGAAAGATGTTTTACAGAAGAAGAAAGATACATAAACAGAAAGAAAGTAGTAACTGCCAACAATAATCTGAGTGACAGAAACTTTTTCGGGCGAAATGGCTGAAGCAACATCAGGAATACAGGATGTGTAAACCTTGAGTTTCACCATTTGTAAACCACGTGTTCTTCAACAAACATAGACCACAGTGCCGACAGACTTGCAGCATTTCGCACAGCTCTGTGGCATTATAGACTCAGGGAGGTTGTTACTTATGTGATAGCTTTCGGTAATAAATGATGTACCAATTATTTCAAATACGTAACCCCACTGATGGTAACAAGATGAATTAGTCTAGTCACCACTGTCAGTTGATTTGTAGTGATCTTCGTCGATGGTGGAAAAGATATGACCTTCGTTGCTAAGGAACTCCACAGCTTGTCTGTTAAAGCAAAAGGAAACAGCATTTTAGAAGTGCTAAAAATCAAATTAAAAAAAATCCGAAGGGTTACCATAATAATTTCATGGTATTATTATTAATAATAATACCATGAAATAAAATATTTGTGAACTGAGTACCAAGTAGACAAATCATTTCCTGTACACTAAAGGAAAATCTCTTTAAAAAAATACAATAAAAGCATAAAATCTAATATAAAATTATATATTAGATTTTTTTCTTTTATTGTATCTTTTTCACTCTGGTACAGTTTCAGAAAACAAAGCAAAACTACCAAATTAGCATGCAGTGGGTGTTTCACTCGGGTCATTCTAAAGTCTTGGACATACACTTCCTGTAGTTTGCATAACGTATGTACTGCTAACACCAAAAGGGTGTAACTGCATTTTTCTATTATTATTATTATTTTTTAAACTGAGGTTGTACTGTCCCTGCTCAAATTTTGCATAGTGGGATGCACCAAAAGAAAGTAACTGAGAGCAAAGTTTTTATAAACTGACCCAAACAAAGTCCTTCAAGACCACATTGTCTTGAAGGACAAAGACAATGTGGTCTTGATCCGTAATAAGATAAGGAGGAAACTTTGTTATCTTGACATTCACCATCCCTTAATAAAGCTACCGTACTTTTATCAAGAAGTCAAACTAAAGCATTCAGCTTGTCCTTTAAAGCTGAATGCTTTAATGCTCTAATGTTTTAGAGCATTAAAGCAGCTTGCTAGAACACATCTAAAGTTAACTCTCCATCACAAATAATGTGTTAACTCTTGACTTGTAAAAAACAACAACAAAAAAGAACACTTTAGCCACTACAGGCCTTCTCTCTTGGTTTCAGTTTGTTTAACAGCGTTGTACCTCCAGTGACTGTGTTGTTCAGACCAAGTCCATTTTGCAGATAAAGGGTTGAGAGTTTAAATTGTGGGAATTCATTTTGTAGTGAAACTTTGTTGCAAAATCTCTTTGCTATTTGGAAAAAATGTATATTGTAATTTTGTGTGAGCTTCTCTCTCTTTGAAACCATCCTTTTTATGACGGTACAAACCCAACGTAAAAAGTAAAATAATAATTTGAACGTCATTTAAGTGGATGCAGCTTAGTTTGCCTCTTGGTCTGTTTCAGTGTATGTAAGAGCTTTTCTACTTTTCCAACAGTCAAAAAGTAACATTTTATATTGTTTTATCACTTTAAAACTTACTTGATCACAGCAATACTCATGCTGCCGAGTCTCTTCTTTAGTTCTTGAATGCTAATACCCTGCGGTTCTGGACAGCTTCTTATCAAACACAGCACCTTGAGAGAGAAAAGTCGACAGGGTAAGCAAGCTGACACACACTGCTAAAAGAAGCTATGTTCCAGTCTACTGACTTCTTTTTCTGAAAATGTTTTTTATAAAACAACAAATCTTTGATGCAGTTCACACAAAGAAGTCGAAGACAGGATGTAAGAGTCAACGATCACTGTTTGGGTTTACATAAATAAACGGGTGTAATAGCTGTTCTTTTCAGCATTCAGATACAGTGCCCCTTCATTTCTCACCACAGCTTATCTATGATAGTTAAGAACTGTGAATTTCTTGTTACCGCTGTCTGATTTATTTAGGCTCACCTGATTCTGGTTTGCACTTAACCCATTGTTGGTCATGTCGTTGGCACCTGCATAGCCTCCTGCATTCCCATCCATGCCTCCCATGGTGGGTCGTGACATGGGCATGGCACTACTGCTCATTCCTCCTCCGGCAGCCGACTGAAAGAGAATGAAATTGCACGTTTTCAACATTATACATAGATTTGATAAAGGATACAGAACAACCTTCAGAGACAGATATGTAAAAGTATGACACTGAAAATGTGATTACGACCGCCTTCATCAAAAAAAAAAAAAAAAAACCATGCATCTCAAACGGAAAGGTACCCCTGGCTATTATTAGCCAATCCATTTATAACAGGCTGTTGGTCAATTTCATAAATAAATATAGAGCACTTAAAACAAGTGAGTGTTAAGCCTATTTGGTGGCAGTAACAGTCTGAGTTTGACCTCACGGGTTCCGGCAGTCTACAGAGTATTAGAGGGATTGATGAGCGTTAAAGCCATGTATACTGAAGCAGACTATGCCCTTTATGGAACATAGGATACAAAAAGTAAATTTGCAGCGCTGCAGAAGCAATAGTTATCTAGAAAGCTTAATTTTTATTATGTCATTACTCAGTTTCACTTCTAATGTGTTTCTATATTGACTGCAAATCATTTTTTAAGCCATTTAAAACAAAACAATCATTCTGTACGACCTCTAATGTGTTTAAAATCATCTCTCAAAGCTGTTAGAATTATGGTTTTAATACATAAAACAAAAAGAAAAAAAATAGCCAGGCTGTAGAAGTCAGATAAGGTGTTGACTGGGCTTGGATATTTATACCCATTCACTGAAATCATGTGTGTCTGTGACCATTTATCTGTAGGAGCTCACTCTCACACTTAGCACAAACACAACTAAAAGATGTGACAACGCTGTACTGTTTCTTAGCAATCTGGCAAACAAACTAAGCAATCTTTAACAGAAGTGGTATTCATAGAACCGATCTCAACTTCCCTTTTTCACTTGTTTAGCCACCATTAAAGGCTGTGAAGGTATAAGCACAAGATTTCTCACCATAGTTTGAGGCTTGCTGAGTGCCATGTGTGCTTGGACAACCTCTAACATATGAGAGGTGATTTCATTCATATCCTCCAGGGGCCTGACGCTGAATGCCACAACAGACCTGTGGTTCTAAGAAAGGAAGGCACAAAAAAATAGACACGCCATCATGAATTCAGAGAGGAATTAAAGCGAGCAACATCCACTTCAAGTATTTCAAATGATGAAACAAATCTATGTTGGTAAAGGTGTAAAAGCCTTCTTAAGTGGAGCTCAAGTGTAATTTAGACACATGTTAGACACATGTCTCACACACACACACAAAGGTGTGGGATAGCTCAGTAGGTAGAGTGGTTGCCCCATGATCGGAAGGTCGGGGGTTCGATTCCCCTTAACAGCTACCCTGAGGTACCCCTGAGCAAGGTACCGTCCCTACACACTGCTCCCCGGGCGCCCAATGGCTGCCCACTGCTTCACTGAGTGAATGGGTTAAATGCAGAGAGCAATTTCCCCACGGGGCTCAATAAAGTACAATAATGTACACACTTTCTTCTTCTTTCTAATAAATGTTTAAATGTGAACAAGATTAAATATGACATTGTCAAAAATGTTTGTGCATTGAGAAATCATACAGCCGCTTGAAAATTTTACACTGTCATGTTGCCTTTCAATGAAATCATGATGCAAGTCATAAGTTCCTACTTGATTCTGGGTACTGTGCAAATGTTGTTAGCATTTACTTTAAATGAACCATTTCCAATTGATTCACAGTCTGTTTGTGTGTGTGTGTGCGCGCGCGTGGTTATCCGCACGCAAATATATTCTTCTTTTTTTTAAATTTAATTTTACAATAAACCTCACTGATAAATAACTAACTCAGCAATATCAGCTGCTGGCGAGTCTCATCCAGTTGTTGGAACTCCAGCTGGCTGTTAGGTCTCGTTCTGCTCTTTAGGTCTCACTGGAGCAGCACATGAGCCATTACTCCACCAGCTGCAGTTAACAATGGGGCAGGAATCAGTCTGGCTGCGGGAAGCAGCTGATTGACTTTGAAGAACGCCACAACACCAACCACCAAGTAAGCTAGTAGAGCAGGGCCTCAAGTGCCGGTGTCCTGCAGATTTTAGATATGACCCTGGGTCAACACACCTGAATCAAATGATTAGTTCATTACCAGGCCTCTGGAGAACTTCAAGACATGTTGAGGAGGCAATTTAACCATTTAAATCAGCTGTGTTGGATCAAGGGCACATCTAAAACCTGCAGGATGTGTCCTCTCTGGAGGACATATCCTGGGGCCTGGAGTTGGACACCCCTGTAGTAGACGGTGGATGGGGTTTGATAGCAACCACACTTTTAAACTAATAAGCGGTCATAGGTGGCAGATATTAAACTCACCTGAAAAGAGCGCAGATTTCCAGATACTTTGACATATGTTCCTGGGGGAAGGACAGTGCTGTCCACACTTTGGTCCTGTATAAATAAAAAGCACATACTTGATCCTTTTCATCCAATTCCAGTTAATTTTCCTTAGGATTTGTGTTACTACTGCCCTTTCCTCTTGGCCTTCTACTTAAAGAAATGTAATGCTAAACAGATATTATAGTATAGTAGCTTTCTCACTATGTAATGGAGTTTATATACACATAATTACCTCATGTTTCAATACAGACTGAGCTTGCAGCAGAGCTGTGATGGTGGATACTTACCTCTGTGTCTACCCATTGCTTCACATCCATGGGAGCGCCTGTCATGTCATCAACCTTGTACTGGATGTTGGTCATGGATTTATCTGTGCTTCTGATGACCCCCACAATGGTGACCTATGACACAGAACACAATTATTATGAAATCTGGAAATATTAGAATAGTTATTACGTCCATGTTGCAAAATGTTGTAACATAAAATGATTTAAAATTCTGCATTTGGTCTGACTGTTAGATAGATGTTTATTTATTTAAAAGGATTTTTAAAAAAGTACAATCAACATAGATGGATATTCAACATAATTTCTGTAAACAAAAGTAACTTGTATTTAAAAGGGAGTGTAAAGTTGCTGTTGTTCAACTGCAGAAGTAAAAAAAAAACCTGTATTACAGAGTACCAAACTAATGCTATTAAGAGATGAAAAAGTAACTGGTTAGTGAACTAACTGAATGGTTTGGCTCACCTGGGCAACATCCACATCTCCTACTCTGAATGACTCATCGGCTTGGGAAGCAGACATTAGCTGAGACACTGTGCAGGGGATTATTTGGTTGGCACGTGTTCTCTGCAAAGACCCAAACACAAATGGGTTGACCTGTCAATTTGTGCTTCCATCACTATACAGAAGTCAACATGTGTACAAAGAGGGGATATCTCACTTGGCAAATGAAGGTATAAGATAAGACTTTATTGATCCCACAACGGGGAAATATTTGCGTCACCTCAGCTCAGGTACAGATATCAGAAGGAAATACAAATAAGTACAATCAATGAAAAAAAGTAAGATAATAAAAGTAATAAAAGTATGGTGTTGCTGGTTTTCAGCACAATTTTTACAGATTTATGTCTGTGTCAAGTCTTTAGTGAATTATTCCGACTTTTAAGTGTAGATATAAGTACAGACCCCCTTTTTCTCTCCCCCCTGGGATAAGGCAGGTGATGCAAATCCTCCTGGAGACTGAGTGTAGCCCCCAGCCATACTGGACTCACTGTACCCTCCTGAAAATGTATAAAGAGGTAAACAACTGTGTCACCGAAATCGTTTATTAAACATGATCTTCATTTGACCCACCTTCACTCACATTCAACACACAATAACAAAGACGTCTGTAGTCAAGCTAACGTGGACCGAAACAACACAGCGACACCGAGTCCATATGGCTGCTTTATAAACACAACGGTGTCGAAATACAACTCACCCTGATTCCACATGCTTCCGCTGTTTGTTTAACTTATTAAAGTAAGGCGTAAAATGTTACGTGCAGTAATGTATGTAGCCAAACGTATTTCTCTGGTCCTCTTCCTCGTTTAATCCCGCGCGCAACCTTCAATGTACAGCGCAGGCGCACAGTGGAACTCCCGCGAAATCTATGATGACGCAGATCTTCTACGTCAGGTAATTCAGCCCTAATTTTTGCTTGTCAGGCTATCGTTCCCCTTCCAGCGCCAAGACTGACCAATGCAAAAGCACAAACTCTGGTCCCAAACCACTGTTTAACATGTACTAACATTATTATTATCATTATTATTATTATTATTATTTGCTATATTACTTAATGAAGCTGTCCATGGCCTGGGAGTTACGTCTGCCTGAAAGAGAAACATCAGGGAATGATTTTGAAAGAGTCCTAAGGTTGCTTTCATGAACTTCCCGAAGCACTACGTGCTCACGCGCGGTTTTGCGGCTTTGCAATTGCCATAATAAATCATTTCCAAAGAACATTTGCAAACCCATAGCTGTGTTTATCAAAAACAGACAGATATTGCAAAATTTCCAACGATGATTAAAAACGCCCCTTTACTGTAAAAAGAAATAAGCGAAACAAATAATAACAAAACCAAAACAAAGCAAAACATTTTTTATTTGCATCATCAGCTTGAGAAACAGATTCTCCACAGTTATAACAGCGTCGATTTGGGGAAACACGAGTATCACGCGAGGGCACCATGAATAAAATCCTTTTGTATTTAGTGAAATATTACAGTGTAACAGCGAAAACATTCGCACGTAGATGTGTTTTAATATACTGTGTCTATATACTCCTGCTATGAATGTATGTATATTTATTGGATTCTTAAACAGCGCATGCCCAAATAAGGTAACTGTAAAAGGTGGTCTACTAAATTTAAATTTAGTCCACATAAAAATAGTCTAGGCGTAGTCTACAAGCAGGAATTCGACTCTCAAATAGCTTCACAGATATATGGATATATATATAGAGCTTTTTTCAGCCGAAGCTTTTTATTGTCTTTAGATTTATTTTGATACTTATTTTTATTTATTTAATTGTATGCAGGCTAAAATGTAGTCTTGCATCATTACTGATAGCGAAGTATCCCCTGCACATAGGGATCCAAACACCTTTAAGCCTCAGATGCGTCATGACCAGTCATCTTATCATGATTTCGCCTTTATAGACGTACGGCATACCTTTTAAACCAGGTCTTGATTTTTGTCGGATGTTTCTTCCTCTCAAAGGCTTCGACATGTCGGCAGTAAGGCTGCTTCTGTCTTGCTTTCTTTTTAAAGAGGCTTTTGCGCTCTCGGGTAAGCATCAGATAAATCAAGTGTATATCTTAATCTCGGGATAACTTACTGGATGCCATTACGCATCGTTCTTACACAGGGAACTTTTGGCACATCACGGATCTCCACTGGGACCCAACGTACAAACTGAGCAACAACAATCCTGCACTGGTGTGCGCATCCAGTGGCAAACGACCTGCAGCCAATGCTGGTAAATTTGGAGACTATGTTTGTGACTCGCCATGGCACCTGATCAACTCTTCTGTTTATGCAATGAAGAGTATTCTACCAAACCCGGACTTCATCGTATGGACTGGGTATGTTACTTTTTTTTTAATGAATATTGCAGGACAGTGCTAGTCTTAAGACTATATCTGGGGAAATAAATGCTTGTTTGCCTTTACAGTCATGATATTTTCAGATTAGTATTTGGTATTGACATGTTTGACTGCAATTAATCCTGAAACAATCTGCTGTGTTACTTCTCAGTGATGACACTCCACATGTTGATAATAAAGATCTGGGAGAAGACGCAGTGCTCAACATTATCAACAACCTCACTGACATCATAAATCAAGTGTTTCCAAGTAATTACAAAATCAGGCGGAAACATGCAAGGTCAACACATATGATAGTGTTTTAGCGTTGGCTGCTTCTAATAAATAATGTCTTTTATACATTATTGTCTTGTTTAGACACTAAAGTGTACTCAGCCCTGGGGAACCATGATTACCACCCGAAGAGTCAGCTTCCTGCAGCCCCAAGCTCTATGTATGACCGAATAGCAGAAATGTGGCAAGGCTGGTTGGATCCAAAGTCAAAAGAAACATTTAAAAAAGGTGAAGAAGGCTTTCTCTAATAGTTACAAATATATGTGCAATTACTTTCCAATGAATGAATACATCAGCTTATGATGCACAGGAAAAATTTAAACACACATTATCTGGGATGTTCCTCTTGCACAGGTGGATACTACACAGAAAAGCTCATGAATCAGACTGGTTTCAGGATGCTGGTCCTTAACACCAATCTCTACTATGATCAGAACAAGCTGACCACGAACATGGATGACCCAGCGGACCAGTTTAGTTGGTCAGATCAGATTCTTACAGAGGCAACCAACAACAAAGAGAAGGCAAAGCATCTCATCTTGTTCATGGATGTTTGGATGTTAGGGACTAGAGCTCAGTAAAAGATGGAGTTTGTAATGAATACAATCCCTGTATAAGCAATTGCCCCTCCAAAAAAGAGATTTGGTCCTGATTGGATTTTAGTTAACTCTGTATTGTTTGGTTTATCAGGTTTACATCATTGGCCACGTTCCTCCAGGTTTCTTCGAGAAGAAAAGAAGTAAACCATGGTTTACACCAAAGTTCAACCGGCGATATTTGGATTTAATTGAGAAGCATCATTCTGTCATTAAAGGCCAGTTCTTTGGCCATCATCACACTGATAGCTTCCATATGTTCTACAACACAGAGGGTAAGCCACACTGCAGTAATAGTACTCATTTCACCTTGTATTAGTATTACCTGTTTATCACTTAGCCGGAATGCGTCTCCGATATCCAGCATTAACATTAACACACACTAATACTGTTGTTATCAGAGCTGATATCTTGTCCATTTCTACAGGTTCTCCCATTAGTACCATGTTCCTCAGCCCTGGTGTCACACCGTGGGAAACAACACTTCCTGGAGTTAAGGATGGAGCGAACAATCCTGGGATTCGTGTCTTTGAATATGACACAGAAACACTGCTAGTCAAGGCAAGTTTTGGCCTTTACAATTTTCATTAGACATTTATGTTCCTCTAGGGGTGTAGTGGTTAACACATTTGCTTGGCAAGTGAACAGTTGCTAGTTCATTATCAGCCAGATACAAAAATCCCCTTGTATTGTAGCTCCAGAAAGACCATCCGGTGTAAAACGCTGCCAAATCAAACATGTGAAACGCTCCTTGTGGCAACGGGGCAGTCAAAAGTAGCAATCAAGAGCCTAAAAATAGGCTCTTATGCAACTTATATGAATATATATTTGTATTTTAAAAGATTGTAAAACCTTCAGAAATATCTTGTAATGCTTCTATTGTTCGCTTTCTGTGTTTAAACCACATGCTTTCTTTCATGCAGGATGTGGTGACCTATTACCTGAACCTTACTCATGCTAATGTAGCCACAGGACGCTGGGAGAAAGAGTATCGCCTCACAGAGAGTTTCAGAGTACCAGATGCCTCTCCAGCCTCCATGCACGAGGTTCTAAAGCGTGTAGCTGATGACCCCCGCTACCTGCAGAAGTACTATGATTTCAACTCTGTGAACTATGACCTGAGGGATTGTGACAGCGACTGTCGTGTTGACCACGTGTGCGCAGCACGAGAGGTAGACTTTGACAGGTATGAACACTGCCTCGTTAAGGAGGGGGCAGTTTTCATCTATGGTGGCCTCCTGCCACTCATCTCCGTGGCTTTAAGTCTGGTGGTGGCCCATGAGTAATTAATTCAATACTATTTTGAACTATAACTAACTCTGAACTCAGTATGGGTTTATTGTTTCCCTAAACCAACATATAAGCTTTCTCCCTCAGAATCTATAAATATGCAATAATCTTTTGTTTCAAAATTATTAAAATCATGTCCACACGTGTATCACTGACCCATTCAGCAATGCAAACTCCCCCTCTGACTTTCTGACTGGCTGTATGACGTTCCACCTTAAAAACTGCACACTTTTAGCAGAGGAATCTGAGAATAGCTTTCTGGTGTCAACATTTGTAATGAATTTCATTCTTTAAATTATAATTCAAGAGAGACATCAAGAAGCAGGAAGTATTTGTTTTAAATGTCACTATTTAATATGTAGCGCTATAATAATGCATTTTCATACTTTCAGTTATATTACATCTATAAATGAAATGAGTCATGCTCCAGTGTGTAATTAAACTATGGAAAAATGCAACCTTTGTCTTCAGTAATCTTTGGTGTGCCCCTTGACCTTGATTTATGGGTACTGGCTGAATACTTTGTTTCAAAACTACACAGTATTCTTGTGCCTCTAAAGGTCAGCTACCATAGTTTTATTTGTGTAAACTCTACTGTATCTTGTTGTCAATCCAAAACTCAATCTTATGAATTTCATGTACATTAGCTAAAAAAATCGATTATATCAGGATTTTATATATAATAAATGTCATAACATTACTTCTATTGTCCATGCAACTTCAAAGCAAAGCAATCAGTTTTGGAAATATTATAAGATAAAGTTGTATTATCTGTGTTCTGTGATAACGCCTGGCATTTCATATCTTGTTATAATGACTTAATAATCTTTTGATAGCTGCCTGTAAACGCTGTAAAGTGTCACTACAGAACATGACAGACGCTGGACTTTGAGCCTCATGTGAATACACTTTTATTGAGAATGTGGATTTGTTTGACATATCAGCAAGAATGTCACAGTTCTCTGGTTTCACCCAAATATGCATGCAGTGTTCTCAAGCATCCGGTGGTTAGTTGACACACTCAGCTAGTTCACATGACCAAAATCTGTTTAGTTGATATGAAAGGCTGCATAGCAGTATCCAGAGCTGCGTGATACTGCTGCAGACCCACCTCAGTGCAGGCGGGAGCTGTCAGCTTTCCCTGCTTGATGAGGGAGCACAGTTCATCCAGCATGGCTCTAAATGCCCTTCCATCTAGGAAAAACAATATCCCAGGGAAATGTTTATCTTTTTTAGATTAATTTCAAACAATCTGAAACTCCATGCCTACTTACCATGAGAGTGATCTCTCTTCCACTGTGTTACCCAAAACCCTCGAACCTTCACATCTTTGAAAATAAGAGCACTCTAGAAAGAGCAGCAACAACAGCAAAAAAATACATCAACATACAATACTTCACATTTGTGAAAGGGAACTTTAAAATTACTGTTCATGATTTTGGGAACCTCTTAGCTGCATCTAAGAGGTTGAAAAGTGTCAGTACCACCCTCACACTTATGATGCATGCACCTCTTCTGTCTAGTGTGAAACTGTGTAAAAACGGCAAATGCAGTTTTCCTCTTACCACAGGAACAGTGACTGGCTGTTTGGACATTCCCCCATACGTCACCATTGACCCTCCGATTCTGAAATAAATGGAAGAAATCTGGCAAATACAAAGAGTTGGGGTTTTCCCTGCTCTCTACAGTGCAACTACATTGTATAATACTAATAGAGATTATTAAGTATGCTCACTGTAGATGACGGAGAAGTTCTGTTGCACTCTTGCCTCCAACTCCATTTAATGCTAGTTTGGGCTTCGGACAAGTCTATAAAATATATTCATAAATTAGATACGTTCGTTCACCAGCAGGGACAAACTACAAGATCATATCTCTACAGACCTTAAAGAGTTCTTTAATCTCATGCTTCCTCAAGGCCTCTTCTTTGATTACATGACTAGCTCCAATAGCCTTCAGCTTATCACTGAGCTCTGTGAACTCTGGCCTGAAAGTGAAGGCACATTGAAGAATTTTATTACAAAGATGGAAAATCCCCATGGGGTTCAAGAAATTTGCCCTAGTCTTCAAAAAAGAAAATCGATATTTTAAAAAAAGCATTAATATGAAAGAATTAAGTTCACCTGTCTCTTATAACATTAATAGTGTTTATTCCCCTTGCAGCAGCAATCTGTATGACAGCCTGTCCAACTCCGCTGTTGGCAGCGTTCTGGATCACAGAATCACCTAAAAGGACATCAGAAATGATTGGACAAATGGTTACATGCTGGCCACAAATACGTAGAATGGAATAATGCACCCTCTAATCTTATTTATTTTTTACTTCTAAAATTGGTTCGTCTGTCTTGCTGTAAAAGCAAAAATAATTTAAGCTGTGGGAATATAGTACCTCTACACCGCTATGAATAATCCAAGATTTGAAATTTGGTGAGAAGGAAATAATCCACTGTGAGTGGATTAGTTACCTGGCTTGAGGTCTTCAAAGTCGGAGAGCATCCTGAAAGCGGTGCAGGGATTCACCCCGAGTGTGGCAGCAGACACCAGGGGAATGTCATTTGGTACAGAGATAACATCTTCCTCAGGTAGCACTGCCTGTGTCCTCCATGTGCCTGATCACAGGAAGGAAACAGTCTACAAAGCACTATAAAATGTTTTTTTATTTTCCAATTCACACACCATGCAAGGTGCTGTCCCAGCACTTAGAGCTCCGTGTTTACCAGAGATAGATTTTAGCATGCAGTGGGGGCCAGAGATTGTGATTAGTTAAAGGCTCAGAGGCGGAGGTCCACCTTCAGCTGGGAGCTAAAGTGGCACTCTGAAGATTTCATTTTGAGAACTGTGGAGTCCTTACCTAAACCAGCATCTTTTGGGATCACCCAGTCTCCTGTCTTGAGGGACTTCACCTGGCTGCCCACCTCTACGACCTGGGCCACACCTTCATTGCCACCAACAGCTGGGAGATCCGGCAGGATAGCATAAGTACCTGAAAAAAACCCCATCAGATTATGACCTGATCATGATGCCACACATTAAACTGCCCTGATGAATGACTGTTACTACCTGCTTACAAGTACCTTGAATCATGTTTATGTCTGATGGGTTGATTGGGGCAGCCAGCACTTTAACCAAGACATCCTTTGCACCTAAGGAAGGAAGCTCTACACCCTCCAACCTGCCAAAAATACATTTTGCACAATCAGTCACTATTCATGTAAGCTTGCATGACATGTTGTCTTATGTTAGGTGGCAGGCTTTATAAATACAGATAGACTAAAAGCCCTACATGCTTGGGAGGAAATGTACGTGCTTGCATCAATATAGAAACAAACACACCATGAAAAAGAAATAAACGTTCGCCTTGTAATCGGAAGGTTGCCGGTTCGAGCCCCGGCTTGGACAGTCTCGGTTGTTGTGTCCTTGGGCAAGACACTTCACCCGTTGCCTACTGGTGCTGGTCAGAGGGCCCGGTGGCGCCAGTGTCCGGCAGCCTCGCCTCTGTCAGTGTGCCCCAGGGTGGCTGTGGCTACAATGTAGCTTGCCATCACCAGTGTGTGAATGTGTGTGTGAATGGGTGGATGACTGGATATGTAAAGCGCTTTGGGGTCCTTAGGGACTAGTAAAGCGCTATATAAATACAGGCCATTTACCATTTACACCACACAGAGCCACTTATAGACCATATAAAATAGACAGCTGGATCATAAAAGTTGGAGATAGGAGTGAGCAGGCACTGCACAGGAAGATAGACTTCTTAAAGACTGTGAGACCCAAGGGCCCTACATTTTTCTGCCAAGTCAAAAGTGTTAGAAAGACAGGGAAGACAGATGATTACAAATCCTCAGGAGAAGAAAAGGGGAAATGAGGCTCTAGATATTCTAGAAGTGAAATCAGGAATGCATTGCTATCGAGCCACGTTTAACATCTTTACGTAGAGACATAAATGTTTTCCTCCTGTTTTTGTCACTCCATACCGGTGAGCGGCGGTAACGCAGCGACTCGTTGTTTGCTTCCCGCCACAAATTTCAAAAAAGAAGAAGAGGAGTCGAGGGCTCACAAAGGTGAGACTGAGGTTTACAATAATAGGTTGTATATCTTTTATAAGACAAAACACCTGAGCTTTACACCGGAACTGTGGGAGCATGTCCTGAGCGAGGCTAGTCACATTTTAACCGTAACCGTTTCACTCCCACAGTCACAGAAACATACGCACACTTATTGTTTAGCCAGATATTCTTACTGAACGACTCGGGAAGGGTCTCCGTGGGTTCTGTACACAAGTGCCTTGCATGTTTGTGCGGAGAGTCCGGCTGAATGGCTGAAGTGGGAAACGCTAGCGTCTCTGTGCCTGAAACACTGTGAAACAGCCGCAGCGACGCTTCGTCTGCAAACTCTCTGGCTTCTTAGACAGACTGCGTGGAGTGGCACCCACATTTCTACTCGGGACAAAGCTGTAAAGTATTAAAACAACCCGACTATTTAATAATATTTGTAGTTTAAAGCCAGACTTGAGCTGGCACTCTTCATACTACGGCCATATTGGACTGTAGTCGTCAGGTTGTGTCATTGAAAATGTAAACACAGAGCTGCCCCCTGCTGGATGAGAGATGAACTCCGCGTTTCTACACACCGTCAGAAGGTCCTTTTTCGGATGAAATAAATATGAGGAACTGGTTGGTTTCTTTTTCAGTATTTCGCTTCAGGGAAGGGAAATGTGGAAAATAGATTATTGGAACGGATTACTCAGTTTTCTCTTTTTTATTTTCCTTTACTGAGTCATACTTAAGAACATCACGAGACATGGGTGGGTTACGACAATACTGCGATGTAACATGCTCAAGTTCCACAGAATTTCTTAGCCTACTTAAATATATTTACTGGGCTCTCTATTAGGTACACTTTGCTTGTACTGAGTTTGACTCTCTTTTCCCTTAGGAACATCCACCCATCTTCTGATTGCTGCTTCAGGCAAGATAATGCACAATGTGATAAAGCTCAAATCATCTCAGACTGCTTTCCTCCACTTGGCCTCCACACTCACAAGGTTTCAGTTCCATAAAGCACTTTTGGGATGTGGTTGAATGGAAAGGTTGAGTCATGGATGTGCAATATCTCTGTGGTGCTATGATGTCATTGTGATGTCAGTAAAATATCTGAGGAATGTTTTCACCACCTTGTTGAATCAGTGCCACAAAGAATTAAGGTAGTTCTGAAGTTCTTGTATTCCAAGGTGCAATTAACGAATGCTCAAGGTTGCTTCAGGATTCAGCATTGCATCTTCTAGTATGTGCTTTTTTACCCCACTACCAATGGGAATCTGTGGACCATTTACCAATCAGAATATTGTGGATTCCTCCAGTGCTGAAGCATCTTCATCAGGCAAGTGTGTGTGAATCTGAGCAAACACCTAGGCATAGATAAAACTGAATACATGTGAGAATAAGACTTGTAGTAGAAAGCACTTTAAGCACTCTACTGAGTAGAAAGGTGATATTTAAGTACCAGCTAATTTAATTCTGTCAATGGAAAACTCTTTCATGTATTGGAAAACCTTTAGACTGTGCTTCTGGTACTTTTTCTAAGTTTTGTTAATACTTTAGTGAGTGTGATAAGTCTTGTGACTGGGTGATTGGAGTAAGAAGGCATTAAAAAAATCATGAATATTAACATATTTATTAGGAAACGGAGCAGATCTTTACATATAATGTATAAAACATAATCACAGTAATACTTTGAAAATCCTACATGCTGCTCATCGTTGACAGACTTGCCATTAAATTGCCTGAGATCAAGTTAAGTGTAGTTCTATGGAAACAAACACTGATACATTCATCACTTTCTAAAAGTAGCTGTAGCCATTACCTGATAAAATACAGCACCACAAATTAAATGGCTGACGGTCACAAGTAAGATGTACCATTAAAAGCACAAGTTAACACTACTGTATTACAGGATGCCTTGATGAGCTTCAAAAGTTACTCTGAGCACACAGTCTCATGGGTGGGTCCTTGGATTTTAAAGCCTATCTAACCCAACACCTGACAATAAAATCACAACAGCACACCACTGAGGGGCCAAAGAGGTTTGTTACAATCAGAAGTCTGAAATGACCTTCCTTAGTTTCCAAGTGATATTTTGAAAACAAATACTTTCAGTTACCCTTATTGGTCAGTGTTGAAATTCCCGTAAACCAGTTAGAGTGTGAGTGATTACAGTGCGACACTTTGATGACATACTGGCGCTGCAGTTGTGGTAAATTCAAAAATCAAAGTGTGCAGAAAAATAAACTCTCAGCACGCCACCTTTTCCATCCTTTTAAAAAAATGTTTATCAAAACAATTTAGCAACCGTCAAACTTTGAAGACTAACAGCAGAGTATGAAGCAATCCGTGACACACATTCTTTTTGTCATGAGCATTGATAGTCTGAAACACCAAAGATCGATGTGTTGAGATGAGACAACACCAGATTATACACTACTAACCCCAGCCCCTTTACAATATTCTACTATATACCCATCTACAACGATTATAGAGGAAAAAAAATACAATAATAGTGGAACATTTTCTTCATATCGTATATCATTGGCAAGTTATTTGAAAGAGGAAAAAAATATAAAGAACATCATCACACTGGGTGCATGGACATATGAAAGAGTCAAAAAGCAACAATCATTTCACATCATCATCATGTAGTCATTGTTTTCATAATCAAAACTGTATTATAGTAAAAAACTGAAACTGTTGCACCAAGACATTCACTTTGGCTTCCTCGTCACACACCTCACATCATGCGAATGAGCATTTAATCCCTGCTTTTTCTTGAACACCCCATGACTCCTTCCAATCAATCTGAAGCATTCCCTGAGATTTCAGATTGGTAATTCCTGAGATGAGCCTAAAGAGCGGAGGTATCTTTTTTTCCCAACCAGCAACCAACTGAACTGTGTGTAGTTTGTGAAAATTCAAAATATATATAAAATAGGAAACATATATTCAAAAGTGATTAAACTGAATAGAACAAATATTAATGCATTTTACGATTAGTGCAGAGTAATATTGCATTGGTTTTGGCATTAACAACAATGGGCTTCTCCTCTGAAAAGGTTAATTGTGCACCAAAGAAAAAAACAAAACCCTCACAAGAAAATCATACAAAAAAAAACCCCTCACATTTAACATCGGTTCCTATATTGTGTACCTGTACAGTATGCACTGTATATTGTTTGTTTTTGGTTGCAATATTTCTGTAGCATTGCATCCATATTAAATTACATTACAATGAATTATCAAGCACATATGTACAAAGTATTATGAGTACCTTGATGTTAAAAATGTATTACCCCAATGTATTCTCAAGTCATATGTAGCTTTTAATGATATTTGCCAATTTTCTGCTGTCTACTAGAACATTCAGTGCTGCGAGGCTTCAATCGGAGCGGAAGGAGAAGCTGCAGCACTTTTGGATGAAAATAAATAAGTATGATAGTTTTAAAAAAGTTTTAGAATAATTTTACATATATATTAATTGGGTGTAAAAGACTCAGTCAGCTTCTCCTGTAAAACGGGAGTAAAATGCTGATTAGCTAGCTAGACCTACATGCTCCTCCGTGCAGGCTTGGTGTTCCTGAACTACTACCCTACTAAGGGTTATAGGGAGGTAATGTCTTAAATAACTACCTACTAGTGGATATAAACAAAAACACCAGGCTTCCCACTGTCTGATTCTGCCTCAGTTTTACTCAAGCAAGAGGAGAGCTAGCCAGACCCTTTACTAACTTAAGTCCAGATCAAATATCTTACCAGAAGTGACATAGATGTAACGGGGTTTGTGTCGCATTGGTTTAAATTCTTTCAAATCCAAATTGAGGTGATTATAAAACAGCGCTCTTATACACAGCAGCCACTGCAGTTAGAAGATACTTCACATGGAAAGTTGACAATGGTTCAAACTCCCATGAAAACAACTTAAAATGAAGAGAAACCTTTTTTTTTTTTGCTGCCCCCTTTGGGTCAATATTTTGATTGCTATGTTTTATCCCAAGGTAGTGCAACACATGACAGCTGGTATGGTGTAGTATGTGTGCCCAAAGAAAACTTCCTGTCAGAAAATGGGCAGGGTTTGTAAAATAGTCCCCCAACCTCTTTCTTCCTGTTAATTACCGAAACCCTATACCAGTTTTTCAGAAAGACACACTAGGCTATGGTTGGCACACTAGACCGAGCTCTCAGCCTCAAGCATATATGGTAAACAGACTACAGAGATCTGTTAACTTCACTTCTCTAACGCTCTACCGAGTTTGCTTTCACTTTCATAAGCTGTTTTAATGTGTTACAGCCCTGACATAATCGCCAACCTCAACTCAAGATAACCCCACAAACTCCCCCCATTCTGAAACTATATGAAAGGCTGAGAGCCTGGCTTGGATGTGGTCTGATGTATGCTCACCAGAGACTGATTTCACAAAGTGTTTGGTAAACCTATCCATCGACGTGTGAAGTGACAAGTCAATCCGCTAGAGGTCAGTAAAGTCAGGGAACTGTTGAGTTACTCTTTAAGGAAGTATGGTGGTGTGGTGTAAATACTGTAGTGCAAAGAGGATTTGACTTAACCCCAGTTCAAATCACAATCTCTGAAGCTGTATTCTGAGAATAGTTGGTTTGTCATCGGCTTTTAGGATGATAGATTTACTAGCAGACCAAACATGGACCAGTGAGGTAAACCATGTACTTTTAGATAGCCAGCCAAATACTGGATGAACAAAAAATGAAATGAAAAAACAAAAAACAAATTTAAAAAAACAAACCTGACCAAAAGCTGGAAAGCACCTCTGGTCTAACATTCATTTGGCCCCAGGAAAACTGGATGGTCAATTGCAATATTGGCAGCTGCCAATTCATTGCTAACATACCCTTAACCCCCCCCCCCCCCCCCCCCCCCCCAATGTTATTTCACAAACCCCTCCCCCATCCCCGTATGATATGCAAACTCTAACATTCATTACAGATGTACTAACTGTTACATCTACGCCCTGTCGGATAGTGAGGTGTAACAGTCGGGAAGGAAACAAAATGGTAAGGCAGCAAAAGTGTAGCTATACTAAACACACTGAGTATTACTCAAAGAAGAAGAGGTATAATGCCCACAGCAGAGGCACATTATTATATAACAGAAATCTACGTAAACTCCTGAAGATCATCCATTACATAGCATTGCTCACTACAATCTCCAATCCCCAATACCAGTGATTCATACATTAAGCAAGCGTCCTGAGTGCAATAGTACAGCAGTATTCCTGAGTGTTACACCAAATAAAAACCAAATAAAAAAAAAAGACTTCAGCAACATTCTTCATGAGTATTTTTAACCTGAGGTAGTTCCAAAAGCAGCTTCAACAGGTGGAAGGGGATTGAGTCTCCCTCCACTCCATCAAAGCAGTTTGATTGGCCTCTGTGCTTCCCCAGAGTCGGATCCTGTGTTTAATCAGAGGTCTCGGTAGGTGGTGCCTGCTGGCTGTGCTCCTCCTCGTCTCCTTTGGAGGAGAACAGTTTTCCCTGAGAACCCGGTGAAGACTGTTGTGCTTTGATTGGGCAGCTGGCAACCATGTGGTCAATGCTTTGGCAGAAGTGGCACTTCTTTGGCTGGGGAGGTAACTTACACTCTTTGGCATGGTGGTCTAAGCCTCCACAGTTGTAGCATCTGAAAGAATAGAAAGACGTCTATTGAACCTGCAGTGGTCTCAAGAAAACAAGCAGGAAACACAAGTATATCTCTGTATTTGGATATGATATAGCTTCCATATCCAGAAGAGATGAAGCAACCTATTATGTGGTATTATTGTATTATTGTATCACAATGTTGTGATACAATAATACTCTGCTTGTGATTAAACATCTGAAAACAACATTTTAAGGTCAGATATTGTTCCAGCTTGATATCAAACTCTATACCAACCAAAAAGTAGTAACTAATGTGACAACTAAGAGACATTTTTGCATGTTGAGGTTTTCAAGCTGCAGCAAGTTACAACGTAAAGCCCTCAACTTAAAGCTTTTAAGTTACCACTAGATGGCAACATGTCACCTAAAATGAATGAGTTTGCATTTGGTCATACTTTAAGTCTTTAGGGAAACAGTAGAAGGAAATGTTTTTAAAAGTTTTCTATTTGACCAAAAATACCATTAAATTTCAGTAGCGTCTGTTTTGATTAGGAGGGTTTTTAGAAGACATAAATTGGGTGGCAAACCTGGTATTTTTATGCGGACCTTGTTACCATGGATCTTTAAGTTTTGTGAACCGCTTGAGATGCTTTTGTATCAAAGGTAGGACCATAAGGTGCCCACTGTCCACCGTTTGTAATCTATAGCATGGCCACGCGTACAGGGGCAGAAGACAGATGGGTTGTGGGCGTGGGGCGGTCAGTATGTGGCTCTGTGGACCCTCTGCTACCTTTGTAGCACCAGATAAGGTTGGATAAGGGCGGCTGCCAAAGGGTCAGTGTGGCTTTGTAGCTGTGGTCGTTGGGGGTGGTGTCAAGGTCTATACCATCACATCACAGAAGCTCCCTACATCAGCATCCATCAGAAGGCAAGTGGAAGGAAGGGGAAGTGGTCCCTTTGTCTAAAAAAGCTGCAGTAATGACCTCTGAACTCTGACCCCCAACCCCTCCCCAATCCCATCCCAGCCCCCCAGCTCTCTTGCTTTTACTCATACACCGTTGCCATGACAACAGTGACCCTTCACCCCCTTGGTAGGGCTCTTACATCTGTTATCAATTAAATGGACAGGAGGGCTTTTTCCCCTTGTTTCAGTCATATAAATATATAGATGTATATGTACAAATACCCTCAAAAAGGTGCCGTGTTTTACCCCGGTGAAGCGAAAATTGATATAATTATCTCCATATAGGTAATAAATATGATCAATTATTCACACGCATACATCCATGAAACCCAATCCAGTGTTGCATAATGAAATACACTGAAGGGGAATGATATCTTTGGATCAGCACAGTCTAGGGAGAGGTATTGAACACAGCAGCCCTCCCAGGACTCTTTGAGGCAGTAATGATCTGTTTTCACACTCACTACTCTCTGGCTGTAATCACAACTGACAGAGGGGGTAAAGTTGATACACCTCTAACCCTGCATTAAATGAATATTCAAAGACTATCCCGAGTATCAAGGCCCCCTTAGTTCTTTTTTCTTCTGCTGGGAGGGGTATTGTTGCCTTTGCCTTTTGATCTTCATGAGAATTTTTTTCCCCTTCTGAACAGAAGCTGATGTTTTCTCCGTTTATAACATATTAATCATTAGTACTGACATATTAAATTTATCACTTTTTAAATTTCTTTTAGAAACGCCTTTTAAAAAAATCGACATATTTTATTTTGATAACATCAAACTAGCACCTTGATTTTTAAAACAGGATTTTAAAGTTATTTTGAAGTCAACGCTTTTATCAAATGAGGTTGGTAGAGGAGGTTTTGGAGGAGATGGAGAGTGGGTCGGTTTGAATTCACCAGGGGCCAGCAGATTTAAACAGTTATTGATCCAGGTCACACGTCAAGCCTGCTGATGTGACCCTTACTAGGGCTAGATGTGGGGGTTGGGGTCAAGGGAGAGGAAGCAAAATAGGGAGAAACTACAACATCATTGTGTATCTACTTCAAACTCAACAAAAAAAGTGCAGGATTTTTTTTTAAATTAATTTATTTATTTTTTGCTGTTGTTAAAGAAGTAAAAAGTAAAACTGAAATATTTTATTCCTGTGTTACTGTGTAAAGTTTATGAGTGTTGAAGTTTTACTGCTAATTTTAATTAGCTTTAGAGCTATTTTTATTGGGTTAGTGATGTTTTTTCTGCTGTTATTAGTACAGTTTGCATATAGTGTACCATAGAAGTATTTCACAAATTTTATTTTTTAATCTGACACCAAGATGCTTCAAATAATTGAACATGGAACTGAAAGAAATTAAAGATATTTCTCTTGTCGTGTCCCAGTTCATCCATGCGTACCTGTCCCCCTTTGAACGCCGCTTTTGGACCTTCTTGCCTTTGGGTCTCCGCTCACTGCCCACGCAGTGGATGCCACCTGGTCCGGTCACTCTCTGTGACTCCAGACCTTTGGATGACTTTTTGAAGGTAAACTCGACCGCCTCGCCCTCCTTCAGGCTGCGGAAGCCTTCCATGTGCAACTTACTCTGAAAAGGGAACATAGGGAGATTTTCCATCATGAGCGTAACTGTTTCATGAATGAGTTTTCTGGCCATTCAAGTGTATAAAGCATTTGCAACATGGGAGAGTGCTGATTGATAAACGATGTGTTTCTCCATCACATGTAGATATCTTGTATGATATATAGAGTGATAATTGGATGTTTTACAACTCCTAATATCACACCAAATCACCTCCACGTTGAGCCTGTGGAGACTTTGACCCATGAGATCAACCCCCACTCATTCCTCACGGTGTGATATCATCAGAGGCCAACTGCGCTTATCAGGCATTTAGTATTTTAAGGTGATTGCCAGGCCTCACCTGATGATGAGCAAACAAGCACCAAAGCTTGCTGTTCCCACTCTACTCAGCAGTATGCACACACCGATTTGCAATTCAAAGCACTGTTTCCCTAACGCTGCATTGTCTATTTGGTGTTGTCTGAGTAGTAAACCTGGTGGGGATAACCTTCAACCCATCCCCCCCTTTAAAAGAAATTCCAAACTGCTGCCCCCACCCTGATCCCTCTTCCCACCCACATCACAAAGCTCTTCTAACACACTGACCACCACCACTAACCCTAAACTGCAGGATGCAGGGGTTGGTGTTCGAGTTGGGGGTGGGGTGAAGCTTCTCTGTGAGGTTGGGGGTCAGGGTGACATTCCATGAATAGTTGCTTGGCAGAAAGAGGTGGAAGATAAAAGTTTCGGGAATGCAAAAATGATTGATAGCTCTCTTTCATATCGGTACTTGGATATAATGATGATTTTGATCTTACGAGTTCTTGGCTTAATCAGTCATTTTATCCACTGTATTTTAACTGATACTGCCTTCACCTGAAGTGACCTTTGAATAGGATCATCTTCTAGATACTAGTGTCCTTATAGAAACATTTTGGACTCCCAAAGAAAGGAAAGAGATGAAGGAAAGGGGAAGGTGTGGTGCAGTTTTGAGGATAAATCCCATAGACTGGCTAACACAACATGGGAAACCCCTCTCTAAAATTCCCGTAGTGCGATTATATGATTAAATAGTCACTCATACCGCAGACTGCTGGCAAAGGAAAACCGATCCATTAATTATGGGGTTGTTTTGATAGGCATTAATCCCATTTTCTTTTATTTATTTTTTTTTGGAGTGAGTTATCATCCATCTATTACGTGCGACCATCGGTCTGCATTCTTTCTTTGCCCAAACCACAGGGAATCATATTCCACGACAGGTTATAATTTAAAAGGAGACAAGTAGTTAATCTCCAAAACGCAGATTTATATTAAACAACAATTAGGACACACCAGTGGTTAAAACTGAGGTTTAAATCGTTACAAACACAGGCGGGGGTCCAAGTGAGCCAACTAGCAACACCCCCATCAGTGAGAAACAAAACAAACAAAAGTGATGTGTTCTAATCCTCCAACACTGAGTCACAGCTGAGCATCTGCTGCAACGTCCTGAGCAGCGAGGAAACATGATTGGTGAGCCATGACAATTGAGTGGCATTGCGTGGACGTCCATAGAGCCCCAGTCCCATCAGGCCTCTCTGTGCTGCTTACTGTTAACCATTTCCTCTTCAACGTGTGACCTTCCTTACCCCAGTAACGGACCCTCAACACACCAGGTTAGTCTCACATGCAGGTACAGAATCAGGATGGGGCCATTTAAAAGTGAAGGACCTGTAAACAGAAGATGACTGGAAGCCAACTGAGTCAGAGAAAGACATCAGAGCAGTGAGGGACTATAAAGGGACTACCGCTGAGACAAACAGGGGCTCGGTCACGGCCACAGGGTGCTTCATTCGAATGCATGGCCCCATTGTTCACCTGCACAAAGGCCAGAGGACCCTGGGAGTTAATTTTCCTTGACACACGGCCACTAATTTTAGGACTGAGGCCTTTTCTTTTGCAATAACCCCTGTACATTAATCACTGATGTGTCCAGGTTTTCTAAAAGACAGTAAGAGAAATAACTGGCTAAAATGACACCAGTGATATTATAGTAATGGTCAAATGGAAGCTCAAACTAAAAGACAAACATGTGGCCATTTGTAAAAAGCATTCAGTTCAATAACTCTGAACAGTGATTTTAATGTTTTTAAGTAGCATATGACCGTTTGTATGAATCTATACTGATGGCACCTGCGCTGGTTCTAATTTCATTTGAGTCCCTGCGACTGCTGGAGCACTAATCTACATTTCTGCCAACTGAACTGATGTTTTTGGTTTGCAATATGAGTAATCAAATACCAGCTTCCTGTGTATAGTCAAAAAACATATCAGAGCTGTTCCACAGAACAATTAAATGTTTCTATATGCATCATCATCAGTAGGCAACAGGAAGACAGAAACGAGCAAGACCTGCTTGAGAGGACATGCAAACTTATTATAATGAAATGTGGGTGGCAGACCTGTGTTATAGCTGTGTATATTATGTAGGTGCATTTATTTATTATGCATTATTTAATCTTAGCATAAGTCTAAATGATGCAAAAAGCAGATCAAAACTAAGTGTTACAATGTAAGAACACATCTTCCCATGATGCTTTGAGAACAATTTTGAGAAATTTACCAGGGTGTTCGTTAAATTGGTGTGTTACACTGACTTACAGATCTAGTGTACCTCTGCCACACACACAGAGGGGGTTGAGCAGACGGCAAAGAGCCTTTAATCACTTTATGGTGAGAACTTTGAGGTGAATGGGCAGCTAGTGAGAATGCCTCTCATTCACATGCGAAACCTTTATCTTATCAGATAGAAATGGAGAAGCTCACTGAGATGAAAAAGGAGGAGAAGGGACCTCCCCACACCCACACACAAACAAAAACTCAAACACTTAACTTTAAGGTGAATAAAAGTGTTGGAATGAGCCTTCAAGCTCTACTTTAAAACTAAAAGTAGGAACAGCAGCACCAGGTGGGGGGGGGGGGAAAGTGTGTGAGGTGACTGTGTTGTATTTAGCCACCTCAAGTTTGACTGTTTAAAATGTGTTTAATCTGAAAAGCAGTGATCAGGATCAGTAACCCTTTTTAGATACCACCCCAATAGGTTGCTCAAATGATGTGTTAAAGAATTCTGTTCGCAGGTGGAAAATAAATGGTTAAAAAAATCTAAACAAACACCCACACACAAAAACAATGCACACTGATTGTTCACGTCTCCAGATGGAGATCAATTAAACGTTTCCTCCTCCTTAATGGCTCAGTTTTCATGCAGCTCAGGAGGCTTATGGATGTAAGCCTGTTAAAAGTGCGCTGGCTTCAATGAACAACAAAAACCGCACATTCATCTCTCCATCACATTGTGTCAGCGTCCTGAAAACCACGAGGGAGGCCCGCTGCTCCCCTCTGGCTGCAACACGTGTTCCCCTAAAGGAGAAACACCCACCGCGCAGCAAAAGCATCAATTTAACAGTTAGACGTTTCCGGCGTTGTAGCAATTTTTTATCTTTAAATGTCTTTCAGTGCCCTCCCTGTTGAAGGACTGGATTTCTGATTAACCTCGCTTTCTTTAAGTTTTTGTTTGTTGTAATGTTTTAACTTGTGCCCACAATCCTTTGCTGCTGGGACTAGGTCTAAAAGCACAGAAAGTGAAGACTGGAAGAAGATAAGATTGATCTCTGATCTCCTGGTGTGGAGAGATTTTACTTGCTTAGATGGAAAACATATTTTTACCTTTACATTTTAGATATCTTTATTGGGATGCAAAGGAGCTGGTCCACACACCGCCACCACCAGTGCTGCGTTTCACATAATAAACAAACACCACGTCGGAGCAAAAGCAGATCATACCTGATGGACGAACACATCCACCGGCTCGTCCAGCGGCTCTCCCTCCCGGCTGGTCATGGACAGGAACCCGAAACCCATGCGGACGTTGAACCATTTACACACACCGACCCCGTGGAAAGACTCTGAATTCTCCTCGGGACTCGGTCCTTCATCCTCCTCGGTTTTACACACTCCTACGATGAAACAATTTAGCAATTACTACAGAAAAGCTTTAAACCTGCGAAGGTGACGATGCTTAAAAACGCAAAAGGTTTTTTTTGAAATTGAAAGGTTTTAAAAAACGGAAATACAAAATTTCCTTTAGGCTAGGCTACCCAATCAATAATCAATACGAATCAATACAATGAACAAGATTAGGCTGTATTTCTCGCAAAATTTGAAATAAATTATAGCCAACTTTTTAAGGGGAATAAACATGCGACTTTTTTCAGCGAATGCACAACGAACTGGTGCATTAGCGCAAAAAGGAAACAAAAATATTCTCCCTTCCCGTAAGATGCACAAAATTTTAAAGACAATGCAAAGCACTGATAGACACACGGACTGCACATTTTAACGTTCAAGTGTGTGAACAATGCGTTAAAACGTTCGGCTGCAATCGAGCACACAGTCCACAGGTACAACGACTCAATTAACTTGCAAAAACTAGTAAATGTAACTCAAAATGTAGCTCAAGTTACCCAACCTCGGAGCTGCTTCTTAGAAACGGAACCCATGTCTTCAGTTCTGCCTTGAGTCAAAATCAGCACCCAAGCTACAGTATCCAGTGTACAAGCCCTCAAACTGGGTAATCCTCGCAGATTGCCACTTTCATGCAAAATGCTGTGAAACGCAGAAGCTGCGCAGCGAGAGGGAAAGCGTGAGAGGGAGGTAAACAAAAGGGGGCTGGCAACCTATCCCCCTTAAACAATGAGGGGTGGGGGGTCACCGGGAGAAATTTCTTTTTCTGTGAAGACCCCGACCCCCCCCCCCCCCCCGTTCGCTAAACAAAAAAAAAAACATCTTAGACAATACATCGAATTCCTGCCCCACCAGAAAGCGCTCTAACCGTTCCCAGAGATAACTCCCTAAAACCTGCCAGCATACCTTCTGCCATGTTCGGGAGCTATGGTTTAATCTCAGTGTCCACTGCTGCCGTTTCTCCCCTTTCTTTGGACGCCTTTTAGCGCTCCTGCAGTGGCCAGCTCTGTTGGTCAATACAAATGACCATTTCCCACCCAACAAAACCCCCAAACACTCGGTCACGTCCACGTGATTCACAATTACAGTCCCCAGGGATACACCGCATATTGCGTGATGGACGAGCCCAAACATGGGAAGTGGCCAATCACTATAATACGCATAATATTCTTATACCACCTTTGTTGTTGTGATTGACCACTACTTCTGTAACCAGTGTAACATCCTTATATTGCAACCTAAGCATCTGTTCTAGTAGTGAGTTTACACTTACTGTAAATTTATCTGTAATGTATTTTATAGGCAGGGTGAGGCATTTATCTGCCTAAAATGCAACTTTTATTTAAATAAAACCGGATACTAGAACAAACATTTTCGTGTAAGACTTGAAGCTTTTAAGCATTTCATTTAAATATAAATAGTGAGGTGAAGCTGCATGTAATAGATGAAAAGGCCAGAAGTAAATGGTGTATAACACTCTACTTGAAGCAATTAGTTTGAGATGTTCTTTTAAAAAATAATAATAATGGATTTGAATATCTACATTTTATATCTATGTCATATTACTTCTCACGTGTGTTGGTTTCCTTATAATCAGAGATTCCTGTAACTGCTCTCCTAGGAGGGTTTAATGGTAATCCAGATGAAATTGTGAGTGGGGGACGGTTTTTTTCCACATGCAGCAGAGGAGGAAGAGCTCAAAGGAGTCAAACAAGCAAGATGAAGGCGTGAAGAAGAAAACGGGAGAGAGAGAGAACAACAACAACTCGGATTTAACAAAAGCATGCAAAGCAGTTTATGCAAAAAAGAAAGAAAAAAAGAAGGCGACCTCACGAAAATAAAACGAAATCATGGCTCAATAGTGATCGATCACATCACGTTAAGTGTGTTGTTGAATTGCGTCCTTGTGAAATGAGTGATGCTTTAAAGACAGGAGGGGGGATAAGCAAATTTATCTCAGCCTAAATTAAAAAAACAAAATAAAATAAAAAAGATTGAAAAGGTGCTATTAACGTATTACTGGTGATGTTTATGTGTTGTTACATTTATAAAGGTTTTGGAAATGACAGATAAGATTGCAGAAAAGGGAAAAAATACGCAAAGTTCGTTTACATGTATTATACTGTTGTCTATAAAACACGGACACATGGATGTATTTGAAATTGTAATTCGTTTGCTTTATGCTACACCAACAAATATAAAAGATAGGGTTTTGCATTTGCTAATTTATTTGTGTGTTTGCTAAATAAAAACGATTTATTACTGTCACTGATTTGGCCTAAATTGGTAATACTAAATAATATTGAATATACCCGTTTTCTGTTGTATTTTACTTACTTATTTGTTGAAATGGAAATATGTGATTGATGACTGAGAGGAGGCTGTGGCTCCCAGTTTATCACAATTACCACAACGACCTCTTGTGGACCCACAAAACGCGTGTTTGTGGTCCCAGGATAATATATTTTAATTTAATATGGAAGCTGCACTTCATGCTCAAAGAAAGAAAGAGAAGAAAATTATTAATCAGTGGTTACGTTTATTTTCTTTATTTTCTTTATTTCTTTTTTTTAAATCAACAGTATTTTAGTATTTATTTTAGTTTTTACTTTTAGTTTTGTAATTTCGTTTGAAAAATGTGTTTTTAGTGGTATAAGTCGAAGGCACGAGTTGTATGTTTTTGCATAATTTACTAACTAGTTCACTAACTGACTACATTTATCTTTACAGAGGTTTGGCTAATGATCACAGAGGCCGTGAATATTTTTATTGCCACTTCATGTTGGAGTTCTTGTGCAAAGAAAACAATCTAATAAAGTGTCAGGACGTCAGAACTTCCAATAGTGGGGTGAGAGAGCCGTAAGTGCTACCTAATAGCATGACCGAAAGACACTGCTTTTGGACAATATAGCTGAATGCCAAAAGCCTAACAGAGCGCAAAGATACCTTGTTCTGACGACAGGAGGCGCTTTATTATATTTGCGACAAGGTTTATTTACAATCCCCCCCCCCCCCCCCCTCCCCAAAAAAAGGAGCTCTACACAACAACAACAACAGCTAATACTGTTATACTACTTACATTATTAATTTAAAAAATGGAAAACAAGCCACATTTATGTAATGAGTTCCCTATCCGTCTTTTACAAGCACATCAAAACATACTTTTTTGCTATTTCTCGTCTGCCAAAAACGGATTTCCGGTATTTGCCAGAAAATGACTGCGGGAATTCAAACTGTTATTAACAACGTGTTAGTCTATAATTTGTCCAAAAAAAAGAAAGTCCAACATATCTCTCGTGAATGATAGCAAGTCTTTTTGAGGTAGGAAGAACATTCCTATCACAAGGTAAAAGCCATGAATCTTTTTGACTGTTTTATCCTTTATTTATCCTGTAAAAAGAAAATAAAGAAAGAGTGAAAGACTAATCTCACTGGAATTACAGATGTCTTTTTCTTGAGAGATCAGTCCTTCATAAATCCTATTTACGACAGTCTATTTGTGAATATAAATAAAGGTATTCGATATAACAACAACAACAAACAAACATAAGAAATCACTTTTTAGCACAACACAAAGTGTTCTATAAAATGACCGCTAGATGTCAGTATAAGTCTCAGTACAAAGTGCCGACTAAAATAAATAAAAATCTAATAACCTACCTTAGGTTTAACTGTGAAAACAACTTTATGAGAAAATAGTAGTTAATGTCACCTTTAAGAGATGAGTCATAGTCTTGTGGCCTCAGACCTGTTGATAAGAACAGTAGGCTACATAACGGGTATAACCATGTTGCTTTTTAGTCTTTTCTTTTTGAGTAAACTTTAGAAACGGTGAACGAGAAGGGTCCCGCCTCTTTGGCATCCATAAGGAAACACCAGCCAACCAAGCACGGAGGCTTTAAAGCCTCTCCGGGCATGACCAACAGAGAGCATCACCCCTGCGTTTAGACACCGTTTTTTGTCGGAAGTCAGGTGGATGGAGCAGCTGATGGGCGGGGGCGGTCCACGGGAGCGGTGAAGCGTCTTAGTGAGTGACAGCGTGGAAAAGAAATATGAGAGGAGAGTCTTAAGTTAGGAATAACTGGCCTGTGGCATTTAAAACAAAAAAATTGTAGCTCGGGCTTATCTTAGAGGTATAGATCCGCGTTGCAGTGATAAAAAAAAAAATCCGCAGCTCATCGAAATGCGGAACAGAAGAAAGTTAAAAATTCCTTAATCAACTACGTAGGGTAGTCCTCCCTGGTTTGAGTGCAATCATGTAGACTCGTCCTTTAGCCGATGCGACGAAAAACACTACGGAGAGTTTGTAGTTTGTGGTGAACTCCATCTGGCCGCAGAAGCAGGACGCAGGTTTAATTTGCACTCTTGGTTCCGTCCGTGCCGTATGCAGCTCCTGCCACTCTAGCCAACCATGGCACGACTGAGGAGGAAAGCGTGCATAGCTCTGTTTCTTTTCACGCTGTTCATCTTTGGGACCATGATGGGACTGAGGACCCTGAAGCCCAGTGACGGTTTCTCGGACTTGGCTCCGGGCTTGGAGCTCCTGCCGATGATCGGAGGAAAGATGGACCGGCGCTCAGTGTCCCGTGATGGGACCGCTTCCCCGGGTCAAGCCCGTCCGCCTGGCAGCAACGCCAAAGCCGTGTTGTCTAACACCGGCCCCGAGGGGACCATATTTTATGATGTTCATATTTTCTACTATATGTGGTACGGCAACCCACATATGGACGGTAAATACATTCACTGGGATCACATCCTAGTCCCGCACTGGGACCCTAAGATCGCATCCAGCTACCCGAGAGGGAAACACATGCCGCCCGAGGATATCGGCTCCAGTTTCTACCCCGAACTCAATTCGTACAGCTCGCGGGATCCGGATGTGTTGGAGTCCCACATGGAGCAGATCGGAGCATCCGCAGCAGGTACTGTAAAAAATGCAAACCGGCACCCTGAAATTCTTAGAGAGACGCACAAAAAAGAGCTGAGTGTTGTTATTTGTGCACAGCAGCTTTACAGAAATGTGGCTTCTGTAAGCACAAAGCTGCCTCCCTTTAGCTGAAGGGGCTCGACACATTTTTCAGCACCACACATATACTGGACAGCTCCCCACATGCTTGGTTCCCATATATCTGCTGCTGCGCTTTCATCCTTCATTGAGGTGTACATCAGAAGCAAACTAATGTTTTTAAAGATGTTTAGCTATCTATATTAAAACTGAACCTTATACTACTTTAGTATTAAAGCATCACCAAGCCCCAAAGTATCTCTGCAAGTACCTTTATCTCTTTTAAATGTCATGAACTGATAATAGTTGTGTTGCAGTCTCATCAAAGACTTGTATGGCTCCCTTAAATTCAGTACAAGTTTGTTCCCTGGTGTCAAGTAACAGCGCAGTGTGTCAGCCATCAGCAGCCAACACATGATAGGCCCTGATGTGTCTGTCCTGCGGTGCAGTAGGTTACTGTACACCGGCTTGAGTGATGAGAAGGTCATCTAACCCTGAAACCTGGGAATCATGGGAGGTCCAGCTCAAAGTTGCTTAATTAAAACCTTCCATTTAATGAGAGACCTCATACTCAACTGTAAATAGATCTGCTTGACTTGGTGACTGATTTCCTGCCACTGAAATGAATAGCAGTAGCCGTCTTCTTGATACACAAAGACATGTTTGGCTATTGTAATCTAATAGTCTCCACAGCTCCACAGCAAGTGGACATGAGTTTAATAAATTAGTTGTGAGTGCATATACAGTGTGCCAGTTCCTACCTCTTGCCAGGCACCGCTGTGGCTGATAGAAAACCATTTTTCAGCCAGCGTGAGTTTATGAATTTATGAGCTGTCACACACTCAAACTGTTGCCACTAAAACAAGGCATAATAAATAGTCCTAAGATGACAAGTACATATTCATTTAAAAAATTGACTGTCCTCCATAGATCAGCAGATGTACTGTATTGCTGTGAACCACAAAGAGACACTAAAGGATGATCGCAGAGAAAGCAACATTACTCCAAGACAACAATAACTGCACATAAACACAGTTAGCTTGAAATCGATGCATCATTTCAGCAATCCATACAATAATATTGTTAGAGCTTCATATACATTTTGTTTGTATGTTCCCATCAGAAGGTGATGGTGCTCTGAGGTGTTAATTCGTATCTTTGATCAAGTGCTTATCTCCCTCCAGGTGTTCTGGTCCTGTCCTGGTATCCTCCTGGAGTAGCTGATGACAATGGGGAACCTGCTGAGGATTTGGTACCAGCTGTACTGGATGCAGCATATAGACACAACCTCAAGGTAAGCAGTGTCAGCACATTTTACGTGTGTGTGTGTGTGTGTGTGTGTGCATGTGTGCGTGTGTGTGCGTGTGTGTGTGAGAGAGAGATGTTTCTTAGATGAATCATCTATTTTAAACATTAACTTTTTTTCTCTTTCCTCTTCATTGACCTTCATTGAAACTCTAAAAGACAGACCAATAAAAAGGAAATCAGATAGCACACTATATAACAATACTGCCAAAGTATAACTAAAGTAAGCTCAGATCATATAGAAATACAACAGAGTTTACAGTAGCTTTGAACTCTGTTAGAGAAATTAGATTTTGTGAAATTCATTTTAACTTTAGGACTATAACTTCCTGGAAAACAAACCAGTGACTTTGTCATTTCTGTCACTCAGCAGCTATTCTGCATGTCCTTTAAGAAATACAGGAGATGCATCTCTAGAGATTTGTGTTTAGATAAAGACTATAACAAAAAGAAAATATATATATGGCTATACTGCCTCTCAAAAGGAAAGCATAGTGTCAATTTAGTACTACTACACAACAGTAGCTACTGCCCAACACGCATGGATACTGTGCTGATGGATTAATGTACAGCAAATCACCACGATATAGAATCTAGGCCAGATGGAAGCAGCTAGGCTTCTCCTAATTCCTAACAGCTGTAACAGTGTCCAAAGTATCTTAAGAATTCCTCATATCTGTCATTTACACTTAGAAATAGTTGAGCTGATGGTTGCAAAGTGTATATGGCAGAATATGTCCATAATTACACAACACTTTATCACATTTGTATTAGTTCTGAATGCGCTACACTTGAATTATTTGCATAAGAGGACCAAACTCAGATCCCTGAAGTACTCCACTGAGAACAATGAGCCATATTGAATTGTGTCTGTGGAGTTTCACTCTGCAGTGTGGATTAAACACCCAAAATTATCTACATGACATTAAGTGCTACGTAGACAGTCGTTAATATGTGCAGGCTTGCTTACAGTCTTTCATAGTGGCTCATTGTGTTGGCTTTTGTGGGTTCAAAAGAGAAGTCTTTACAATTGATGATTTCTATGAGCAAAACAGACCTAAAGTAACTCAGCTATTGTTTATTTTGCTATTTTTATTTTGAACTGTTGCAAGAGCCAAAGTTGAGGCTCAAATGTGAAAAAAATTGGAATTTCTGTCCACTACCCTTTCTAAAACCTCAGTGACACGGGACCAAAAGAAGGATTACTGGTCTTTCACGGAGGCATATGAAGAGCTTAACACTGCATAGGATAGTAATCTCGAACCAGTGTTATATGTGGAATTTGTGGGTGCTAAGGCCTTCTCAACTTGCTGTGCTGCATCCTGTAAAGCTGCTCACTGCTACTCAGGATTTGACTCGGAATACTTGCGGCTGCAGTGACTTCGTCTCTAGCATTAAAGCATAAAATGTGTCAAAGAGCTGCTGCTGTTGCCGCTGGATTAGTTGTTGAATGAACTCTTGAACACATTAGTGGGGTGGAGAGCCGTGGGAGGCGGTGCAGAATGTGGGTAAAACCACATGACCAATTGCCAATTAGGTTGGAAAATGACAGCGGACATAGCTGAGTCTGTGTTGGTGCCCCTGCTGCACTGTATTGAAGGCTTATTAAAGCCAGTGTTTGCTTGTAATCAGATATGATTCGTGTCAGATGCTTACCAAATACGAATGGAGGGATTGGGCGAAGAAAGACAATGAAGGGGAACAAGAGTGAGGTGCTAGCAGTACGGGATTTTCAGCAGCACTGTGGATCGGAACAAGGAACTAGAAATAAATTAAGAAAGTTCTCAGGTCTGTATGCTCTAATGTGAAGAATAAAAATGACTTAAGGGCCAAGATCTGAGGACTTTTCCCATGTTAAAGCAGGTGCCATTAATAATACACCACTGCATTTGTACATCTAATTCATTAATTTAATCATCTTAATAATTACCGAACATTTTCTAATATCAGCTTCTAAATATGACATTTTGTTGCTCTTTTTTAATATATGTAATTTATAATCGAATATTTTTATAATTGAAAAATTTTATAGTTTAAAAATGACAAATATGTACACACGTAATAATATTTCCGTGAGCCTCTTGAAGTATATTTACCTTTTAATGCACAAGACCAAAAATCATTATTCACAAGTTGTATTTACAATTTGCAAAAGTTATCACCGAGGTTAATTACAAATCAGTATTGCAACACAAGTCATTATCATGCTGGTGTTTGTATTCTGTTGTGCAGATAACATAATTTGATTTCAGCAGAGATGCGGCCACAAACTGGCCTCATTCTCACTATAAACAACTCCGATGAGAGGCAGAAGAGTTGTCGGGCTAGCCTGTCAGATTTAATATCATACTGGGGAGTTTTTTCTGTTTGGTTGAAGGCAACGAAATAATGCATCTCTACAAGGGCAAGACAAGAATGCAGGGATTAGACATGCATGGCTGAGTTGATGAGGTTTTACACATAATGCTGTCAGTAAAGAAGCTAATAGACAGAATTTAATGCCACGCTTTATTGTCATCATCCACCCAGCAAGCATGGCATTTTCATAAAAGCACGTGAGGAAAAACAGATTGTGACACGTTTTCTTCAAACTGCATATTGGAGTATCTTACTGAAATAAGAACGAGCTGCTTATCCTTGTGTTTAATGAAAACGCGCAGAAGGTCACAATCAGAGCAGTCTCCAGAAAGCGCTGGAATGAAATTATTCAGAGTTGAGTGGAGTCTTTCCAAGCATCCTCTTCCAATTCTCTTTGTTTTTCTTGAACTGTTATGTCTGCACAGAGCTACATTTATCTTTGGATTGCATCCTCTTGCATAATGTTTAGCAAAATGCTGACAAGGTAAAGAACTTTGGCTCTGATAATTTGGAACTCTGATGAAAAACAACCTTAAATCATTTCTGTGCTCTTTTCCACTGAAAGGCCGGACAAAAGGTGGGAGGGAAGCCCAAGTGAGGAGGATGGATGGTCCCACAGAGGGCAGTGGCAGCAGCCAAAAATGTATCAGATCAGGATACAAGAAGCTCACATAAAGTGGCTGCTTGCTTATCTGAGAAATGCATGAGCGAATTAGCAGTTTTGTTTTGAGTCCTCACCACCTTGGATAGTCTACTGTATGATATCAGAAAAATACATTCATAAAAAAAGACAAAAAAAATATCACAAAGGGAGGAACCTCCAGGAGTAATGAGCTATCAGTATTTATGATGCGTACCTTGGTTTCCAGCTTTGTCCTTTCTTGACCTGAGCTGTCTTGCATGTTGCAGCAGCAATCCTCCAAACTGAGGAGGAGTCTGGCACTCGTAACTGATGAATATGAAATTAACTTTCCAAGATTTTCATGGACAGACTAACCCATTAGGGGACACTTACTCGTAACCTTTAAGTATTCAATAGCAAAGAATAAACAAAAAAGAAAATGTAAAATCAGAGAAGCTGGAACCATTTTTGCCTGAAAAATAATATGACACATACATTTTAAAATTAAGAAATTATTGGAAAAAACATGCTTTTTTTAATCAAAGAAGTGTTTGCATTCAGACATTTAAACATGCAGTAAAATTATCAATAAAAATAAAAAAACAAGGAAAATGCTACAAATGACCAGTGACATGATCTGTCTCCATGACAGCAGGATGTAATGCTGAGCTGACAACGCATTTATATGAACCCAAAGCGATAGATGGAGGTTTAGATAAGAGGAATACAGTGAATTGCATACAGCTTTTGACCTAATTGAACATGTACAAGTTAGACTGAAGGTGAATGGAAACTGGAGACGAGCAAGCTCACTAAAAACAAATCCAGCTTCCATCCTGGTAGCGATCCCACGCCACATTGCTAAAAACACACTGACCCCTCTTCGGGTAATGCTGCAAAAGAAAGCAATGTACTTTTTATTATATAAGTTGAATAGCATCTCAGTAACACCCACACACGGCTCATGTTGGAGAGCACATCACATGAGCCTCCACAGCAGTGCTGCTGCTTGACCTCAGCTCGAAGTGGAGCTGAAATAGTCCTTTTGCCCAGGGCAGGGTGGGGGCGGCTTGGTGGGGACAGGGTAGGGGGGTTATTGGAAACTGGAGGTAGGAGAAAAAGAGCAGAGGGGATATGTGCATCATGGGTCCCATGACTCAGTTTGAGCCTGTGAACAATCTGCACCCTGAGGGGGTGCAAAAGTTCTATCTCCTAAGTAGGCCATGAAGCTACACAGGGGAATATGGCCCATGGGTGCCCTATGATGGCATCAGCCACACTTCCTTATTTCCCGATGCACTCAGTAGCTACATTTTTTCGTACATGAAACCTGTACAACCTCGGTGTATATCCACCGACTTCATTCACTGTAGAATGAAAGTGATATTAAATTGATCTAACTGTCAGAAAAGGTCTGAATCTATATTTTTGTGTTGGTGCATATCCTTCCCTTTGCGCTTTCTGCATGACATGCCACTAAATTCACTCTGCTCAGCACAAATCACACCGGGGCTGTTCCAGACTGCACTGTCAATGTTTATGAGGTATTAAAATGCGTTGACTATGTCTCATTTACTTCTAAATTACCAAAAATGTAATCAGCCAGCGCGTTGGGGAAAATGAGTTTTCTAGTAGCCTGCACTCTGATGTAGTATCTATTTTCCTCTGTTATAATCATGTTATAATCATGCAGCTTCACGAGCTGTAATATCTCATAGATTTTTTTGTGGCTTTATCTTACTGTACTATCTTATTGTCTCCATCATTTTCTCTCACTGTTACTGCCAGAGAGTTAGCTTCATAAATATTGATTTTAGAATATGATTTACTCATATGCCCAAGACCTTCCTTCCTCAATCTCTTTTCAAATTACTCTTTTGCAAAACAAAGTGCCTCTTACACTGTTAAAATTGACATTTTTTTGTACATAAAAGCACTTAGTATCATTATTAGTAGCAGAAGTGATCCAGTTATTTGGATCCATCCTGACCGTCCAGGACACATATCCATTAATTCGTTAATACGCTACACTTAACTCCATAACGACAATATGGATCTTACAGAAAAACTACAAAATACATCTATTTCCAATAACAAGTAGGTGAAATGCCATTCTATAGTTTAGTGGAGCTTTGCAAGCATTGGATTTTTAACAAAGATAAGACTTGGATCATGTAAAGTGGGCTAAGGCATCTTTGTTTAGCTTACTCAATGGCAGCCTACATCCCTTTAGATGCTTCCATCATCTCAAAAAGGACATTTTCCTTTCACATTGTTCCTCTCAAGTGTCCAGTGCTGGAAAAGTGGTGTTTCTCTTTGATCATGCATTATTCAAAGTCACTGAATTCTCCAGGCACACCTTAAAATATTCAACTTAAGCACTTTTTGTGTACATGTCACTTCATATCCCTTGTTCCTCTGCTGCGTTTGTTCATGAACTGTAAACGGCCATTTCTAACAGACGCATTAACTGTGAGTGTTACAATAGTCTCCAGAGGCAGACCACTCAGGCTGAAAAACAATTATAGTGTAGCACATTTTGTCGTGAACACGGAGCAGTGAGGAAACATGGTGCTTTGATGTCCGTGTAAGTGGGTAACATTTGTGTTGGTGAGCCTTCGTAGTGTTATAGCCTTATTAAAGGGTTTTTAGAAAACTGCAGTGAGTCTGTAATAAGGTACAAGGGTAAAGGCACCAGACTCCTGATGCCACGCATTGCTTTGGGGCTGCACAAGGTCAAAATGGTGCATGACTAACATGTTTTGCTGAATTATAACCGTGAGACTCATTTTCCTGAAAAGGGGCTCAGAGGTCTGATGAGCTGTGATACCATCTGACTACAAAAACAGGGGTTGGTAATTGCGGTGTGACCAACATTGTTGCATCCGTGCCCAATCAAATTGTGATCTCTTTGTTTTTAATATGGTTACTTCAAAGATAGGGACCAGGTCTGAGACCGCTCAGTCACCATCTTCAAACCCATGTTGGTGCATCAAAACAGTGATAAAACGGGGATAAAACAGCAACAATCTCATTGAGATAATAATGTGATTAATGATGATAAAGCTCAAATCTTTTGTCTGCTGCAAATATGTTGCTATCCACACTTGACCTGTAGTGGTGTACTGGAACCAGACATGGAATCCATGCATTAAATGCAACACTGTCAGCCACAGACTGGGTCAGACTGAAATGTGGAAAATGTATTGCTTATACAGTTATAAGCAAACTGGCACCGCTAGTTCTTTTCAATAACAACAAGCATTTTACCAAGATCATCAGATTATCATACCCTGATGAAGATAAGAGAATGAATGGATTCATGGATGGATGGATGGAAAAATAAGAAGCAAGTAACACAATAATACAGTGTAAGTTCAGGTTTTATGCATGTTTCTCTCTGAAAACACTTAATGGTTCGTCTCTCCAACTACTTTGAACTAGATAGCAAAAAAAAAAAAAAAAAAAATCAATCCAATCATTCGCCAACCACCTTTCCCTGGTTGCATGGAGGTTGTGGTCCTATTTTTCCTCTTGTGTGACTGAGGCCTTATTGAATTATTTTTGTCTTAGAAACATGTCAGACTTTGATTGATTACAAGCCAGGAGAAGTTACTGTCACTCTCGTCAACTTTCTATGAGGAATCTCCCCCTGGGAACGCCTGACTTTTAGTCAATACTTCTCGAGGTCATCTGTAAATGCTGACCTTGAATGATACATAAATTAATAATGTAGTTATATAATGAATGAAAATGAACATGCATATTGCTTTATCATCTCCCAGGTTGCATTCCACATCCAACCATACAGAGGACGAAACGATCAGAGTGTGCATGACAACATCAAGTACATCATTGACAGGTGGGTGCATGTCTGGCTGTGCTTCATCGCTGAGTCAACTCAAATAGAAAGCCATTAAGATTGCATGCATAGCAAGAAAAACAGCAGTTACGACACTGAAATACTTTTAGGGTGCATTTCAGCTTATATAAAGCCAGTTTCATGACTTATGGATGAGTTCTTCAAGCAAAAGCCATTTTAACTTTTAACTTTAACATGTGGGGTTGCTCTGAAAAAGAGGACCTTTCAGAGATTTACTCAGAAGTCCCAAACCTTGAAAAGATATTCAGTTTAAGTAAGAAATGGTATACAATATTTTATTCTTTGTCTCAGTGGTAGGGTTTATTGTTGTGTTGTTAAATGTTCTGTATTATATTCTTTTTAAGGTATGGCGACCACGGAGCGTTCTACAAGTTCACTACCAGCACAGGGAAGAGTCTTCCTCTGTTTTACATTTATGACTCCTACCTAACTCCACCCGAGTCCTGGTCTGAGTTTTTGACACCGACTGGCTCCCACAGCGTGCGTGGGTCAGCTTACGACTCCGTCTTTATAGCCCTGATTGTGGAGGAGCGTCATAAGCACGACATCCTGGCAGGCGGCTTCGATGGCATGTACACTTACTTTGCCTCCAACGGCTTCTCCTTTGGCTCTTCTCACCAGAACTGGAAAGCCATCAAAGCTTTCTGCGATGGGAACAACCTCCTTTTTATCCCCAGCGTGGGGCCTGGTTACATTGACACCAGCATTCGGCCGTGGAACAACCACAACACACGCAACAGGGTGAACGGACGTTACTACGAGACAGCCCTGCAGGCGGCACTCAACGTGCGCCCAGAGATTGTCACCATAACATCTTTTAATGAATGGCACGAGGGGACGCAGATAGAAAGGGCTGTGCCTAAAAAAACTGTGACACGGGTTTACTTGGACTATCAGCCACATGGGCCTGATCACTACCTGGAGCTGACCCGCCGCTGGGCCGAGCAGTTCAATAAAGAAAAGGAGCAGTGGCTCATGTGAGCTTTCATCAAACTGACTTGAAACGGCACGCTGTAGTGGAAGTGTGTGCACACATGAAAGAGGAGGCAAGAGAGCGATTGATTGATATAGTTTTGAGTGCAGAAGGACATGCTGTTACCTTTTTTAAACATGCTGGATGCGAGAGGTCCTATAGATGTGTGTGCAAATTCAAAGATAGGATACAAAGCGTATCAAAAACCCAGACTTGTAAAATGCTCTGTGGGTCTGTCTCTAATCTCTAATCTCCCCCACACAATTGGTACGTTGAAATGTCTGCCCGATAATTTATTGTATTTCTAAATACAGTAAGCCACCATCTCATGCCCCTTTATATGGTGAAATAATAGAACTGAAGACACTGTAGTTTTCATTTATCCATAACATACAATTTGACCCTTTACCCAGGTTCAGAGAGCTTTTTAAAATGGGGATGATGTGGTGTTTTACAACTTGTCACTGTCACACAACATCATAATTTGTAAAGGTAAATTTGGAACATTATAGCATGTTAGCTCAACTTGAAAAAACACAGAACATGACAGTTTCTCACAGCAGATCCCCTGCATCCATTTCACTCGATCTCTAACATCTTCCTCTGTCACGCCAACCATCTGCACGTCCTCCTGCCTGAAAGCATCAATCTTCAGCATCCTTCGTCCAGCACATCCACCATCGCCTCTCTAACCTTGCCTCCAAACTGAGAGTCACCCTGATATCCTCATTTCCAATCCTGTCCATTCTGCCAGTAAAATCTTAACATCTTTTACTCCACCTCCAGCGTGACAACTTGCCCTTTCGTTATTGCCGCTGTCTCTAAACCATATATCACAACAGGTTTCACTACCATCTCATAAACTCTTTTACTCTTGCCATCCTTCACCAACAAACTAACTTACCAAGAATACTCATTTCTGATCTACCCAAATAAAATTGGGTAATTTCAACCGCTCCTTTATTTCCTGAGGCCTCTGACACAGATTTTACTCTAGGTACTATTGACACAACCCTCCCATTCATCAGCACAAGCTTGTGAGTCCCCGAGGCTGGGATTGTGTCTCCTCTTTGTCTCAAGCTGGGGATCTTTCCCATATAACGTGTCAAGTACTACACCACAGACCCGATATCTACCCAAATACAATTGGAGATTGAGTAATTCCTATATGAAAAGACTTCACTGTAAGCATATGGGACTCTGCTTTTTTTTCTCCACTGAAGCAAGAAGTCAGGACATGAAAGTCTATGGCTCAAAGTGATTGAACGCATTAATGAATATAAACCTGCCCACTGACTGGGGCACCCTCTGTATAGACTTGATTAAGATTCTGATAGCTTTTAAAATGAAAGGTTTCGCAGAGACAGGCGTTTTTGAGAATAAAAGTGCGTTCTCTGAATGATCCGAAGTTGATTTCCCTGTCCAGGTTGCCAGTAAGTGGTTTCTGCTCCTTTTTAAACACTTAACATTGCTCTATTGATTTCACCCTCCATTAAGAAGCTGTTTTGAGTGAAAATCCAGACACCAGTGGATAAAGACAGAAATAAATCTCAGATAGCTTCTTGTGCATGGAGAAAACTGTGAGACTGGGAAAAAAATATGTAATTTTATTGTGGATTTGCCAATGTTGTACCATCTGTTAATCAAGGTCCAATCAGACACTGAAGATTTAATCATGTACTCCAATTATTAACATTCAAATGAGAGGAATTCTACAAATTATATCCATGTGCCAACCGAAACAACCCAAATGTGCCAGTATTAGTAGTCTACACTGTAAAACAGGATTTACTGCAAGTGTTGATGCTAACAATTGAAGTGCAATCTTCACGCTGCCAGAGAAAAAAAAAAAAAAAAAAAAAAAAAAAAGATTAAAAAACAAACAAACAAACAAACAAACAGAAAACAGTTTACAGCCCCCTTAAATAAAGTTGATTTATTATATCACACAGATTCAATCAGACCATTAAAATGTGTTCACTACAGTTCTGATCGTGTTGCGTAAAGGCTGGCTCAAACCATTCTTTCTCCCATGACCACATTACTTAAAGTACTATACAGCTGACCTATTTCTGTATAAATGATAGTTTAAAGCTTAAACTCCCAAATAATGTAATGACAGAAACATATACAAAATATGCTAATCTAAGACATAAGGAAAGATACCCAAGACTTTGAAGCTGCCACTGGAACAAAATCGTCCATCAGCAGTTTCAGTCCTCCTGAGATACAGTCTTCCCCGGCAAAGGCTGATTCATGGATTCATCTTCTCCCAAGTAGCCCCGGGTCAGAGCTGGTTGTGCGTGATTTTTGGAGTGTGGAGAGTTCAAAGGTCATTCTTCCCCAGAGAGCTCTGACAGTCCATATTTGCGCTCGAGCACATCAACCGTAGAAGAAAGGGCACTGAAATCAAAATTAAAGTCATTTCTTGTTTAATGTACCAAGTCTACTTCAGAGGAAACATGGGTGGTTTGGGGGCAGAGGGGGTGTAAGGGTCAGAGTGAGAAAGAAGAGTGTTAACACGATGCGACAGACTGACTCCAAATATGGTTTTTTAATGAAACTAAGACTTGTTCTTGCAAAATGCCTCCTTATTTTTTGTGGTGGGTATTTCAATATTTAAGTTTTGTTTTAGGAGATTCATACTATAGCTGGTGCTGTAACACTGGGAGAGGCTGGAAACACCTGGGTATTTCAAAGCAACAGTGAGTCAGTGCGGATGCATTCCCCTTCTTCAAGTCATGGAATAAACTGGTGCTATATGAATAACTTCCAGTTCTAATTCAGGTGACTTGAGCAACGTATGACTGCTTACTTTGGATATTTTAATACATCAGACTCAGTCAGTTTACTTTTGCTCAGTTCTGGTTTGAAAATGTTTTTTTTCCAGTCAATTTTTTTGTCAGTTGTAAAATGTGCCTGAAGTTCTCTGAAGGAGTTTAAATGATATGCTTAAACATTCAGTTACATCAGATAGTTTTATCTCACTTGGAGAGAAACTATTGGAAAAAGCGTCTGGATGAACTTACCACCCTGGTCTGATGATGCTGTATTTGCCGAGTACTGACAGGTCGACTACTGTTGATCCGAGGCGGCTCTGGTCTCCTATCGGTCCACCATCAACAACCACAGCTAGTTTGGGCCAGAGCTCCTGGAACTCCTTAAGAGGATAAACCCAGCAATATTCAGAGCTACATACACTCACTGACCGCTATGTTAAGTGCGCCTGTTCAACTGCTCAAAAATACAAATAATTAATCAGCCAATCACATAGCACCAAGTCAATGATTTACACCTGTAAAGACAACCTGCTGAAGTTCAAACAGAGTATCATAATGGGGAAGAAAGATGAATGAAGTGAAGTGATTTTTTCATCACAGTGAATTCACTTCACTCAAATGGAGCCCACAGTTACCAGATTTCAATGCAATAGAGCACCTTAATAATGTGGTGGAAAAAGAGATTGGGATCGTGGATGTGCAGGTGGCAAATCTGGGGCAACTGTGTCTGTCTGGTAGGTGTACTTGAAATTTAACCTCCTAGGACCTGGCGTCCACATACGCTGACATCACATTTAAGAAATATGTAAAATACAAAATTTTGCTCTACAAGGGCCTGATATCCACTTACGAGGACATTATACTGCCACTGCTCTATCGAAATTTAAAGCGAATGTCCTCATATGTGGATCTCATTTTTCTCAGAAACAAAAACAAACAAAAACAAAACATAATTCTTTGTTTTTACACTCATCAGATCCTAATCAGCTCAAATAGCAAAGAGACATTAAAAATGCATGCCATGAAAGAGTTCGGGTCTTAGGAGGTTAACGTACTTGAAACTGAAAGAAACAAAAACATCATTTACTTTAGTACTTACATGTACTTCCACTGTGCTGGTATGTGAGCTGATGTTGGCACTTGTGAGTGCCAGTGGTTCCCCACACATCTGACAAAGTTGCCTCATAAAGGGATGATCTGGGATACGTACACCTACAAGCTGAGGAAGATATGGATGTGTAAACAACAATTCACACTTATGATCAAACAATTTATTGTCAGCACTATTCAATGAAAAAGAAGCAAACTCACTGAGGTAAAGGGGTTCAGGTCTGTGTTCAGTTCTTCAGACCTTTCAAACACCAGGGTGACAGGACCAGGGAGCAGGTCACCTAACAGCTCTTTTTTCACCTTCACCTTGCAGTACCTGCACATGACATCACATTACCATACTTGTGTGTAATCTAGCTCCCAAAACTATAAGGAAAACAACATAAATGACCATTAATGACTGCATCACTGCAAAAAAAAGCAGCTGTGTTTTATTTGATTCTCTGCTCTGATCCTGTTTTGTCTTTTGCAATGAAGTTTTGAACTCATGATGTCACGACACCAATTTGCATTGTGGAAAAATTGCTTTGGGCCATTTCATCATGTTCTGAATTTTAATGAAGCAAATGACTGATAGCCAAAATAACTATCTGATAATAAAATAATTGTTTTTCAGGCCAGAATAGTTTTTGGGAATATCCACTATTCTCTGATTTAATTTGTTTCACTTTAAATCCCACAAAGCTTTAACAAATCTCAAAGAAATGCGACATGCCTGCACAGCGATAGAAAATACAGTCACAGAATAAAGTTGCGAATAATAATTACCGAGGTGTCCTTTGACAGCAGGTGTGCCTGTCACTCAAAATGTAAAATGTGTTATTTGAGTGGAGATGGTATCTGTGCCTCATGCATGTGTGACTCTTCAGGAAATGAGTAATATGTTTGTGCAAAATAGATGGCTTAGAGGAGGACTGCACTTAGAATGAAGCAATTACACAACATGTGCCCTGATCAAAGTGAAATAACAGCACACTTACTTATAGATATCCTGAATTTCCCCTACACAGATGGCCAGCGGCTTCTGTCCGTTTCGTCCTTTAGTGTCATACGTTTTTCTGACGGCGTCGGAGTTTTGGGCCAGACATGCCAGGCCGTAGATGGTATCTGTGGGCACCGCAACAATGTGACCCTCTTTCAGGGCCTTTACTGTGCAACTCAGGATTTCAGCACCATCTGCAGTTCAAAAACAAGGGGTGTTAATGAGACGTCATCCACAGAAGGACACAACAGTATGAATGGATGGTATGAGGAGGTTAGGGCATCTAAATTAAATGTTTACTCTAAACATGTTCCCCCAGCTTTATTACTTTCATTTTCCTTTATGTATAAGGTACAAATTTAGGCTCATCAGCTATCGTGAATGCAATGTAAATACATTAGGGGGAGCGATAAAACAGGAAGAAATATGTATAGTGTAATATGTTTGTTGACTACCAAAAAAGTACACGCCTGAAGTAGCTAAAAAAAAACCCAAAACCAAAAGTACACAACTGAAGTGTGAATAGATAAGCAACCTAATGAAATCCTACTCACACAATTGAACAGGTGATGTAACACCTTTCCAGATGCAATCTCACCTTCTAATCACACTATATACTATAATGCTAAAATATTTGTTGCTTGCCTTCACACACACATCCCATTCTCAGTCCAGAGGATTTAATATGTCAGCCCAGCCTTTGCAGCCATAGAAGCCTCAGCTCAGCTGGGAATTGTGTTTATGGGAATTTTAACCATCCAGAAGTGCATGCATGAGGTCAAACACTGATGTTGGACTCACAGTCTCTGCTCTAATTCAACCCAAAGGTGTCTGTCGGGTTGATGTCAGGACTCTGTGCAGGCCAGTCAAGTTCTTGCACACCAAACTCGCTCATCCATGTCTTTATGGACCTTGCTTTGTGCACTGGTGTGCAGTCCTGTTGGAACAGTAAGGGGCCATCCCCAAACTATTCCCACAAAGTCAGGAGCATGAAATTGTCCAAATTGTTTTGGTGTGCTGAAGCATTAGGAGTTCCAACCAGACGTCATAATTCCCCTCTTCATCAAACGCTACACTTGGCACATTGCACACAAGTTCTGTTCTCCTGGCAACTGATTGCCAGATGTAGAAATGTGATTCATTACTCCCGAGAACACGTCTCCACTGCTCTAGGGTCAAGTAGCAGCGTGCTTTACACCAGTGTATTGCTTTGCATTGCACTTGGTGATGTAAGCCACTCAGCCATGGAAACCTATTCCATGAAGCTCTCTATGAACTGCTTTTGAGCTAATCTGAATGCCATGTGAAGTTTTGGAGGTGCATAGAAACTGACTCTGCAGAAAGTTGGCAAGCTCGGCACACTATACATCTCAGCATCCGCCGAGTCTGCACTGTGATCACACTTCATCAGCCATGAAGTGATAAAATCACACTTCATGGCTGAGTGGGTATAATACCACTCACAGCTGACTGTGGAATATTTAGTAGCAAGGTAATGTGACAACTTGTCTTATTGCACAGGTGGCTTCCTACTCACTCACTGAGCTGCTCAGAGACCCATTCTTTCTCAAATTTTTGTAGAAGCAGTTTCAAAACATTAAGAACACCTGTCAGCATACTCATCGTCTTAGTACATTTCATTCTACACCTGTTTAAATGTTAAACTTGTTAAAGCAGTGATTGTCAAAAGGATCTGCTTAAGTTCAACCCAAGTATCCGAAGAGGCAAAATACGTAATTTAACTCCATTTGGATAGGGCCAGATGAGGACCTGAGGTTTTCACACAGTACAGAGGCATGAACGTTATGGTAGTTTGGGGCTTTTAATAATTTCTTTAACTTTTGTTTTCCTTTTTCTACAGTGGAATACAGCATACATAATGACTACAACAACAAGAATTAGGTGTACAACTTTGAATTTCTGCTACTAATTTCTAGTTTGGGCAAACAGCTACAAAGTAAGCAGTTCATCCTAACTGGCAGTGCTCACTCTACTGTGACTTAACTGGAGCTTAGTTTTGGATGTTAGAATCACATCGGGTTAGCTGTGAGTCACACATAACAGGAAAACCAAGAATCTGATGCAACATGGTGCAGTGTTTACGTTGCTTAGCGCCAATCAGAGCCGGTTGTTTACAAACACACTCTGCTTCACTAAGCGAGACCTACGTCCACTTTGAATGTTAGACACATGTACCTGTCTCGTCCCGATGGACCGTCGGTCCGTTGGAGGTCGGCGGTAACAGACGCAACACTTTTGTCTTGAGCTCTTTAAACATCTCTGCACTGATCCGACGAGCTGCGACTGAACCGTGAACTCCTTTAGATGTATTTACTAATACAGCAGCAATACTACATACCAGCTTCATAAAATCAAGCGTTCATCCGGAGGACTACCCTGTCTCACACGAGCAACGTGTTGTGGTGGGACCAGATGATAGAATTTTTCCGGGTTACGCCCCCAATCTATGACGACAACAATTAAAGAGCCAGCGGCACGGAAAAATGCAGACTAATACCAATGACCGCCATAAAAACGAGTATAATTTCACACTTGACATATACTTATAGCATTTCTAAAGAGATATCTCTCTCTCTATCTTTCTAAACCGAATGCCAACTGCATTCTTTAGCTCATTTTTTTTTACCTTTTGCAAATAAATAAAAATTATGAGCCTGGTTATATCAAAAATAAAAATTTAAAATAAAATGCATCACGTTTACGGAAAAAGAGGAAAAACAGCAGTGAATAAAAATGTTTTAATACGAGACACTTTCATTGGGAAAAAACAAACCTGTCTTTTTTTTTTTGCTATTTATAGGGGAAAAAAAACAACAAAAACCCCAAACAGATTATTAACTTCAAGTGAATTTCTCAGAACTTTGAGTAGTTAAGTCAAAAATGGGAAACTATACCCCGAAATATACCCTTTCACTTATTGGTGCCTTTTTTGTCCTCCCCCAGTGGTAGAAACATATGTCCAGAGTGGCCTGGGCAGTTCTTTCCCTCGTCATTCACTAATTAGTAAAATATAAATCACCTGAGCACACCTGCTTAAAAACACCGAATGCCCTTCCTCTATGAAACACGCTGAGCTTGCAAGACAAATGTGTATTTGATCATGGCCTCGGAAACTGGTAAGGTCGCCTGCTGCCCTCCAGCGTTCATGTTATCAGCGGGTTTGTCCAGGTATGTTTTGAACACTTGCAGGTTGCGCAGAGGATTTGCCGTCTGGGCGCGTTGATGAGGCAGGCTCCGAGACTAGACAGGTGAGTCACAGCATGACATTTTAGCCTGATGGTGCTAGGCATTTTAACCAACACGTCCTCCGCAGGCTCTACAGGACATCGAGGACAGACTGTTGGACCTGTCTGAAAAAATAGCCCTGTGCAAAAAGATCGAGAATGACTTGAAGGACTTGCGTCATGCCCTAGAAGTGAGTTTTCTTCTGGTCTCTGAATTCTACTACAAATGGTTATTGGTGTGTGTGTGTGTGTGTGTGTGTGTGTGTGTGTGTGTGTGTGTGTGTGTGTGTGTGTGTGTGTTGTGTGGTTTTTTTTTTTTGTTTTTTTTTTAAATGATACTGGTTAAATGTTACAGAGGAAATCCCCCCAGGATGTGTCCGCACCACTCCAGAAATGAAGAGAAGAGGAAGACCCCTCCCACCTGCTGATTGCTATCTAACTAAATGAATGAATTCTATTAAAGTAACACAAAATGCTTCACCAAGCAAACATTTCAGTGACAAGGATAAGGTTTTATTAGTATTATATTGCTCTCAATTCAGAAAGTTACTCATATTTATATGAAACGCATAAGCAAACAGTTTCACATTATACATTCTTTAAAAAAATACAAATTCTTAACATTTCCTCACTCTTTGGGTGTCAAGACATTCCTTTGGAAGCATGTCGTTTTCCTCTTTCTCCCTGCCCCAGCTCTTCCTGGAAAATATAGCCTGTTTGGTGGAAAATGTTGATGGCAGAAATTCCAAAGAATCTACACTTGTGAACAATCTGCTTCCAAACAAATGTCGCCACAATTGATTTGCTGACACTACAGACTGATGTAAATATTAGCCACGTGAACTTGGCCGACAAAGGCAAAATTTCTCTGTTTAATGAAAGAAACCAATAATTCACATGTTAAACTGAAGCGTGCGAAATGATGAAACTGGATGGAATTCTAAACATATTTAAGCTTAAAATGGAAAATATCTGATTAAAATAACAAAACTGCCAAATACTTAAACATGCAAATCCAGCTGATATTAAACCAATTACAGAGGCCATAGGGTGGCTGTGAAACAGTACTTCATGGATTCACTACAGTCCAGATTCACACCATTCAATGCAAAATATACAGGAGCACTGTAGCTCAAAGCTATATTGCAGCAAATATTACTTAATGGGAGGCATAAGTAACCATTTAATCTTTGAGTCGGTAACTGAACTTGTAAATACCACACTTAAAATTGCATAGTTGGGTTCACCAATGATCTGTATGAAAATGTATAATGGTGAATAGGTACGACTCCCGGTGGTATTTTTTTTTTTCTTTGTGGGAATTATTTTAATATCCACTGGAGTCAATGTCAGATTTGGATGCTCCAGACATCTAATTAATATTGTATTATGGGAGGAAATTTGCCTTGTGGCTCCTATAAATTTCCTAAATCACACCAGAGGAGCCAGATTAAAACTTTACTTTTTTTTTTATTTTTATTTTTTTAAAGATTGATTCTGCAAATTGGAAATTAAAAGCAGAATCATAATGTCTGCATCTGTTATATAGCTGAGTTTAATTTCTTCTTTTAAGTCAATGCTGAAATATTATAGTATTATATTGGTAAAGCCCATTCGACTTTCCCAATATCACAACTGGAAAATCTCCATGCTTTTGCCTTGGTGTGATCTGCTGCTGGAATGGCTGCCTGAGAGTCGGTGAATGTGAAAACAGAGTGTCAACAAGCCGATTACTAAAGCAGAGGCTATCAAGGCAAGGAGGCTTACAGAACAATTAATGTTGTAAGGCCAAGAAGCTCTACTGTCATTTACAGGGCATAATGCCTTTACTCTATCATCATTGCATTGTGTCCCATGCGAAACAATACTGTTAAATTATACTCTGAGCCAGAGGCTATGCATTACATATATTTTCTTACAATGTGGACTATACAGAAACCCAGCGGCTTGTATAACTATTCAACTAAAACACAGCAAAAACATCTTCTGCATAAACGTGACGGGGAGAAGAATGAACAGAGTATACATTAGGTTCAAACTCAGAGTTAGCAATTCAAAAGTCTATACAAAAATACAAATTCTAGAATAATCTACAAGTTTTTCAAAGATGTTTACACTAAAATGTACCATATTTACATTGTCACCAGGACACCATCTTTTAAATGCTACTTTACAGCAGGTTTATACAAAAACTCTGTAGTGGTGCCGCAAATCAGCCTAACCGATATGCAGAACCAACTTTACAAGTTAGTGTGCAATAAACAGGGAAGAGTGCAGCAAAAACGTAGGGCTACTGCGAGTGTGGGCCGTCCGGCAAGGAAAATGCATGTCTGAGAAAATTGTGGGAACCAGGAACAGTTATGACTTGATGCATCCCTGAGAGGGTCACAACCCTAAAGAAGATGGGATGTTGACAGTAGTTCCTTATAGTTTAGTTGTGGGCAAGTTTTTGCAAACAAGCAGATCCTAGAGGATATTTTGCTTGACTGTGCAGTCTACTACACGTGCCTCGTTTTTACAATACTTACGTTCTTATGAAGGTAAAACAATTCAGTAACAAAAAAGCAGCTCAACTTAAAAAAAACATGTGATTGGAATAAATTAATAGATTATTTCTGCTATCTCAAAGATGATAGTATCATTATATTGAAAGAATCAGGCATTTAAATAAATTAACATATACAATTTTAAGTTAGTTTAAGTTATAGGCAACTTATTGACGTTATGTCGCTTAAAGAGACAGGCAGATCTGATCACAGGTTCTCAAAAAAAGTAAAAAAGAATCATCACATTATCTGGACCGCACTAGTCTTCATAGAAAACAAACAAAATACTGAGGAAATCACTTCATATTACAAGACAGCCACGTGGGAAGCTGTGTGACCAAGCTCTTTAAATTTTTGCTGGGAGCAATGCTTGATTAAAATTGTAGCAAAATCCTCTCATATACAGTGCATTATGGTTATTTGCATACCAGCCTAAAGAATTTGTTAGGACCTGTAGTACAGTACGAGGATACAGTACAAGGACAGACGAGTTTTGTTTTCCTGCTAAGGTGTGTGACCTTCAAGCCAGGACAATGAAACTCTAAATTATCAGTGCTTGGACAACACTTGGTCATTTCAATCAATTCAGAGTGAGGATTATTATAAAGAGTTTATCTTTTCAACAAAGGATCTACTGCCTTTTCCCTGCATTAATTAGCGTTTAAGTTGCTAAAACTCAACTACTGCAATGAGACTCAACAGAAAAGTTACACATACTTTGTATATATACCATACCTGTCCCAGTGCCATACAAAGCAGAATGCACTGCAGGTACTGGGGGGGTTTCAATGCACACGCTATATAGGGTGAAAGAAGAGGCATAACTTCGGAGAGTGACTCGAGGTGTGGGTGGAATCGACGCTTGTGGGCGAGTGGGTGCAACAGACAAACATGTGGTGCCAGACTCCAAAGGCAGCTCTTTTAAGGATTGCCATCAGTAGCCATGCTGAAGTCATCTGCGACCAGCAGCAGAGCCTCAATGTTGGCGGCTGTCTCAGGGCTCTGCAGGGACAGGAAGTCTGAGACGTCCATACTGGCTAACCCGTCAGATGAGGGTGGGTTGGCGGCAGTGCCGCTCACTATTGTGGAGAAAGTCTGAGCTGTGGAGGAGGAAGAAGAAGAAGAAGAAGAGGGGGCCTCCAGTGTCACCTCACCCACCTTGGAGGAAGACTTGGGGGGGCAGCATGAGGAAGATGAAGTTGCTGAATGGTGCTGAGGCTCTGATAGTGGCGGGGGAGGGGGCTCTGGTGGCTGCTGCTGTGATGGGGCTGAAACGATGGAGGAGGCACTCTTTGCACTCTTGTCTTTAGCAGAGTCCCTGCAGGCACACTGACACTGGCAGGATTCCTCCTGTTTGATGATGATGACTGGCAGGCTGAGGCCGATCTGCTGGACTGAGTTACCTACAACAGAAACATTACGTTTGATTAGGCCAATGCAAAGAAATTAGTCAAAACCACAGTGGTGTCTGCAAAAGTAGGCTGTCTGATTGTACCCTGTCAATATTTACAGATGGAAACATTACAATAGATTAGGTGACCACATGTTCCTATCAGCAACATGAACTGTAAACGTTGATGAAAACACCATCATCTGGTAGACCTGGCAGTGGTTCTTTTAAGGACCATAAGAGCTGTAAATTCACCAGCAATCACTAACAAATCAAAAATCTTTGACTTCAACTTGCTAATTAGAGCCCCCCCCCCCCATTTTCTGTTTCTGGTCAATTTATATTAATATATTTGGGGAATTCTTAATAAGAAAAAAAAAAAAAGAGTTCAGGGAATCTTACTTTTTTCCTCCCCATTTCATAAATGTTACATTTAATTAGGTGGAAAAAAGATTTAGCAAAAATGAAAGATGGTTACTATCAAGCCTCAGCCTGAGATTGCCATTTCCTTCCTCAAACTTCGCGTTTGTATTACCAAATACTTTTCCTAGTAACTATTGCATACTATTTAACTAATCATCATTAACCCAAGTATTTTAGTGGCAAAACAAATGTATGATTTCCTTAGTCTTTGGCCAATGTCAACAGCACAAGATTGGTTTCACGGTGGCTTACCAGCATTACCTCCCACTGGTATGGCTGTAGTGAAGAAAACCTTTTCCACTTTTGGAGCTCCTTGATGTGGCTGTGAATAAACAAAAACACCAAAGTTCAAAAGGGTTAACAATAAATATCAGTATCCTCAAGATGATTACACCATGTTCTTTTTTTTGGGGTTTTTTTTTTTTAGACTGTATCAAAAAGGGATGGACTGTGTATGAATTAAAAGCCATACTTTCCCTAATGTTTCATAGTTTGTTTGTGCTACCTTGTTTTCTTGTGAACAAGATGAAGAGGAGAACAGATTCTGTGTGGGATCATTACTCACTGCTTGCTCTGGGTTCTGCTGGCTGTTGGTGGCACTGCTAAGGATCCATTGGAGATTCTGGTCAGACATGACCAAGCTGGGCTGCAGCAGGTTCTGTGTGGGTGCTATGGTGATAGTGGCAGGGGTGGTTGCCAGACCAGGGCCAGAGTTTGGACCAGGATTATTGGCCAAAGGCACAGGTTGAGCCACAGGTGCTGGAGCATCTGTTGTGGTAGCTGCAACAACAGCAGGACCTGGTGCTGTGGCAGTCAGTGCAGGGGCAGGAGCAGGCGTAGCAATGGGTGGTGGTAGTGGAGTGGTCTGGGTAGTACTATCTTGCTGTAGAAATGTTGGTGGCAGTGCCACATATTGCTGGGGGGTGACGTGGTTTTGTGGCTGGACAGAAGCCTGTGGCACGTCTGAGATCTGCTGCATGAAAGCAGGAGGCTGTGTTGTGCTAACATTTGCAGTGATGGAGGCAGGGGTGGAGGTCTGGGAGGAAGAGCTCTGATTGAGCTGGGAAGAAGCCTCCATGACTGCAGCGTTTTGTGAACAAGAAGATGAGGAGGTAGGATTGACAGAGAAAGAGATGAGAGAGGAGGCTTCTGTCACTCCCGGTTGGGTGGGAGTGTCCAAGCCGAAGGGCTCAGCAAGGTTCTCTGGTCAAGGGGGAAAAAAAACTTCTCAGAACAAGAACTTTAAGAAAACCCAAACAGGTCGATTTTTAAATGAAATATTCTTACCGCTGGGATGAGCATCATCTTGGCTGATGCTATTTTCAGGACTCTGGAACATAAGCTCAAAGATTTTCACAGGGGTGGCATTGTTGAGGTCCAAATTTTGAGCCTGCAATAAAATTTAAATGAACAAAAGCCTTTAAAAAAGTGCACTCAGTGCACTTTTAACCTTGACATTTTAATACAGTGAATATAAAAACTGAAGACTGAAAATATCTTTTAACTGACATCTCACTGATCATCCTGACAGCTCCTCTACTGTGTCAATACAGTCTGTTTGACAAAGGTGAAATAAAGTTCAAACTCACATTATGGATGTTCTCTCGTAGTTCTGAGTCTGTAGAGATGAGGCTCAAGTCACTGAGGCACAGCGAGTGATTTGCATCCTGCAATTAAGAGATCGAAAGGTCCCTGATTAAAGTAGCCACCCCAAGTGCTGAGTCGTGGAAATGAAAGCTACTGTAAAAAATAGGTAAAAATCTAGGCTTTACCATACAAGGTAGTCCATTACATAATGACATAATTAACAACTATTCCTTTAAAGAAAGAACAATGTAATCTACTTGGTCTATAAACATTTGCCATTAAAAACACAGGCCACTGCACAAGTGGAAAAGTTAAATACTTTACTTTTATGGTGACATGCTCTGTAGAAAGTCAATGTACCATGTAGTAATACCTGTGATATGAGATGTTATAACACAACTGTTTATTATGTGAAAAGCAACAAAAGAGCACTTTACTTCAGAACACAGCATACAGTAAATGGCACGAGGAGCACAGTGTTATGTAGCCCTGAGGCTGTCCATGGAGAACACGATGACTGTGCCAAGTGTGCCCACACTCTGACAAGACGCTGTGCTGTGACTCACTTCAGAGAGTGGATGGGTGAGAGAGACGCTGAAGGACTGTCCTTTGTCGTGGCCCCGAATGTGACTCTTCAAGCTGTACTGGCTGCTAAAAGTCTTCTCACAGCCATCACTAGGACAGTTGAATGGCTTCTCCCCTACAGAATGAGCAGAGACAAAGGCAGAAAATACAGACTGAGACTGATTCGTTTATTTATTATTCTTTACTATTTATATCTTTCCTGGCAGGAAAAAGTAACCTAATTCAAAGTTGCAGCTTTATTAATAAAATGATGACTTTTCAGTGACAAAAAAATGCAGCCGTATGGGTTTTAAAAAGTCAGCTTTACTCTTGTCACAATAATATAAAATTTTCAAGGGACCAGCATGGCTGTTTCCTGCTCTTACTCTAGCGTTGCAGACTTACACACGCTATAGCTATGTACTGTCACCAGGGGGCAGTGTTAGAAATATGTGAAACAACTCTTAATATGAGCTAGTCTTCTTTGTGTTCGCAGAATTCTTGGTTCTTAAGCTAAGTCGCTGCAGAGACAACAGAAGTCAAAACATACAAAACTGTTTGTAGTAAAGCAAAACCAAACGTTAAAAATAATGAAAACTGTCCTGTTTTCAACCTTGAGGCAACTGTGGCTCAGGAGGTAGTAGGGGGCGTCTTTCAAGGGGAAGGTTAGTGGTTTGCTCCCTAGCTTCATTCTAAAGTGTCCTTGGGTAAGATATGGTGTGTGTGATGATTAGAAAAGGTGTAGGTTAGGTATAGAATAAAGCTCTTGTATGTGACTGGGTGAAGGAAGCTTATAGTTAAAAGTGCTTTGAGTGGTCAGTTAAGCAGAATTGATGGGCCAGCAGGGCGAGCACCTTCGTAGTCGGGGTGGCCCGTCTCTCTGCAGAGAGCTCTGTTTTTAGATGGACGCAGTGTACAAAGTCTGTGATAAAAATCTGTGGGCTATTCTTGCTTGTGCTGCTGTTGGTGCATCAGCCAGGCATGAAGTTATAACATACGAATAGCTGAAGTGAAACCAAGTACAGAAGAAATGTCTGTGCTTTTCATGGTGTATTTTTGATCTTCGATATTTTTTTTTTTGTGGTTCTCTTGTTTCCAGTAAAGTCCCCTTTTCAGCCAATTAGCAAACAGTAGAAGTACTTCCTCTCCACACCCTTTACAAAGTGTTACATTGGTACTTAAATAGCACTTTATGGGGCTACTGATTGGGTAATGGTAAATTACCCAATCAGTATTCTACCTATGCAGTGTCATCACTGTTAAGCTACATGCTTTTGTTTTTTCCTCAGTCTGAATATGCAAAATCCAGCCAAATGGACACAGTACAATGAATCCTGTAGCTGGATTTTAATATCCTGATACAGCTTGTTCTTGTACATGTAATTGTTTCTTTTTCAACAACACAAAGCATAAGCCAGTTCAAGTCATTCCTTGTTCAGCTGAACATGATCTACTATATTGATATATAAGGGGAAAAAACCCCACCAAATACATGGGAAGCTAGTATTTGTCTGTGTGTTTGACAGCTGGCATGTAGGAAAGGTGTTCACCTGCCCTAAACAAGCATGCAATCATTAGAGCAAAGAGCTAAATAAATACATCTTTGTTGAAGCTTCCCTAGATAATTGAGGTGAACCAGAACACTGTATACCTGTGTGAGTCCGTACATGTGTTTTTAGGTGATGACTTGCAGCAAAGGCTTTTCCACAACCATCATGATCACACCTGAAAGCAAAAACATAAAAAAACAAAAAAACAGTGTGAGATCAAATGTAAACAAAGTGAAAAACATTCAAGGCTGGATTTCATCATCCTTCTAGATTAAAGTCATGACCCATTGCCCCCCTGTGTCGTTATATGAAGAAAAATGGATAGTTGACATGGATAAGTAAAATTTAAATACCCTTAAAGTTTTGTACAGCAGTTCCTTCACCTTAACTGGGAGAAAATTAAACCTGCTGTGAAAAAGGAAATGCTCACCGGAATGGCTTCTCCCCAGTGTGTGTGCGAATGTGCTTCCTCAGGTCACTGAGGGTGGTAAAGTACTTTGTGCATCCCTCTGATTCACAGTTGAAAGTCTTGCCTGTGTGAAGTCTCTGGTGTGCTTTTAGCCTGCAGAGAAAATAGTGTTTCATTAAACCACAATGGGAAAATATGAGCGGGACAAAGTAAACGCAGTGGCATTCAGCAGCATGTGCTATCATTTCATTTAAAAAAATCTTTCAAAAAAAAAGAAAGAGATGAGTCAGACGGGAAATGGGGCTATTAATAGAATTTTAAACTCAATCACGATTTTTGGCTTCTCACATTTAAATGAACATGGTCTAGTGATACTAAAAATGCATGCTCTGCAAACTGAATGGAAAGCAAAAGCAAACCAAGCCCTTCCTAAAAAAAAACAGCACCTGACCACGTGCCTGCATCAGTCAATCACAGCTGTGCCCTGGACAACACAGCGTGCAGTGCTGGACTGATCTGGACGAGTAACACCACATCAAAAGACCAGATATACAGCAAAAATCAAAAAATGTCTGGCACAGGAGAACATGAAGAGCTTGTCCCTTAAAGTGGATCATCATCAGTTGTTTGGAAATACTTTGGATTCAGTGCAAGAGATTTTATCCAAGAACAAATCATATACGAAAATTAAGTGTCTAATAAACACATATTTTTGGGTAAACGTTGGAGGGAAAGAGAGAGAATACTTTGAGTGTTTTTGGCATCCATCGTGCTGATACAATAAATGGAACGAAAGATTTTTTTGTTCGAGGAGATGCACTAAGATCAGGTAAATGGTGAATAAACGCTTACTTGTCTGCAAACATGTCTTAATAACCAAGAATGTAGCACAACGTAAAAAGGAAAGCAGTGCTCTGTTAATTCTATTTTCTGTTAAGTTTTGGTGCATTTTTTTTAAATCATACTTCTTATCTTTTCCAAGAAACGCATGGCGTTTCAGTGAATGAGGAAGACCAGTTTTATTTTGCTGCAAAGATTGATTATGCGAAGCAAACCATGACGAACCACTAATGTGATCCACAATGTAAAGTTAGATCAGGAATCTCAACAGCTCTAAGCCCTGTGTAGCTTACGATGATGGCACAGCAGCATCAAGCCACAGACACATGACATTGCTACTGAAACAGTGCAAACTGGATACTTGGATGCCCTTTGATTTGTACATCTGATATATCTTGTGGTCAAACAAGAGACCTGACGGAATGACTGAAATATGTTCCTCTTTTAATCAAGTCCCGAGTCGCTTGAGTCATTTTTTGGTGTCAAAACATCTACTGCATCACGCTTTGTGTACTGCCCCCAACACTTAGGTCTAATTATCTTAACCTACTTTTGATCAAGTCTAACAAAACTGAAATGGAACCTACAGTGATGATAAAGGTGACTTCATATAAACTTCAAGTTTCCACAGCAATGTAAAGACAGCGACATGAAAGACAACAAAAAAGGCTCACCTGTACAACGTGTTGAACGCCTTTTCACAGCCCTGTACGTCACACTCGAATGGCTTCTCCTTGGTGTGAACACGGACGTGGATCTTAAGGCTGTAAGAGGTGAGAAAGGCCTTTCCACAGCCTTGCTGATTACACACAAATGTGTACTCGCCCCGATGCGTTTTCTGGTGTGTCCGCAAGTTTCCTGCTGTGCTGTACGTCCTTGTGCAGCCTTCGAACATGCACTGGTACCGCTTTACCTGAAAGTGAGAGAATAAACATGGTAAGTGGAATTAAAACATAGTGAAATAATGCTGGTGCTAAGAAAAGGATTGCATCAAATCTCTTTAAAAAAAATCTGTTAATCTGCGTTTTAACTTTATTTAACAACACCATTTCAACAAGACAGGGAGAAATTAGTAAATCCAGCTCAGAAATAATAATAACCTGCCCTGCCATTGAATGAGGTGACAGTCTGACTCAGGGTGGCCTTTTGGATAGGATTTGAACTTAATGACTCAACCTCCCATCAGTACACAAAGCGGGTGAGCATTAAGGACATCAGTGATGACTAACCCTCAATTCTCTTTCACAGCACCGATGTCCATTGCAGTGGGGCAGTCTCCTGCTCTGCTCTCACACAAATATCCTGGGGGCACTGTGAATAAAAGCAGCCCAGTCTCTATTCTATAGTGTATTGAACACAAAACCAGGAGGAGAAAACTTGTGGCTGGCCTCCTCAACAAGAGACTCTCCTTCCTCTGCTGCTATTACCTCATTTACTAAATTAAATCCTCTTAGTATTCTTGTAAAAACGAATTGTAGCCCAATTTAAATCAAAGCAAGGCAAGTGAGAATATTAGATGCATCAGAGAAAACTCAGCATGAACCTTGCAGTGTTTGCAGAACTCCACGACACCCAGTATCACAACTGTGATACAGTGAAAGTTACACACAGCTGACTTAGCTTTCGGTCCTTCTGACAAGCGCTAATCTGAGCAATGGTAGTCTGAAACCATTCAGTCTGGTTATTAGTGTGTGGCAGGGATCATTTGTTAAGCAAATATCTACGCAAACCCACAGCAGAACCCTGCTAAAGCTGGCAGCTCAGATCTGCATTTATCTCCCACACCATTGTGATTCTACCACACTGTGAATATGATCATTGCGAGGGAGCACTTTATGCTCCAGCTTCCCACACGCATAGTGGAAGAGACCACTCCATTACAAATTGGTTTATGAAAGAGGAGTGCTTAGCGTGGCCAACAAATATTGGACAAACCATCCACACCCCAGTGCACGCGTTCCGCGGGGATTCATATTTCATATTTGCTTTGTTTAACATATTACAAAGACCTGCATGCACATGACTATTTATGATTCCAGGCCTGCAGAAGAGTGTGGCACCACTTTATATTGTACTGTTGTGCAATATAAATTTAAATTCATTTCTCAGAAGTGGCTTGAAGTCATACATATACAGACACACACAATAAAAGATCCCGGTATGCTTCTATACTGCTGCAAGAAATATATAGTTGTCTTTTAATTCAGAGGGTTGCTCAAAATCTTTTTCTTTAGATATTTGTTATTATTGCAGTTGGTAAAGGGGTTAAAAACTGAGCGGACACTGCTAACAAATAAAATCAAACCTTGACTTAACTTCACCTTTCAAACCAAAACTGGCTACAAAAGCAGCAAAGTTTCTGCCAATAATATTCAGAAATAATAAGGCATTTGCTCCAGCACCACACCCATCTAATGATAACAAAATCTAAATTTACTAGTATATTAATCTTCAATACATAATATGATTTTAAAATATGAAAATACCATGATCAAGACAATATAGTCATAATGCTTTACTCTGAAAAGTTTGCAGTCAATTTTAAGTGTAATTCTATTGTTCTATAAAACTTTTAAACCCAATAAAGTCTTGGTGCTGTGTAAAATGAACAAAAACTTTTGTGTAACTTCTATTGAACACAATAAACTTACTAAATGTTTAAGCAGACATTTTACCATTTCATAAAAACATTAGGATGGGGGCAACAAAACCGCTTTCAACACTTTGCAGTGAATCAGATGAACTGTTAAAAAAAAGGCCAATACCATGATTGGATATAAGAAGAGGATCGTAGAGAGGCAGTGTTAGAAGTAAGCTGCCTCTCTTTTACGGAAGGGGCTCACCAATTTACAAAAGAATCTACATTTACAAGTTGTGGAACAATTTCAGAATATTGTTCCTCAAAAGATTCTGAGAATCTGCAGAAATCTCTGTGTGCAAGGGATAAGGCCAAAAATCATTGGATGGGCTCAGGAACACTTTTAGAAGTCTGTGTCTGTGAACACAGTTAACTGTTCAGGTCGTGTTGCATCCTCATTTTTCCTGCAACCTCTAAAGAGGAAAGGGACCAACGTGCTTGTTATCAGCACTCGGTTCAAAAGCCTGCATCTCTGATTGTGTGGGTCATACATTAGAGCCTATGAAATTAACAGCTTGCACATCTGCAAAGACAATGCTGAAAGGTCTATACAGGCTTTAGAGCAACATATGCTTTACCCAGATGATGTCTTTTTTGTGAAAGTCCTTAAATATTTCAGTAAGACAATGCTACTGCATCTGTTGCATGGCTTTGAAGTGGAAGAGTCCTAGTGGTGAACTGACCTGCCCGGAGTCCAGACCTTTCATCAATTAAAAATATACAGCTGTTGTGAGCTACAATCCTGTATCAGACAAGAATCTGGCAACATTTCTCTCACAAATGTCCCACAACTGTGCTCCTCAGATGTTTATAGACTACTGTTAAAAGAAAGGATCATAATAGTGGTAAAGATGGCTCTGTAGGCTATATATCATCTAAATCAACTGATTAAACACAGGAAAGAGAACCATGTTTTTCCCCAATGTGCCTCCCTACCTTTTATGTTAGGTACCTACTGGTTAACAAGTGCAAACTTCCTATCAGATGGTTTTACTATGCTGCTCATCTCTGCTAATTAAGATAGGTTACTGCTGAAGGCAACAGAATGGCAACTTCTGCATAGTTGCTGAGAAGATCCTTTAAAAGAACTTGAAGCACAGTGACATATTTTCAACTGCACACCATTTTTCACCAGGACAAACTAGATTTAAAAAAAATGATCACTATATTATTAGAGGATAAAATCATAAAATCTTTAAACCATCTGCTCTTCTGCAATTTGTTGTAATAACTGAAACAGCTTAGACAAGCAATCACTGCAATCTGTCATACATGTGCACTACCTTAGAGCCAATCAGAGGAGCCTCTGATGACCAAACAAGCATATGTCTTGTAACAGCTGGACAAGATGCACTTATTTTTGCTCACCTCTCTCTGCTTGGTCTCTGGGCACTCAGAGTGCAAGGTGAGCGTAGCCCCCTCGATGTTGCGTGGCATTGGGGTGGACCCTGGATTTATTGTGAACTGGATCTGGTCAGGAGAAATTGTGTGGTGCACATAACCCTGCGACATCCCATCTGGGTCTGTCATAAAGGCCAGCGATCCCTCCTCCTCATCTCCATCACCTTCTCCCTCTGTTAGGAAGGTGACTCCATCTTCATCCCCTCCACAGTGACCCTCCTCTTCTCCCTCCTCATCCAGTCGTATTGGGTCCCGCTCAATGAGGACCGTGGTGCGGTCATAGACCCGACCAGAGGATGACGAAGGTTCAGCAATTAGGTCACTGTCTTTGCCAAAGTGGATCTTGTCATCTTCTTCGTCATCCCGCTCCAGCTGATCCACCTCCACCTCAAAGTACATAGGCACCTCCGTATGAGGGCCATTCTCACTCATGGTCTCTGATGCCTCTCCTTCCTTGGCAAGAAGGACTGCACTCTCACACGTTAATGTTTCACCCTGAAAAAGAAAGAAGCTACTTCACTTACGCTCTTAGGTTGTATAGCTCAGCTGAATTATTACAAATTGTAATTGGAAAAAAGCAAACACTGTTGAGCAGAAACTCATAGTTTCTCATAGCTGAGCCCAATATAAAGACTGAATATATTTATCAGCGTTTAGTGATTCAGCAGCAGATCTGACTAGGGCTGCCCAGTTAAACTATATCAGCTGTCACTATGTAGCCCCACGCTGACAGACAGGAACATTTGGCAACAAATAACTAGACAGAGCCACAGCTATGTGTGCTTTTGGCAGAATAAGGTTTTTTTTTACTACATTAAATGCCCGTTTTAAACATGTTCACCCCCTAATGTAGCGGACCTGCGGGTGTCAGTCAAAAGCAGCGAATTTTTTTCTTCAACACGTCAGACTGAAATCACCGCAAGTAGTTACTTAGTAAGAGACATAAACACTGTTCACAGAAACTAAAGCTACACATCGCGATCTGGAACTTTCTTACTCCAGTGACAGATGTCATGAGATAGCTGGTGCTTAGCCCTAGCTACTCGGTGACTTCTAATCAATCAAAATTCATCAGGTTACCTCTAAAGGAAAACGTTAAATGCTGCGTATGAAAGCTGTCACTTCAAACCGACGGTGACAGTTAACTTTTACATGGCTGCGCACACAATGCCGCGCAGTTTCCAAACATAAGCGTGACCTTATAGGCACTCAGTGGCTGCAAGGTTAACCTTTAGCTGACTGAACAATATCGTTCTCACAACTTAATGTCACAGTACTGAGGTTGTTAGCTTTACGATGCTAGCATTCTGGTGGATATCTGATCTCATATCATGATTACATCGTCTCCAGCCTGATACGTCGCTGGTTAGCTGCTGTAAATTAATCTTAGGCTGCTTATTTTGCATCTGCCGTTACATATCTTTAGAGTGTTTTTCTCTTCAGCTCGTAAGCCACAGAAAGCTAAATGGGAACTAGTTAGCCAGAGGCTAGGCTAGGTAAGTCAGCTGCCACTTATTTCTCTACACATTCATAGCTTCGCTGGATAGCAACACTTTAGCTCATCGCTAAGCTAAGGGGCTAACGATAAACGTTTATTGTGGAGATTACTTATCGTTCCTGCAAAGATGGTCAGTTTCATTTTACCCGGTGATAAAGTGGCAAACTGAGGTTTAAGTGGATCGACTAGAAGGAAATGACATTAAAATAAATTTACCTCTGAATTTTAATCCTTATTCCGATGCTTTGGATGTTGACCACTTTCTTCCTATCCCCTCCCTAGAAAGCCATACGTCACAGGCTCGCAGCCATTCGTGATGAATTATGGGAAATAATGTATAACTAACGCTAAATAACAATGTTAAAAAATTCCATAAGATGATTGTAGGGAAGGGGTTTCGCTTTTATATTTAGTGTTGATTTATTTTAGCAAATAATACAATTTTCATTAGAAAAAAAATACTACCAACACACAACGTGTTTGCAGACATTTTATATATAAAAACAATACACTTTTTAGATCAGAGACATGAAAATACAAATTGTTCTTTTTAAATAAAATATACATACATTAAAATTTGTTAGGCTTCTACATATGCTCAATGATATACAATAAATTCTGCATCAACTGATCACAAACTTGGTTTTGAAATAAAGTGATTAGAAATAAGAAACATCACTGACAGTAATAACTCTACATAGTTATACAAAGAGGATATCAAATCATTACAGTTATTTCAAATACTGGACGTTTACAGTTTTTAGTGTTCAGCTTCAGCAAGGGGGACAAGCCCTCCATCTAGGAGGAGCTTTGGGTCAGGAAGTGCTGAAAGAACTCCTGAGTCTTCCTCTTCTCAGCAAGATCCTGCTTTGCAGGTGACTTCAGAAGCAAGGAGGCAAAAATGGTGGCTACACATAAAGAAAATATATTGTTCATATTACACAGTATAGAAAAATCATTCATAAAAACAGTGTCTGTAATAATTTTGACATTTCAAGGAATGTAACACAGCAAATGACACAAAATGTTTTAAATAGATACATTTCTTTTAACTGAAGTTCATTTTCCTGCTATACTTTAGTTCACAATCAACCTTTATTTGGTGGAACAGATTAGCACAAAGGACATCTTTACACAAGTCCCCAGCTTTACACTGAGCAATAAAAAAGTCACAAAGTAAAATGTTGCCTAAAGCACAAAGTAGTAATAACACATTTATAAATCAAAGGAACTGCTTGCTTCATGTTCTTACCCAGGATGCTGACATCTAATCGATTGATAGCTGAATTCTTCAAAAGCTCACGGAGAAAGGCAGCTAAATAGTTGAACACGTTTTTATGGCACTGAGGTAGCATGGAAATAACCTAGACAAAAAATACAATACTTTTAACTTTTACAATTTAATGTAGGATTAGTAGAAATGGGTGACTAACTCTGTTCTTTTTTTTTCCTTACTTGCTCACACTGGTTGGCACTGGTGCAGCATTCAAGGCAGCGTTGGTAAAATGAGTAGGGAACCACAGGCTCTGGGAGGGCATCTAGGAACAGAAGCAAGGCCTCTGCTACTGAGTGATTACTACCCGCTGCAGGTCAAGAGTAGCAGGGTCAAGGTAGCAAATTTTAAGAAAAAAAAAATTACATATCACATAAAAGTACAACATAAATTATACTTAACCCCCCCCTCCCAAAACAAACAGTATTACATTCTAAGCAACATTCAAAACAACACGTTTGCAATTACATGGATTAAACAGCAATACAGAGTATTCGAAAAATCAAGCTTATTACTTTCTGTAATAAGCTATGGTCATCTAAGGTCCCAACTTTCAGAGCCAATTTATTTGCATTTAAATCCTGAATGTTGATTATTACAGGGCTGCTAAAACCCATCCAATATAGATTTAATGCTCTTAAGATAAAATAAAACATATGTACTGACTGTGCTCTGTGACTTCTTCAAATATTCTACAAGGACAAACAATATTTTTCTGCTAATTTTATTATAGTTTTGAAAGGATACGGAGGGACTCTGGCATCCCCGTGTCAAGGCAATCCCTTATTTCAGCAAATTCAATCCGGAGTCCAGGTTGCTGAAATATGTCTTCCTGCAAATAGAGGACAATACATTCAGACTCGTTCTCTCATTATACACCACAGATTCCCTTCAGCTAAAGAAATTATTTGAAGCGCAGTGGCTAATGCAGCAGAATAAATTCATTGCAAGGATCTTCATTCAGTCTATTTATCCTTAATCACAAAAAGCTGGCAGGAAGCCAAGTGTAGTGCAATTCACATGAAGTGGACACTATAAAACAAAGTAGGAGCATAGTATTGTTTGATTTTATTACAACACTGTTACATCACCATCAATTTTCTGACCTGTTTGACTGCATTGCGGAATAAGTGATCCACCATCATCCAAAGTTCTTTAGGAATGTCAAGAGGCTTTTCAGTGTTTGCTGCGTTCTCCTTTATAGGCAACTCTGCCTGATATTGGGAAGGAAAAAACAGAATGAAAGGCAGTTTAGTTACAGCTTAATTAGTCTCCAATCCTCAAAACTACTATAATGAAGCACCTGAGGCAACAATGAATACAATAGAGGTATTTCAAGTGAGCACTAACCAGTTGAAGGAGGGTCTCTTGTGGAATGTCTTGAATGGGCTCCCTCAGCTGACATAGTGCATGGATAGAAGTGCCATAACAGCTTGGCAGGTAGCTTCCTGTCACAGAGATAAAATAGTCCTTGCCCCGCTCTAGATGGAGCACCAGGATGTCTTCAATCTCCTGCTTGCCAGAGTTAAGCTCAGGTGCTGTTGTGCGATTTACGAAAACCTCAAGGTCAATATCCACAGAACCACCTAGATATTTAGAGAGAAGCGCAAATTAAAGAGAAGGCTGCTCCAGTCAGTTGTTATGTTATACTGTGGTCATAACAAGCAATTATGACGTAGTACTCTTTGAGGATTTCAAAGACACTATAATAAGCATAATCTGTCAGTTCAAAGGAGTCTGCCACTTAAATCCAAGTCAGTCTCTTTCTATATGACCAGGCTAATGGATTAATGTTTTATTAAAATTAAATTTGTTGGTTTTTACACAACGATGACGTGTTACTCACCCTGAGCAATAAAGCCTTTGGGGGGGTTGGCTGTGAGCCAGGGCTTGCTGTATGTGAACTCATTCGGCTTTGGAATAAACTCAAACTGACATGGGACCTGCCCGTCATTCAAGAGGCTCAACGTCTCTGCCTGGTGCTGCATGAACTTCACGTCCTTGAAGTGGAACTGAGAAAAAAAAAAAACAGAAAAAAGGGGGGGGGGGGAAGCAGATTTATGAGCAAAGATAAAAAAAAAAAGTTTTTTCCTTCAGATCATGTGAAGCTATTGTATCCTTTGAATGTCTGCATAATGCACTCTTTCATTATTTTTTTTATTATTATGTATTTTAATTTAATGCCAGGGAGAATCGTAAGGTGAAGCTTTACCTCTCGCTTGGACAAGGTTACAGATGGAATGCATTCATTCTCCATTTTGTCAATATCACGAACAATTTCTTCAAAGGTCTTCTTATAATCCTCACTATTTATCCTCTTGATCTGCAGGATGAAGAAAAACAGGATTAAGTAAAAGCAAAGAAATAATGTGTACTTAAAAAAAGCCACAGAATAAATAAATAAATAAATAAATAAAAAAAAGCTCTTCAGCTAAATCATTTACCTCAATGATGAGCAGGGAGCTGACAGGTTTGTGGTCACTGGTCTTCAGAGTCATGTGACTCTGGTAATGCTGTTGCTTTATGTTCTTTCCTTTCCACAGGATACGATCGCACCACGCAGGGACACGACATTTTTCACTAAGTTCAAAATAAATGGCAAACATTAGTTCCCAAGTGTCTATTTTATTACAAAGCAATAAAACAATGAAGGCAGGAATTATCTCTGACTCCATTTATCCATTATCAAAATTAATGACACAATCCCTGCAGGGAGATTCTCTTGTGAGGTGTTGCAAGAGTACTGAATATTACACAACAAAGCTCACAGTTCAGGGCCACATCGGATGGCTAAACCAATTTATAAAGGACACTGATGCAAATGAGATGTAGTTTTTTTCCTTACATTGCTCAAGTCAATTCTTAGGCAATGTAGCTCTTGTACACACACTCGCTGGCCACTTTATTAGGTATACATATTCAACTGCTTGTTAATGAAAATATCCATTCAGCCAATTATGTGACAGCAGCTCAATACATTTAGGCATTTACAAGCTTATAACAAGCATCAGAGTATGGGAGAAAAAAGGTCAGAACAGCATGGTCACTGGTGCCAGAAGGTTTATTTGGAATATTCCAGAATTGGGAGCATAGTTTAAACCTCACAACCTACCTGAGTATAATTACTAACACTGTCCATCCCTTTATGACCACAGTCTACCTATCCTCCTATGGCTGCTTCCAGCAGAATAGTGTGTGTAACAAGGAATAACAGCATGTCACTGCATTCAAATGGCCTCTACAGTCACCAGATCTCAATCCAATAAAGCATCCTTGCGATGTGGTGGAACTAATTTGCATCACTGATTTGCAGCCTACAAATCTGCAGCAGTTATGTGAAGCTATCATGTCAATGCATAAAAATCTGTGAGGAATTTTTCCATCACCTTGTTGAAACAATTAATGGATGACACTACTAATGTGTACCTAATAAAGTAGCTGTGAGTGTATTCAACAAACATTTTATCAAAAAACAAAATGGAAAAAAACTTTAAACACAGCAGAGCTTTCTAAACAGTCTTAACGGTCAAAAATCACTCTGCATTGTCTTTGCAATGCTGCAGTCATCAACCTCAAGCCTGACATTTCTATTATAATGCTACTATGGTATTCTCTTGAGGCTATCCTTCAGTAAATACTATAGACAAAAACCAGAGTTAAGCAGCTCTGAATAGAGGGATAATTGTTTGCAGAGCAGGAAGCTCCAACCATTTAACAATTGATGAGACAGAAATGTCTCAACAGAGAAGGAAAAGAAATGTGGGCTGATCTGAATCACTGGTGTGTCACAAAAAATGTGATGATAACACAAGCAGCTATAGTGTTCGAACTACAATGATAGTATGTCTGCTACTTCTTTCTGTTATCAGTTTACCTTTTGCTACGAACACTGACATGGAATGACTTACAATGCCTCCATGTGAGAAGATTACCTTGTATCCCAACTGTCAGAGCCAGTGTCATATTTGTAGGTGGGCTGGAAATCAATCTCCCCCTCCTCAAATCCCACAAACACAGCCTCCTCGTCGATCTGCCTCTTGAGCTGATGACCACACGCAATAGGTAAATATCACTGCTCACAAACACGTTTGAATACAAAACACATCAGGAAACCATAATTAATATTACCTGATCGAAACTGTGCAGAGTTTCAAAGTCCTTCTTGCTGATGAGACCCTTCACGTTGTCAACGTCAAGCTCACTAATTCTGTAGTTGAGGTCCCCGATCCATAAAATAACACTAATTCAGAAACAGAACACAAATTCTAATGAAATAGTCATAAATATGAGAAACTTGTATTTATTTATTTGATTCACAATGTAAATTTTAAAATGACAGCTACTTACTCGTGCTTCATGATAGTGAGTGGCGCCTGGGTGAGGTCAGGTTGGCGAAACTGAAGACGACTGCAAATATCCTTATAGTCCTGATTACGTCTCTCATATTCCTCAACATGAGCAGCAAGGTGGGAATTGACCACGCAGATATCAGAGTTGTGGAAGCGAAAACGGATTGCCACAGCTCCCTTGTTTCCCTGTGAATCAGTAATTGATTAGAATGGACAGAAAACACTGAAACGCCTCCGCAAACACTAAAATAAAATAACTAAATGTTTTTATTTACTATGATTTTACTCATCTGCTAAACAATAAGTCAATATTATGCAAACAATTTCATGCTTGGCATGTTTTGGATATTTCTTGCTGCAATTCATAAACTAGTGTCCCATTACTGCAGGAAAGGATGGCGTGACCTTACATAGCTCTACCCCCCTCCCACTGGTCCCTAGCCAGCCATCTGCTCTACTCTGCAGGGACTGCTAAGTAAGCACGGTCGCATGAGTTAAGAATAACCTTTCCTGCACCAGTGTATGAGAAATAAAGTTGAAGCTACTGTAGGAAGAGCTTCATGGATGAATAAGCACTGAAGTGAATAGTTCACAGGAAGTAGAGATGCCTTTTCATCATCACAGGAGATTGTTTGTGCTTAAAAACTGCCTCATGCATTGCCATCTTGGTAAATGGCAATACATGAGGCAGTTATAAAAAAATAAAAATAAAAATTGTATGGCAGTTGACAGACATCATAGCATAAGCCCAATTTTTGTTTTCTTTCATCCTTTCAATTTTCATGTAAATGCTAATACTCAACACTTCCTGTTTATATGTATATGAGGAAAATCATTTCAATGTGAAACTAAAACAATGCTATTGACATAATCTAAAACAGAAAGGCAGAATGTGTACAAGGACCCACACCCAAGCACTGCAGAATATTTGCCAATTTATGCAGTAAAACCAGCCTGTACTAGTTCCTACATCATTTCTAGCTGAATATAAATGCTAATATAATTGTGGAATATGTCAACTGATCTGGGTGGGGGAAATCCCTCAATAATATTAGGGTAAAATTAATTTTTCCTGCTGCTTGCATACCTTGGCTGATAAGCCTACATGGTCACCTGACAGTAAGCTCAACCCAACAAAATATAGGATTTTTTGGGATCCTTAAAGAATGTTTTCCCTGTGCCAGGTCCTTAGCCCACAAAATGTTGAGAACCCCTGACCTAAAGCTCCTGACTCTGTATGGTTTATTTCTAAAAAATTATTTCCAATTCCATCCAATCATTTCTCAGATTCAGGGTCATGGTGGGGCTGGAGCCTATTACTGCTACCATGAGGTAAGAGGTGGGGTACACCCTGGACAGGTCCATTATAAACAGGGGTGCACATAAGTGGTCAGTGGCCAGATAATAAGTTGCAACTTGCGTTTGCGTACATAAGATTTTCTGGAGGAGGACATTTGTTTAGAACTCTTAAAGATGTCGAAGAAGCAAGCTCCTTTCAGCAATTACTTTGGTGTTCCTCCACCTCCAAAGAAATGTCAGAAGGAGTCCGAACCTCAAAAGAAGCGCGTATTCTCGGAAAAGTGGTTGCAGGAGGTGAGCTGGCTTCAAACAAATGATGAACACACAGAGATGTGGTGCAGAATATGCCCTGAAAATGCCACTCTAGCGGACAAAAACAGTGCCTTTTATATGTACGCAAACGTGCGTTGCAACTTCTTATCTGGTGTGCGTCTTTTATTTTGACAGCGAATGCGCACCTACGGACCACTTATGTGCACCCCTGATTATAAACCCATAGGCAATATGGAATCATCAATTAACCTAACCCTGACTAAATGCATTGCTTTTGACTGTGTGAGTACCCTGGAGAGAACCCACACATGCATGGGGAGCACATGCATACACCACACAGAAAGGTCTTGGCCAGATGCTGGATTTGAACAAAGCAACTTCTTACTCTGAGGCAACAGTGTTAACCGTCACGCAACCAAATCCCGTGGTCAGACACCACAGACATCAACTTAATGACTTTGCACAATACCAGAAACCTATATGATGACTTGTGCACAAAGAGAGTTTGAAATACTGTCCTTACCATCCTCCCCATGATGCCAGTGCCTACAGTCTCAGCCTCCACGTCTGAGATGAATTCTGCATGCTCCTTCTTCACAAAGAAGATCAACATAATGCCCACCAGGCGCGCCAACTTCACCTGCAGAAACAGACCAACAGTATACAAATGATTTCTTGTGGTTAAATGAAAACATTTTTGATGTTGCACTGGAACTCAAGAGATTGTGTAGCCACAAGACATGATCAGAGATGCTTTAGTGCAGTTTCTGTTGCTTATATCAGCACTTTGTCAGCGTCAACTACTAGGAACAGTAAAACGGAAGCGGAGAATCACATCTCAGAATAAGACACAGTTGGGTATGAGGAGCGCAAAGTACTTCATAATAGCTTTAACTTATGTAAGAGTTAAAGTGTCAGAAACAGAGCAGCCAAGTGTGCTTTAGTCAGAGAACTCGCAGATGCATAAAAAAAAAATCCAACAAACTGACAGGATGGTGACCTGGCATATATCATGTGGCGTTTAAGGCGATTTGAATAAAAAAACAAAACAAAAAAACAACCAGAGCTATAAAAAGAGGAAGCTAATGTGCTGGTCGGTACTCTAAGAATGAGGAAGAACACAAAAGTGAAGACAAAAGACAAGAAAAAGAGGCAGATCAAAAAAGTAACCTAAAACCTAAGGTCTGACTAAGCTTATGAAAGCAACAGGGATATAATAACTCCTATTAGAAATAAACAGTAATAATCGATGTAATAAGATTGTATGATAATTATTATTACCACAGAAAGGTGGTGCTAGAAGTTCTTGAAACTGTAACGCATGCATTGTATCAGTTTCAGGAAACTATTTTAAAGTGTGACTGTTGCCCATGTAGAAGAAAACCAAACATGCCCTCTAAAATGAAGATCAGTGGTGTGAATCGTGACATTCGCAAGTCTTCTCAAATATCAACTAATAGCAATGAACTGCAAGATGTGAGGGAGAAAAAAAAAATCCTTACTAAGGCATACTTGGCATCTGGATGCAATGCCTCAGACACAGCTTTTGTCCACTCCTGTTCCTTGGGGGTGTCATTGAAGAAGAAAGCCTCTTTACTGAGGTCAAGCTCCTGAAAACTGCAAAAAAAGGGCAAATGGTGAAACTTTAAGGGTTTGATTTCCACTTCATCCACAAGTGCTATGGTACTGACTAAACTTTTTGGCTCCTTAACACCAAAGCGGTAAACTGAAACAGGCCGGATTAGTGGATACACAGTGCAAAAATCAGTGGGCAGGCGTCTTCAGCACTTAAAACTGGCTCAACGGCTGCATGCATCTGTCAGAGGTTTGAGGAGTAAATGTCTGTCTTTGTAATAGGATTAAGCGGAGCAGTGCACAGCTATTGTTCAGCAGGAGAATATGACTTACCCCACGCAGTACATGTCAGGGGGCTCGGGAGTGCAACTCAGCCAAGGACGGAGGCTTTCCTTTGGTGCCTGTCCGTTCACATTGTATGTGCCAAGAAAAAAGCTGAAACAAAAGAATGATGAAAAGTGAGCACAAAACAAAGGAATAAAATTATAGCTTTGACGGGCTCCTCCTTTGCCCCTCCCCCCCTCAGTGGTTAAATGGTGAAACAATAATGTCAGTCTATATCAAGCTTATGCCCTGCTGCTTTATTGTAGCAGTGACTCATTTCTAGATATTTTAATTCTTTTTTTTGTATGTTTAAGAGCACAACTGCACTTTTGCAGAAGTAACATTTATTAAAATGAATAGGAGAAAAAAAACCTGAAACGAAAGCAATTGCTTTCAAAGGTAAACCAACAAATACTGGAAGAGTCCTACATGTAATCCTCCACCAATCCTCAACCTTTTTGTCACTGATCAGGATTTCTCTCAAACTCCTTTGTCAAGTTTTCTAGGTTGCTTTTGACTTCTTTAGTTTCTGTCTGGACACACAGTATCCTGGGTGGGCAGGTGTCATGAGCTTTTATAACCAATGGTCAGCAACTTTCTGAATGACGGCAAACAGGCAGAAAGTAGTGTCAAGTTTCTACTTGTATCAGACATTAGAGGTTGTGAAATAATCAACACTGTTAAAATAGTGTGTTACAACAATTTGTAACACAACATATACAGATGACTAGTGGGTGCAGCTGTGGAGCTGCGATGCCATATTAGCCAGTTAACTAGATAAGTGCGGCTAAATAATAGTATGTTTCTGTTTGACCGCATCATTGATGCAAGAAGACTGCAATCATGTGGACAAAGAAATTGTCAAAAAAAACAAAAAAACAACAACAACAAACAACTTTCTTTGTTTGTTTTCATCACAACATGTACAGATATCTCCAATTAAGCTCCTTTTCCATTAGGACCTACTCGGCGCAACTTGCCAAGACTAGACTCGAATCAACTGGTTTTCCATTACAATGGAGTCCAACCTAATGTGCTCGGCTGTTGTTACAACAACGCGTCCGAGCGTCCCTTGATGTAATTGGTATGTGACACAAACGGCAAGAATATACCTGCTGCTCAGTCTGTGGCTTTTCCTCAGACTCGGGAACCAACGTGTTGTTTTTGTAGCAATTTCTTTCTTTTTCTTCTTCTTTAAATGGCGGTTTGAATGTTTGTGAACGAGATGCTCTCATAACTCATCAAATGATGACACTGATCAGCTAATCAGTGGCAAGCAGTCTGACGAAGTCCCATTTTAGTACCTGCTCGGATTGCTTGGAGCCCTGGCCGAGCAGGTCCCATTTTAGTACTTGGTACTATGACCTAATGGAAAACCCTGAAAAACGTCGCGAGTCAATCAGAGTAAGTACTAATGTAGTCATGGAAAAGGGGACTTAGTGTCATGGTTTTGCTTTATTTTATAGCTACAGGCTGGTAACTGCAGATTTATCAGTCGGTCTTCGTCAAAGGTGTTAGCAGATAGTAACACCATCTTAAAAAAAGAACACAAACTAATCAATGACCTAGTTTTTAATCTTAAAAAAACAACTGTAAATACTTTATAAAGAATATGCACATAAACAAAACCATTAACATAAATAGAGCTGCACCACTTTCTGACTCTTGGCCATCACTTGCTAAGCTATCAGCCAATGTGGAGGGCAGAGCTGTAGGGAAAAACGAAATTGAAAACAAAGAAAATGTACTGAAATCAAAACACAGCGTTGAAACAGAAAGAATAAAAAAAAAAATGCAAAAGAGAAATCCTCATTTCCTGTATTTAAATAATCAATATTATTGCATAAAATGTACAAAGTCAAACACATAAATGTCTTGTGATCACTGAGCAGCCTCACTGCAATTTAAACGGAATACTGAAGGCAACATGCCGTGAGAAATCGTGAGAGGGTCGAGCCCTTGCCATTTACATCCCCACTGAGGTTTATTCTACAGGTCCAGCTCAAAAAAAGGCAACTTCCTTCCATTCAATGTGCCGCGTCTCTGACCTTCAGGCGGCTGCTGTTTTCCAAATGCTCTTTCACAGGAGCAGCATGGGGCTTTTTATTTTGTGCTGACTGCCACTGAACCTTAAAACACTTTCTGCTTTCACAGCCCGAGCCTCAGCTAACCAGAGAAAAGCTGAAACTATATTTACACAAAGGGAGCTTGGGACTGCTGCTTTTCTAAAGCTTTTATTCATAATATTCATATCAGCATGGATTTTTCCCCCCAGCGTGTCCCAACTATACAGTATAAAACGAGACAAAAGCAGACAAATGCATGTGTGCAAGCACGATACTAAATGTCGGCCGTTTTTGACTAAAGGCACAACACTAGCTTACTTCTTGTTAATCATATACGGCTTTTTAAATATGTCCAACATTACATATTTAGCATACCCTTTTACATGTATGTATGGGAAACAAATATTTCCCTTTTGGATCTAACTCACTCATGTTTATCATATTCAAGATTCCTTCCATTATGGTTACAGCTATTTTCAGAGTGTTCAGAACGTCTGAGACAGTGCGGCTTAATTTAGCACGCAGCAAGACAAACCCACAGATGTTGACTCATGCTTTTTACATAACACTTCTATCATCCAAACTGTGTTAACAGTTACACTGCGGGCACAGAGTCTTCATGCATAAACCATCTTTTCCACAGATTTTACAACCTGTTTTCGATTTTCAAACTGAACACCAGAGTACATCGAAATACAACTCGTTTAAAAATATCTGCACTCACCTAAGTTGGAAACTTGGGAGTGGTTTTTTTCCCCAACTTTTAAAGCTTACAGTGTAGATCTTAAAAACAAATTACTATAATGTACACGTTGTCCGGCTTAAAGTGACTTTTTTTTTACTGCTTTAGACCAAGAAGAACAAACAGGAAAAGATCACATCACTTCTCTTTAGATTAGACTTCCCCACCCAGAATACCAAGGCCTTACCATCATCATCAAGGAAGCATTTTTTGCTACCTTTTTTTTTAAAATATTGATGATGCTTATGCAATATTCAGGAGTTTTAAGATCACCAACATCTATGTGCCTCTATCAATGAGCCAAACACACTTTTAATCAGGGCCACACTGGCACAAAAAACAATAAACAGCAACATACCTGTGATTTTCCAAGAAAGTGTACAGTTCCTCTTTTTTCATCAGCTCACACTTGATAAGGTTGTCGCGCAGGCCAAACTGCGGCATGGCTAGTATGTGAGCTTTGTTTGATGGGGTGTGGCTGGAGGATCGCACCAGGTCATCCCGGTCCTCTCGAGTGGAGATGCCCAGGCTGCACACCAGAGAAGAAATAACGTGCGTGATTTGAGATGGAAAAACTGAGTCACAGAGGGTTGTTTTCTTTCTTTCTTTTTTTTTTTTTTTTGCGGTGGAGGGTGGTGGTGGGGGGGAATGTTTTAACAATTAGGGAGATGCTAGAAATGCTCATCTCCAGCTGTGTATTAACAGTCAGCATAGTCTTTAGCCTAAATGCATTAAGCCATACTTACTGGAGAGCTACAGTCTTAATGTACAGCAGTTCAACACAACAAAGACAACAATCTCTATTTCCAGGTGGTCAATATGGGATGAGCTAAGTTGAGAGGAGAAAATGTAATATGCCCATATCATACAGTCTTCCAGGAACATCCTGAAACTTAACTCCAGCACAGGGAATAGACATTAACTCAAAGCAAAGCAGGACCGAAAACAGACACCGTCTTTGTCTTTGTATTAAAATATAACTGTATTAGTGTGGGTATAATGCAAGACTTCCCCACCCTTGAAAAATTATGAAAAGATTCTCAAGGCCTCCTCACCTATCTTGGTTGGCAGACGCTCTGGACTTCTGTGTGCCACCGTTGGAACCTTTCTCTTTTTCTGAAGTTACTTTTTTGTCTGATGATTTCTCTGTTTAGGAAAAGATAAAACAGAATGGTTAATTACATGATTGCAGGACAGCTATGCAATCATAACTGCCTGCACAGTGAACCACAAACAAAGTACTATTTTCATTTAGCCGGTTAAGATATTTTATTAATATATTAATAAACTCATATTTCAGCCTTTAAACAACCAAAATGTAAGAATAAAATTAAGCTAAATGTGAATAAATATAAGTCATAAAAATGCCAAGTCAGAGCTTAGTTGTTGGGGGCAATCGACTGAGGCCTCCTCCTGCAGATGGATACGGTTTCTGCATTCCAAGTAGCTGGATTTAATGGCTGAGTGCGAAGTATTAGACAGCATGCCCCTGTCTCCTGAAGCTTGGCAGGCAAGACAGCTGGCTCCAGTGAAAGGGAAAGCCAGGTTCTCTGAGCAGGAAATTAAATTCTACAAAGTTATAATAAGCTACATTAGACAGTACAAAGCAATGACCCAAAAGAGTAGATACAATCTACATAAAAAAAAACAACAACAGTGAATTTCTTTTCTCAAAATTTGTTTTAAAATGACAAACTTAAAACCAACTGGTCTCTTACTGTTTTTACAATATGTGTGTAACTCTTTTCTATGTGCAGCATTTGAGACATGAAAAAAAAAGAAAAAGGAAATCATATTTATGTAAAACACAAGGTTAAAGAAGTAAGACAACAAAGCAGACAAGGCATAAACCAGTGAAACACAAACAATAATAAGATAGTAATTTTAATAAAGTAAAGCAAAAACACGTGCTAATAAAACTGGTTTTATAGATTATTTTCTTTTTATTAGACATGTCTTTTGGCAGAACAGCTGCAGCATCAAAGTCTGCTGTTACTTTCACCTCAGCAGGCAGTTGATGTCACTTTTTCTGCATCGTTGTTTTAGGAAATGTCACTCTAATTACCAATAAGACAGGTTGTGACATGTGCACCAAACCCCAAGAAAAGGTCAACATAAAAAAAAGGTGCTAAGAGTTCAAGCCATTTTAAGCCCTATTTAAAAATCCTGACACTAACACTCTGACATTTTAATTAAAAAACAGCAACTCTGTTGTTTCAGTCAACAAGAAAATCCCTTTATTTGACTGACAGAACTTCCAGCAAACTGTGAAATTGCTCTTGAAAACACTACAAAAGATGCTCTTATTGCACACACAACCCACACGCAGCTGTCAAACAGCACTTACCCAGTGTCACACAAAATGCATCAATAAATAAAAGTCAGTGGATGTGTATGTCCATTCTACTTCACTTTTGAATACCTGCTACCGTGCAGACAACTTTTGAAACAAATCTTGTGGCATTAAATGCACACATGCTACTGACTGGAGATCTTATCATATTTCTGCATTCTCAAATCAGCAAGGAAATGACTGCAAAACCTTGTGGTGTTATACTGTTGCATGCACGTTATTAAAGACATACAAGTTTTTCTCTCTCTCGCTTAAAGTACAGCTGCTTATCTGTTAGATGAAAAAAAAAAACAATTTACAGTTAAAAACAGTACAACCAGTATGAGGCTATGCGTTTAAAACATTATATGGTGCATCCTGCACAGGCTTTAGTATCTTTATCCATACAGCGGAAATCCAGCTGTATGACCTCTTGCTCACTCCATTTGTCACAGGATGCCTCTATAAGTGTGCAGCTACACGTAGCATAAGTGGCAAACTCTTCTATGAGGGCTCTCTTCCGTATTAACGCAGGAATATCTCTACAAAATACAACCGGCCAAAGTTCATCATTACACTGCTTCACAAGCAGAAACACGTCAGATTGCTCATATGAATTATTTTTTTCTTTTAATACTTAACTGTAAATTTACATCTGCTTAATAAACGGTTGGAGCGTCATATATTTTAATTGGATGACATGCAGACTTTTCTTTTTGAAGGCGAAGCAGACAGTAAACGGAGACCTATAATAACAGAGAGAGCCGGTGGGAACAAAGTTTACAGGCAACTGATTGAAGCTAACAAGCTAAATCGGCTAAGAGGATAAGTCGGGAGTGAATGGGTGAACGTGGAAATACCCTGACAACAAGTGCAAATGGCTCAAAATTCAAGACAAAAAAAAAAAGAGCCTCTCGGTGAACGACACAACAATGTGTCACTAAAACGTGTTGTTGCAACATTTTTCCTAACAGGTGTTCCACTTCTTTTAAAACCACACAATGACGATGATATCGCGGTGCTGAAGTCTGTGCTAGTGCTAGCTGCTGTTCTCTTTAACCGAGCGCCTATGATTCTATGATTCGCGGCGAAAAAACAATGTATCGAACACATTGCTACATGGATGTGAAATTACCCAGTTTCATCGATAAGCACTTAAGCTAATGAGGCTAAAGTTAGCATTTCTTGACAGAAGAACTAGAACTGCACGCTAGCATTAACTAGGAAGCAAGCTTATCCCGGCCGGATGGCAGGGACCCCAGCGTTTCTTTCACCTCCTCAAAATCAACAAATTAAACCAGGAATAGTTTTTTTTTCCATACCAAAGTCTCTCATCTCCATAGACATCTCCATTTATTGCTCCCACGCATTCTGTGCAGAAGACCAATGTCCACTCAGTCTCAATCCAAACGCTATAGTAGTGGGAGGAGTTTACACTCCCACCGCTGCAGAGATAAGACACCGAAACAAACCTAATCGACTATGCAGATTGAAATCGGAAGACTCAACAACATTGCATCAGATTAGGAAAATTAAACATATAACGAGAGATACATATTTAAAAATGATTTTTGTTTATTTGTTATGGAGGTAAGTGTGTTTGTGTGGCACTTGACTGACAAAAGATGTTGCACGCAGAGTTTTACACGGTATCACATGCTGTGTGATTTGTATAAGGTCATTCCATGTTTTGCATACTTGTCAGCAGTAGCATGCCAGTAAAACAGAATGCACAAGCATAATGATTGATTAAAATCTGCTTAAAATCACACAGCATGAGGAACGTACACAAGTTGGGAAGCTTTTCTGTTTAAAAGCAATGCACAAAAACACTCCGATATCTCACATGGCTTCTCAATTTGTTATGTTTTTTCTTTCATTGTTAATAGCAGTTAACAATAACTGCACTACATTTTCTGTTAGGCCTGTTGGCCCTGTGAGCTCTCGCTCTCTAGTTTACTGTGGTGCATTGAATGAAAAAAGGACAAATTAAAAATACAGGTTATTCCTGTGGTTTTCATGCTTTGTCACGTCAAGATGTCCTTTCGACTCCTTTCAACTCACGTTCAGATGGAGTCAGTTGAATTCAGAGGAAGTGGCATTTGCAAAATTGGATGTAATTTATGGTGCAATACTGACACGCAAAAACTGCACACACGAAGAGACAAAATGGAGAACACGTCCCAACATCCACTGCACAGATGCTGGTGGACCAATTCTAGTGCAGTTCATTTTATTGCGTAGGGAGACGTTGGCAGACGGCACATACAAATTAAAATAAGGTGAAAAACCTGTTTTTCCATGCTGGTTGAGTTTAGTGAGAGTTGTGCCGATGGGTGCGAGGGCTTGTTTGACAACTTCCTGTCCTCTAGTGTCTTTTTGGTACTTGGTAATCCAGTCAAACTTGGGTATCTGTGTGGGAGTCCTGCAAACATCTGTGAAAAAAAGCAGGGAGGAAAAGAATGATAAAAGAACTGTAAACGATTCTTGCCTTAATGAGAAATTCGACAAGAGCCTGGTGTGCACTTTAAGGCAACACGAAAAGTGTTAAGAATGAGAAAAGTTGCATTTTGCAACTTTATTTTAAAGCTACCACCTAAAATTCCTTGTCTTGTTTTCAAAGTAAATTACCCTGTAAGTCAACCTCCATGGTTAAATTCACCTCTATGGGCTCACCGTGAGAATTTTTCTTTTTAACAACAGCCGGCATGCCATTTGTTCTTACCATCACTGGTGTCCCACAGCAAATTAAAAGCCTTTGGGGCTCTACTGGGAATACCGCAAAAAACCCACATCAGTCTTTGCTTGTGTTCATTTGGGACTTCCACCATGAAAACGGCGAACTGGTGGGAAAAGCGGCACATCCATAACAAAGCACACCATCTTTGACCTTTAACGGCCTGATACTTTCAGATGAACAGAAAGCAGGCTGTAAAATTGTGGTGCAAATTAACTAATAAAAAGGAAGTAACTTATCCTGTTAACTGTTGTCATGTCTAATTTTCATGTCCCATTGCTAAAAGCTATGTGCACAAAGATTAAGTAAGAACAGCGTATACTGTCCAAACTCCACCCTTCCCTCTCTGCCTGCTAGCAATTCTCGCACAGGGAAGTGTCACCACCAAAACAGCAATAACCAGGAGTCTTTTTCCAAATAGATATATTATGTGGTTTTCCAGAATAATATAACCTCTAGGTTATTAACTCAATATGTATTGTTTCACATAGGTTACTACAGCAAAATATTTGTGCTTTTTCACACTCTTCTTCACTTAAGATTCAAATGACCTGTCTTAAACAAATAAGATGCTGGTGCTACTGCGAATTAATACTTGATTCCAGTGAACCGACAGCTTTCAAAGGTTATTCTTGTTTCTTGCTGGATGTCATGTAAACACATCATATAGGGGCTAACCTACCACTCCACGCCTTGTTGACTTCGCTGAGGAAGAGACGCGAGTTGGAGCCAAAAGGAAGTTTGAGGTCTAATTCTTCATCTTTGTAGCTTATTCTAACTCTGGTATCAGCGCCTAAAATCAGAAGAAGAATGCAGGGGGCGAAAACAAGATGTTCATTATCGTGTGGTGCACCAGTTATGCAGCTTATTTCTAATTGGGCTGTAATGGAAACTAGCACACTCACCCACAACCACAAGTTCCTCTGGTGAGGAAACTAAAAAGATTGTAGTATGAGAAATATGTTTCAGAGAAATTACCGTCACATTATTTTTGATTAGGTACACTGTTGAAATAGCATAAGGGAATATTTATTTGAGATGAGCTAAAAAATATTTAAACACTATTCACCTGTGACAACTGCAAAGTCGACAGAGATGGGTATTATGGCCTCCAGCAATACATCGTCAGCAGTAATTGCCATTCTTCGATGGGTATAAATGAAGATTCTGTAAAAACATTACATTGTAATTTTAAGATTTGTTTAATGAAGTCTGTATTTCAGTTAGTTCTCTGCCTAACTAGAGCTAACACATGCACACTAAAAAATATCCCATGACTGTGGTACCTTTGTCAGGCAGGTTAGTGTAACTCTGTAGTGTACAGTGTTAAGCAGTGGGTGGTACTGCTGCCACCCACTCTTCTTAGAAAACACTTTTTAGACTGAATTCAAACAAACTGCAAAGAACTCATGTCAGAGATATTTTTTCCCCACCAAGTCACTAAAACTTACGCATGCTCGTTTGCAGACTCCACGAGCCCCAGCAGTCTGCTCTCTGTAGTGTCATCAAAGAGGACATCACATTGGACAGCATGATTACGTTTTAGTTAAGGAGAAAGATGTTGTTTACACTTGATGTTTAATATCATATTTATCTGCCAGAAAAAAAAATACCTTTCAGCAAAGTCTACTACAGTGGGAACGTGAAACTGGATTTCTATTCCTTACAAGTAACTATTGCACTTTTTACAGTATTTCTTAATTTCACAGAGTAATATCAAAAGTATAAACCAGTACATCTATATGTCAGCATATAAATAAGGCTAATAAACATATTTATAGATCAAATTTCCTCTCCCCGTTTACATGCAACAATTCACGTTCTTCTCCTCCTCCTTCTCCTTTAGGGGTTGCCACAGCAGATCATCTGCCTCCATATCATCTTATTCCTAGCATCCTGTTTTGTCACACCAACCCTCTGCATGTCCTCCTTCACAACATCCATGAATCTTGTGGTCTTCACCTGGAGGGAGCCTCGCAGCGCCATCTTCAAGACCCTTTCCCCTTTTGCTCCAAACCAGTCAAACTGAGCTGTGCCTCTGATATACTCATTTCTAATCCTGTCCTGGTCGTTCGCAACAAAAATCTTTCCAGCTCTCAGCTCTGTCTCCTGACTTTTTTTTAAATTTTTTTTATCAGTGCCACTGTCTCAAAACCATATGTCACTTTGGATGGTTTATCCTATGTATTTAAACTACCTCACTCCCTCACACCTTGCATCTTAGACCTGGCCCTCTCTCATTCTCACAAATGTATTTGGTCTCACTTCTACTAACTTTTATTCCTCTTTTCCCAAAAGCATACCTCCACCTGCTCCTTACTCTTACTGCAGATCACAACGTCTGCAGTAACTGTTAACTTGTCTATTTCCACTGCAAACAAGAAGGGGCTGAGAGCCGATCCATGATGCAATCTTACCCCCGCTTTGAACCCATCTGTTACTCCTACCGCACACCTCACCTCTGTCTTGCTGTCCTCATACATGTCCTGTATCACCCTCACATACTTCTCTGCCACTTCTGACTTCCTCATACAGCACCAAAGTTTCTCTCTTAGTACCGTATCATATGATTTTTCTAGACCCACAAAGACTCAGCACAACTCCTCCTGATCGTCTCTGTACTTCTCTATCAGCACTCTTAAAGCAAAAATCGTGTCTGCAGGGCACTTCCTTGGCATGAAGCCATACTGCTGCTAGCTCAAATCCTCTTCTTAACTTGGCTTCAGTATCTCTACCCAAACTCCTTATGGTATTATGCAACACTTCATGTTATTACCATATTATTAAAAGAGGAATGACAGTAACAGTAACTACTCTCTGCACCTTGTTTTGAAAACATATTTTTATGCACATCTTACTTTAAGACAATGACAGTGAAGTTATAGGATCACCAGCACTGACAACAAAGACAAAGCACACAGCTGCCACCTTGTGGACAACGTGTCTCACTACAGTATTGAGTACATGTTACCTATTTGAAGGAACTGCTGACTAGACTAGTTTTTAATCTAAAAACAAAAGCACCAATAAACTCCATGTGCACTCAACTGCAATGCCCGGATAGAAGCCTAAGTAAAGCTACTCTTTAGTCAGAAAGATGACAGCCAAGTGGCACAACCCAACAGGCCCCATTTCGAGCTCAGCAGACAGAAAAGCTGTTGCGCCAGTCAAACGCGGTTTTTTGGAAGCATGTAATCTATAGTTTGATTCGCTGGTCAACCAAGAACCAATGCGTGTGAGTCGGGAAGGATACCATGATGCAGTTTTCTTCCCTTTCTAAAGTTTCTTGAATTGCGACGGACTGATCCATAGTGTTGACATTCAAGCTTGCTGGGCGACAACTTTGGCACCACGCACTCCAAACGAAAACCCACTCCGTGGAAACTCGAGCAGCTCAGTTATTTCTCTCTGAAGTGGAAGCGCAGCGCAATGAAAGGGAGCGCAGAAGCTCCGCGGAATCCCACATCATTCCTTTTCGACCCAGAAGTTTTCTTCTTTTTCCACCTTCCTTCGCTGCTGGCCCAGCCCGACCCAGTCTGCCACGCACTGATTCAGGATCGCGTTGTACACCCAGTGTGACGTCACTCTGTTTGGTTTGCAAAGGCCCGAAGCCGCCAGCTCAAGGACGGTTATGTCTTGCAACACCTCGCACTCCTCAGAAGTTGCATCAAAGCTTTTTGAGGAAGTGTTGATGACACCCCGGTCAATCAAGCGGAAGTGGTCGATTGCGTATTTTTTTTCTTCAAAAAATATTGTATTGCATTTACATCTTACGTTGTCAAAATGGACTACTGTATTACTGTCATTAATATTATTTGATTTCTATTGATCTTGGAGAGTTAAAATTGAAAAACTGTTCAGGATGTGTGTAACGCTGATTTTTTTAAATTATTTTTTTAAAAGCTGCTATCACAATACATGATAATATACTGTGATAACTGTACTGTATGTGCTTTTGCACAGTTGGCACAGGACATACACCTTTGTGCAAAGTACAGTGCTCTGTGTGCAAAATACATAGAGCGCATAATGTGTAATCACCTCTCATTTATGTATACTTTGCTAGGACAAAGGGAAAAGGGTTCAGTGATTTCTTGAATCATCATACTGTACTGCAAATAAAGCAAAAACTCAGAGTTTGTACAGTTCTAATGGGCTCTAAAGTCATTAATTGGTATTACTACCTTTATTCTTCAACACAGCCTGAACTCTCTTGTGCAGGTTTTCTTGTTATTTCTTTAAGCAGTCTTCAGGAATAGTTCCCAGGCTCATTGAAGGACATTCAAAGCTCTTCTTTGGATGTTGGCTTCATTTTGTTCTGTTCTCTCTCAATATGATCCCACACTGCTTCAGTAATCTAGAGGATGTAAATCCATGACTGATAGTGTTCCATTGTGTGTGTTTTTATCCCTGTTTTTAATGCACTGGCATTGTGATATTGACAAATGAAGCTGTTGCCAATGAGGCAGTTTCCAGATATTGCTGCATGCATGTTAAATCACCATGCACCTACTGAAGCTTCAGTGAACAGTAGATGGATCAAGTCAAGGTCCAGATGTCTTTGGTCCTGTGCCAGGTCTTTGCTGGATTTTCCCTTCTTTTTCAAGGAAACCATTTTCAGATACTGTTCATCTGTGGCAGACAGTTGTTTTTTATAGGCCTGCCACTTCTGCTTTTATCCTCTGCTCTTCCAGTTTCCTGATTTATTTATTTTTAGTACAGAGGGTACATTAAGAGATATAGAAAGTTTTAGCTAACAGTCCATTGGGAAATGTAAAAGTTTTTTTTTGAGAAGATAACTTTTCTTGACAGGCTGCTGCAGACACAATACTGGTTCATCCATTGCTTTTGTTGACTTTTTTAAAATTCTTGAATGATTCATATGTCACAGTTAAGTGGCTTAACAAACAAACAAACCAACAAACCAAAACATTCCTCTGAAAGCAGGTATAAATACTGGACTGAAACTGAGGGAAATAGCAGCTAATGTCCAAACAAAATCCCCAGAACACCTCCCAAAAGACCTTCAGAAACCCTGGACAACTGTTGCTCAAGACCAGATTGTATTTACAATAAAACATAGAAAACATATCAACAGTTTGACCTGATAAAAATGTGTAATTTTAAGGGAAACATAAGGTCATTTTGAATTTTATGGTAACAACACATCTAATTGCAGTGTGCAGTTTAGTATAGTCTTGTTGAAATATAAAAGAACAAGAACTTGCCTGAAGAGGTCATCTGGATAGGAGGATATGTTTCTCTTAGACCTGTATATACCTATAAGACCAATCCAACTGTCAGAATCAGGGGCGGAGCATGGGAGTGGCTTACTGGGCTTAAGCCCGGGTTGTTTTGTCAGAAGCCCGGGGTCTTTTGGAGTGTAATTTTTTCATAGCTAGATGCCTGGCTGACAACTGTATAAAACAAAAAGTACACACAATATTCGAAGCACATAGTGCACACTGTGGGAATTTACGACTGTGCGTGAATCCCCCCTGATATTGGTATGATCCGAGAATTGCGGGTTTTTAAACTCACTGCTGATCACAAACACAGTGGTCTCTGTGCTCTTTAGGCTGGATCATCTTACACGTTTTCCAAAAAGAATTTCAAAATTCATCTGAACACAGAACAATTTTCTGCTTTTCCTCAGTCAATGAGCTTCTGTCCAAAGGTGATGCCAGCATTTCTGGATCATGTTCACATATGGCTTCTTTTTTGCATGATAGAGCTTTAACCTGTATTTGTGTACGATATGGTGAAATATGTTCACAAACAATGTTTTCTAGAAGTCTTCTTTAACCTGTGCAAAACAGCCATTGAATAGTGATCTTCAGCCTTGGGCTTCACGCACAGTAAGTTCTTTGAATTCTTAGGATTTTTTGATGACATTATGTACTGTAGATAATGAGATGTTGAAATTTTAAGTAGAGAAACATTCAATTGTGAAATTATTCCACAATTTGTAGACAGTTTTTTGCAGTTTAGTGGAACTCTTCTTGTCTTTACTTCTGGAAAGCTCTGCCTCTCAAAGAGGCTCTTTTTATACCCAGGCATCTTACTGACCTGTTGCAGTTAGCTGTAAAAGGTTCCTCAAGCTGCTTCTTTTTAGGACCACTTACCTTTTCAGCCTTTTGTTGCCTCTGTCCCAAATGTTTTGGGACGTGTTGCTGCCATAAAATTCAAATTACTAATTCACTGAACAGCTTATAACTTAGACATGTAAAACATGGCTTCCCATCTAGCAACAGTCAGTATTTTTTGCAATGTAAAGCTTATTCTAAAAAGTAACAGGTACTGTAACTGGAGCTATGGATAAAAAAAACACAAAACAAGGGAATTTATGTGATTACTTTATGAACTTAGGTTGAGGGAATGTAGACTTTGCTAAACCGCGATCCACTAAGTACACTCCGAAAGCTGTAGCTGGGGAAAAACTTATCAGACATATTACATAAGATTTATTTTATTTTATTTTAAGGCATTTTTGATAGTGTACAGTGCACAAAACTAGAATTCACATATTCTAATTTCATTTAGCATTGATGCAACATGAATGTACTACAAAATATACTTTGTAAATCATATAGTAAATACCTCAAAATCACAAAATGTAGCTAAGTGCACTGACTTGCATGTGTCATTAATGTTACATCTACAGGAATTATTCAACAAACCTTCAAAAGACAACTCCCTGTTACAGCACAACATTTGTGTTTTATAAAGTGCATGTAGTTGTATCTGCATTACTACAACAAAAGCTTGAAGAAGAGATTTAATCTTATATCAATAATGGCAATAGATAAGGACATTTCCGAACATACAACAAGGTACTTAGCGGTTTAAAATAACTTAAAAGTTTATTTTACTTTATCAATCTGTTGCTTATAAAGATCACTTGTATGATCAACTGATATGTTGCTTCTGGCTTGTTTTTCTGGATTCCTGAAAATAGTATTTCATAGAGAAATACTGTTCAAAGCCATTTCAGTGGTCTGGAACCAGACATAAACGGGACTGGAAAGTTTAAACAAGAAGCACAATCAACATTGCAATTAATGTTTTCCATATTTCCATACCTATACAATTACATATGAATATAAAAATATTCATATTAATATCTTTTCTACATTTTCTTTGTAACTTTGGAGAAACTAGGAGTTACACAAAGCGCTACTTACCCAATAACGCACACAGCAATTGAGCAAGCATGTTCTCAAAGCAGAAAAGCGATAGCAACAATACAAAGTAAGGAAGCTATCAGTTCTGTGTGAAGATATGGACCTCTTGTGGCAAAAGAGGGAATATTTAGTGTGCCATTCAACCATAGGCAAGAGGTCATTGTGGCATTGCAGCACTCCAGATTACATGGAGGTTTGGTTGAAGCCTTGCAAGCAGTGTAGCCAGTGCAGTTGGTGCAACCCGCTGTCCATTTTGTGGCAGTACCTGTAGACTCATTTTTCAGCTGCAAAGACAATGAGTGAGAAAGATCGGTGTAGGGCCTATGAATGGTAAAAACTGTAAATATGAGGCTAATGAAGTTTGTTTATTTATGCTCATAAAATGTATCGTAGAGGTACTTCTTATGTTTGTTTTTCAGATTCTTTTGTATAAATAATTTATTCCTTAACCGATTCAAATAAAAAGCTATTTTGAGTTCATATTGGTACATTTTATGCCCCCTGGTTCCTTTTTCTTGTATATTCTCCAAATTTTGATAAATTCAGAAAGTAAATTCATAGATTTATAACAAAGTTTGTGCTGAAGCAAGGATAGCATGAAGACGGTGTCAGCTTTAAAAGCACTAAACAAACAGAAATACGAGTGTGTAGAAGCTCAGAAAAAACAACTGCAATGAGGCTGGAAAAATTAATGAATGTTATATTTATGCTATTGAATGTTCTTACCTGACAATGTGGTTCTGAGGAGGAACACATTTGTAGCATGGTGAAACTTGTATAGCAGTTTGCGCTGGTGCATGTACCAGCACGGCACTTGTTTCCCTGACAAAAACAACAGCGCAAGAAACATAAAACTTATTTCAAACCAAGTCTCATTTACACTGCTGGACAAAGTGGTTTTTCAGTCCACACTCCATTAACTTGTTAAATTGTTGACAGGCAGTTTATTAACCAGTCAAAGATAATCATTATTAGAAAAAAAGGTAATACTTTTGTTAAACACAGTGATTCTGTTGGAAGCAAGGAACAGAGGAAGTTTGTAGCTGACATTTAAGAAAAGGGGACTGTGGTGTTAAAGGCCAAATTAGTTTTGTTTAGTGATACACAGCCTTCTTCCCGCATGCACATTTGCTTGCCAAAAGATTCATTCATGCAGCCAGCAGTTCTTACATTGTTTGCTGTTGTTTGACTGGTAGTAGTTGTAGTAGGTGCCTGCGTGGTTGTTGGTTTTGTGGTTTGAGTTCCTAAAAGTAGATAAAGGAGAAGAACAAAACAATATACAGTGATGTTTTTTTTTAAGATTTAAAAATTGATCATTTGCAAAGACAACAGGAGCATGGTAATTCAAGGAGTTTGGAGAGAAAAGCATCTGGACTTCTTTAAGTTGCTTGAAGACTTGCTAGCGTCACCCTTGGCCAGCCTTGGTCCACTTTAAGAAACGTCTTAAAGCAACTTAAAGAAGTCCAGATGCTTTTCTCTCCAAGCTCCTTTGACTACGATGACCTGGATGACTGAGAACCTTCACAGACATATGAGCATGGTAAAACATAAAATATTTATGAGTGCTCAAATGAAGTGATTTAAAAGAAAGGTGTAGTTACCATTGGTTGTTATGCTCATCATGGATGCAAAAGTGTAATTGAGACAGCCAGTGAAATTACAGCAGTTCACAGCACAGTTGGTCTGGGAGGCATTCTTGCAGCTGTCAGCACAAGAGTTGCTGCAGCTGGCAGTATACCACATGTCTGTTTGCCTTAACAACTGAGATATAACAGAAAGATTAGAGAGACGCATCTAATTTCTTTAATTTCTATACTATGTTAATTTATTTAGAAAAAATAAATGTATTTTCCCTTTAATAGTCAGTTATAGATACCATGCAATCTTTTGACTGCTCAATTCCTTAAAAAGAGGGATTTGTAATTGCTATGGCTCAAATAGTTTCTTAGTTTTTAGTGCCATTAGCTGACTGCCCTACCTGACAACAATTATCGACAGCACACGGAGTGGTGTTCTGACTGATGTACATTGAATAGCAGTCAGAGTAGTTACAGTTGAATGAGGGGCAGTATATCTGTATTTGAGAGAATTAAGAGGCATGTGATGAAGAGGCTTGAAGGAATGAAAAACACTCATAGATAAGTGAACAGAAGAAGGAGAATATTTGACTTGCCTTAGTGGTTCCATTCTCAGTCATGTCACCTGTGATAGAGAGACAGATGTCATGACTGGAGTTTTTTAAAGCAACACAACATTGATTGTAAAAGATCTATTTAATTTTGATGCAAGAACAAATTAAAATGTGAATGAATGAAAAAAAGAAAAAATGAATGAATAAAAAATACCCCTCCCCAAAGAAACAAAGAAACAAAGAAACAAAGAAACAAACAAACAAACAAACAGCAAAACACACACATACTAAATGAATGAATGAATGAACAAATAAGTAAGGAAATAAATACATAAAAAACTGACTGGTGTTCATCTTTGTGGTTAAAGAACTGGTGCCCAAAGTCAAGGAGGAAGATGAAGTGGTAGTTGCCGTGGTGGGTTTGGTCGTGGTCGTAGAATCAACTGGAGACAAGGAATTGATTGATTGGTTGATTATTAATTTATTTTGATCATGTAAACAATATACAAGTACATTTAGCAAAGACTTGAAGAGACAAAATGTTATACAAAACAAAGCTAATACATTTCAATATTGCTTCAACTTTACTGATTCAGTTTGTTAAGTTTGTTGTTGAATTAGTAGAATTGGCTGAATTAAAAGAGTGGATAGAAGTTAAAGATACAGCATTGCCAAAGGCTTTTGTATTGGTACCAGTGCTTGGTGACCCTCCTGAGTTGGGAGGATTGAGTAGTGATAGATACTGAGTTTCCAGAGATGTGTATATTTGTCAGGGATTGCGTGTCAGTAAATGCTATACCTGTGTAAGTGGGTAAGGTTGTGTGGAATTGCATTGTGGTGGGTAAATCAACTATAGAAGCAGGTGTAGTTGTGGGGGACTGGCTGGTGGTCAATGCTGTGCCTGTGCCTGTGGATGTGGGGGACTCACTGGTGGTTGATGCTGTGCCTGTGGATGTAGATGTGGGGGACTCACTGGTGGTTGATGCTGTGCCTGTTAATGCGGATGTGGGGGACTCACTGGTGGTTGATGCTGTGCCTGTGGATGTAGATGTGGGGGACTCACTGGTGGTTGATGCTGTGCCTGTGGATGTAGATGTGGGGGACTCACTGGTGGTTGATGCTGTGCCTGTTAATGCGGATGTGGGGGACTCACTGGTGGTTGATGCTGTACCTGTGGATGTAGATGTGGGGGACTCACTGGTGGTTGATGCTGTGCCTGTGGATGTAGATGTGGGGGACTCACTGGTGGTTGATGCTGTGCCTGTGGATGTAGATGTGGGGGACTCACTGGCTGTTGATGCTGTGGCTGTGGATGTGGGGGACTGGCTGGTGGCCAAATCTATTCCTGTTAGTGTGGATGCAGGGGACTCACTGGCGGTTGATGCTGTGCCTGTTAATGTGGATGTGGGGGACTCACTGGTGGTTAATGCTGTGCCTGTGGATGTAGGGGAATGGCTGGTGGTTGATGCTGTGCCTGTGGATGTGGGGGACTCACTGGTGGTTGATGCTGTGCCTGTGGACGTGGGGGACTCACTGGTGGTTGATGCTGTGCCTGTGGACGTGGGGGACTCACTGGTGGTTGATGCTGTGCCTGTGGACGTGGGGGACTCACTGGTGGTTGATGCTGTGCCTGTGGATGTGGATGTGGGGGACTCACTGGTGGTTGATGCTGTGCCTGTTAATGCGGATGTGGGGGACTCACTGGTGGTTGATGCTGTGCCTGTGGATGTAGATGTGGGGGACTCGCTGGCTGTTGATGCTGTGGCTGTGGATGTGGGGGACTCGCTGGCTGTTGATGCTGTGGCTGTGGATGTGGGGGACTCGCTGGTGGTTGATGCTGTGCCTGTGGATGTAGGGGACTCGCTGGTGGTTGATGCTGTGCCTGTGGATGTGGGGGACTCACCGGTGGTTGATGTTGTGCCTGCCGATGTGGACTGGCTAGTGGCTGAGGAAGAATGGGTAGTGAGCACTGTAATACCTTCATTGGTGGTAGAAGAGGGCTGGCTGGTACTGGGTGCTGTTGAGCTTTGTGGGGTGGTAGTGGCTGCTCCTGATACTCCTGATACTAACATGGATAGCAGAAATAGTCCTAAAGGGAGGACTCGCAGAATACCTGTAAAGTTGGGCATTTTGGAGGAAACATAATAAGACAGGATTGGGTGGATTTTTTTTAACAACATTGCATAATGTGCATGGACTGCATTTTCTGGGAAACTTTTTATAAAATTCTCTAATATTATGGTGATCAGAGAATAAATCATAATGAGTGATGATATTTATCAAGGATTTCATGCAATATCTTAGCTTCTATTTGAAAGACTGGCACAAACACCAGGTAACTGGTTCTGAATATGCCTTACCCTTTTTTTATCCAGGTGCAAATCAACATAAAAACCATATATTACAGATTCACAATATGAGCAAACTATTTTGTTTTTTACTTATGCTGATAAAACTATAAATCTGTTAAAAAATACCGGGCCTAAGATGTTTATATACAGTGGGGCAAAAAAGTATTTAGTCAGCCACCGATTGTGCAAGTTCCCCCACCTAAAATGATGACAGAGGTCAGTAATTTGCACCAGAGGTACACTTCAACTGTGAGAGACAGAATGTGAAAAAAAATCCATGAATCCACATGGTAGGATTTGTAAAGAATTTATTGGTAAATCAGGGTGGAAAATAAGTATTTGGTCAATAACAAAAATACAACTCAATACTTTGTAACATAACCTTTGTTGGCAATAACAGAGGTCAAACGTTTACTATAGGTCTTTACCAGGTTTGCACACACAGTAGCTGGTATTTTGGCCCATTCCTCCATGCAGATCTTCTCGAGAGCAGTGATGTTTTGGGGCTGTCGCCGAGCAACACGGACTTTCAACTCCCGCCACAGATTTTCTATGGGGTTGAGGTCTGGAGACTGGCTAGGCCACTCCAGGACTTTCAAATGCTTCTTACGGAGCCACTCCTTTGTTGCCCAGGCGGTGTGTTTTGGATCATTGTCATGTTGGAAGACCCAGCCTCGTTTCATCTTCAAAGTTCTCACTGATGGAAGGAGGTTTTGGCTCAAAATCTCACGATACATGGCCCCATTCATTCTGTCCTTAACACGGATCAGTCGTCCTGTCCCCTTGGCAGAAAAACAGCCCCATAGCATGATGTTTCCACCCCCATGCTTCACAGTAGGTATGGTGTTCTTGGGATGCAACTCAGTATTCTTCTTCCTCCAAACACGACGAGTTGAGTTTATACCAAAAAGTTCTACTTTGGTTTCATCTGACCACATGACATTCTCCCAATCCTCTGCTGTATCATCCATGTGCTCTCTGGCAAACTTCAGACGGGCCTGGACATGCACTGGCTTCAGCAGCGGAACACGTCTGGCACTGCGGGATTTGATTCCCTGCCGTTGTAGTGTGTTACTGATGGTGACCTTTGTTACTTTGGTCCCAGCTCTCTGCAGGTCATTCACCAGGTCCCCCCGTGTGGTTCTGGGATCTTTGCTCACCGTTCTCATGATCATTTTGACCCCACGGGATGAGATCTTGCGTGGAGCCCCAGATCGAGGGAGATTATCAGTGGTCTTGTATGTCTTCCATTTTCTGATGATTGCTCCCACAGTTGATTTTTTCACACCAAGCTGCTTGCCTATTGTAGATTCACTCTTCCCAGTCTGGTGCAGGTCTACAATACTTTTCCTGGTGTCCTTCGAAAGCTCTTTGGTCTTGGCCATGGCGGAGTTTGGAGTCTGACCGTTTGAGGCTGTGGACAGGTGTCTTTTATACAGATGATGAGTTCAAACAGGTGCCATTCATACAGGTAACGAGTGGGGGACAGAAAAGCTTCTTACAGAAGACGTTACAGGTCTGTGAGAGCCAGAGATTTTCCTTGTTTGAGGTGACCAAATACTTATTTTCCACCCTGATTTACGAATAAATTCTTTACAAATCCTACCATGTGGATTCATGGATTTTTCTTTCACATTCTGTCTCTCACAGTTGAAGTGTACCTCTGGTGCAAATTACTGACCTCTGTCATCATTTTAAGTGGGGGAACTTGCACAATCGGTGGCTGACTAAATACTTTTTTGCCCCACTGTATCTATATAGTGCCCTCGGGTTTGGCACCAATGCTATTGAAGCTTACCTTGGAACATGAGCAAAAGATATATAACTGGCTCAGACGTCGCCTGAAAAGTTCCCCATCAGGTGTTGACAAACCAGGACATACTGAACATGGACATACATGCACAAGAACTGGCATATGGAATTTATGAAATGCTACTACGCCTGCTGATCCAATGACAAAAGTCGCAGAGCATGTTTGAAGTTTGATTGAGTAGAAAGCACCTGGCAGATCAGTGCAATAACCTCAAATGAAGACAGACAGACTGGTGAAGTCATATACTCCACTGGTTCTGAATGAAAAAGAGTCACAACAAGATGTCCATAACTGAGGCTCTAGAAAGTGCCAAACAAAGGCTCACCGCCCTGGCCACTAGGCTGAAGAGATACACCACAGAAGGAGAGCTGAAGAGAATAAATGATCTGTTATTGTCATGGTCCTGGGTCGGTGACCCAGCGCTTTTAGTTATCATTTTCTAGTTTATGATGATGATGATTATTATTGTTTGAGTTCTGTGTGTTATATTTGGTCTGCCTTTGAGTCTGTCTCTGTCTATGGTGTCACCCCATCTGTTTGTGAATCTGTCTGTTTAGTTCAATGTCTTGTCTGGTTCCATGTGTCTGAGTTTCCTGTTTTATTGTGAAGGTTTGTGTCATATGTGAGTGTGCTCAGTTTACGTTTCCCCTGTCTCGTCAGCTGTGATTTCTCCCAGGTGTGTTCCCCTCCTGTCTCTCATCCCTTGATTACTGCCCTCTGTGTATTTAAGCCCTGTGTTTCTCTGTGTCAGTGTCGCGTCGTACCCTCAACTAGCTGTGTGTTCTGCTTCTATGTTCCTAGTGTTTGGTCTCCTGCTCCAGTTTAGTGTTTCTTTCCAGTGTTTCAGTCCTTGGTTCCTCTGTTCTGACTTTTGGTTTTCTTTTGGTGAGTTTAGTTTGTACGAGGTTTTTCCCAGCAATAAAGCTGCGCCTTAAGTTTCACTTCCATGTCTGAGTTCTGCATTTTGGGTCCACCACTCCTGCTTGCCTGCCACACAGCGATTCATGACAGAACGACGCGACCAGTATGGATCCAGCAGACTCACTGAGGAAGCGCAGCTCAGCCTTTGACGGGACCCGGCTAGCGCTTGGAGGGCCTCCGTGCTGCCGTTCCTCACTAGCTGCTTACCCTTCGGTCCACTCACCTGCTTCTTCCCCCCGGATGCCCCGGTCTCACAGAAAACGCTCCCGCCGGTCCTGGGAAGATTACTATGAGACCGCGAGCAACCAGCTTACACCAGCTCAAGCTTTCTACAAGATGTTAGGGATCATTATAGTTAGGGTTGCCAACTCCCTGAAAAATAAATAAGGGACACCTCGTGGCCAGGGCCGGGCGACCCAGTTGTCTTCACCCTTCCCAGTGTGGTAGCTCTTTTTTTGTGTGTGAAATTATTTTTTTAACCATTTGACTTGAATTTGATTTAAGTAGATGTTTATTCTTTGTGATATGAACACATGTGAAACAAATGATCATTTAGCCATTTATTTTTAGCTCAAAATGACAACATTAACACGATAAAACAGGTCTCTTTCTTAAACAGAAGCCTGTCATGCTTAACTTTTGAGAATATAAGTAAATCTTTCTTTAAAAGAACTCTGTCCTGCTTAACTTAAAATAATAGAAAACAATAGAAAGAAAAATATTCTTGTAACAGTGCACATTTAGTGCATTTAGTACAATTGGCTTCAGTTGAGGTATTATTTCAGCTTTTCTAATGCTAATCAGCTGCTCCTGTTTGTAAACCCGCTTGTTCCCATGATTACGCATCATAACTCATCATCATTATTCATCTATGTATTACTTTTATGTATTAGTCATCAATTTGTTGTAATCATCTATCCTTGCAGTTGTTTATTACACAAAATAAATTATATTATCACACTTCTGGCCACATAGCGCTGATATTCACTGCACATGCCCATATTAACTTTTTCCAGCCAGGTGTTTTCCTTTTCCCATTCTTCCCTTTCTCTGAGGGGAACAAACATTGCTGCTCTAACGCTGGGCTCACACTGTGCGGTTTTAGGCCCATTTTGAGACGATTTTTGAGTGATCGGGCCGATTTTGGCCTTCATCGTGTGTCGTGTAGTATACGTGGGGTAACGAGAAGTGATTAACACCTCACGACCAGCTCCCGATCATCAATCGCTCGTGAGGGTGTCACCACAGGGGCTCACACTGCTCACGCGCAAACACGTAAACGTCGGTGAAAAAGACGGAGCAGCACAGCAGTGCAGCGTGTGATCTGGACACAAGCGACGGAGGCACAACTTGGAGAACTTTGGAAAGCTCATCCGAGCCTTTTCGATGTGGCATCACAAAATGATCACGACCACAACAACCGTGAAAATAGTTGGATCGACACTGCTGCTCAGTCACAGCTGCCTGATCATGTTTTTCATTAGCAATTTAGCAAAGTTGATGGTGGTGGTGTGTCTGTGTGAGTGAAAGACAGAGAGGGAGAGCGACAGATTTTCTGTTATAACCTTCATTTTATGGAGGCACAGTGTGCGCACTCAGGTCGCATCAGAGCATCGGGCGGTATAGTGTGAGACCTGCATCGTGACCTACCAACTTCTAACCCCTGCGAGTCAATTGTGCAGTTTGAGCAGGAGCTGAATAACGTGACTGAAAAAATCGCACAGTGTCTGCCCAGCTTTAGGTGTACTGTCATCCGAGACTTGCACCGCAGTGTCGGCGTTTGTTTCCCTGTTGGCCATGCTTCTTGTTGTGGTCATCTGTTGTCTTCCGGTATTTTCTCTGTAAGCGACCTTTCCTCGACCAATGAGATGAGCGGTAATCTGAATTGTTATACTCGAATTGTCATAAGTGTGCTGTCAGCTCATTGGTCACAAAGCAGGAGAGGGGCTGGGAATTATGTTTTCAAACAAAGTGTTAATTCCATAAACATTTATAGACTACTTTTGATTCTCACTGTATTACGGGACAAAGTGCGTCCCTTATTAGCTCAATACGGGACGTGTACTTTTGTTTCGAAATACGGGACGATTCCGTTTTTTAAGGGACGGTTGGCAACCCTAATTATAGTGCCACCCGACTCACCCAGCGTTTCCACTTCACAGCAGGAGCAGCCACAGCCGAGTCATTCCTTGTCACATTCTGCCAGTGCTGCTTCCTCTTCTACTTGGAAGCGGCGAACGTGCCGCCAGCACTCACGGCTCCGGCAGGAGCCTGGGACTCTTCTCGACCAACCGCCTAGGGTGAGTGACAAAGTCCCCCTACATTCGCCTTCTGTGTCGAGGGATAAACGTACCGTTTCCCCCAAGGCCGCTAACGTCAGCTTCATGAACTCTAGATCTTCTGTTCCTCCTGTTCCAGAAAATGACAGTATTCATTTTGAGAGCGATTGTTTCCACTTTGGTTCAAAAGACTGTGCTTCTGATGCTCCTTCGGACCCAGGAGTTAAGACTGTTTCATCTGGAACTGTTTATTCTGGGGCTATGTCAGCTCAGTTAGCCGCCCGGCCCGAAGCTCTGTTAGCCGCCCGGCCCGAAGCTCTGTTAGCCGCCCGGCCCGAAGCTCAGTCGCCACCTCCACCACATTCAGCCTCGCTTCCCATAGCACAGTCACATCCACAGCCTGACTTACTACAAACCTTATTTCAATCCTTAGCCCAGTCAATAGCTCAGTTGGTAGAGGAATCATCAGCCTTATCGTCAGCTCGGTTTCCAACTTCACAACCATCATTTTCCCGACCTTTTCTTCAGTTGCCCTCAGCTCAGCCACCTATACAGCCATCATCTTCACCTACACCTCCGGTACAGCAAGCTATGTCTATCCAACCCTTACAGAACTGTTCCACAACCTTGAATCCTAATCAGAGAGACAAACCAAACAATATTGTTATCAGTCCTCAAAAGCTGGCCAGTTCTGAGACTGAGATTCACTCCAGGGCCTCCCCAGAGGCTGGGTTTCAGCCCCCAGCAGACTCTGGACCCCTGGCGGTTAAGAAGCCAGCTGAGGACCGCACCCGGCCGTTGCTGCCTGAGCAGACTCAATGCTCTGTGCAGCTGCAGTCTGCCATGTGTTTGCCAGAGGCCCGTGTGCCTGGTTCTGTTCTGTCCCTGCCAGAGGCCTGTGTGCCTTCTGGTTCCGATCTGTGCCTGCCAGAGGCCTGTGTGCCTGCTGGTTCTGTTCTGTCCCTGCCAGGGGCCCGTGTGCCTGCTGGTTCTGTCCTGTCCCTGCCAGGGGCCCGTGTGCCTTCTGGTTCTGTCCTGTCCCTGCCAGGGGCCCGTGTGCCTTCTGGTTCTGTCCTGTCCCTGCCAGGGGCCTGTGTGCCTTCTGGTTCCGATCTGTGCCTGCCAGAGGCCTGTGTGCCTGCTGGTTCTGTTCTGTCCCTGCCAGGGGCCCGTGTGCCTTCTGGTTCTGTCCTGTCCCTGCCAGGGGCCCGTGTGCCTTCTGGTTCCGTTCTGTGCCTGCCAGAGGCCCGTGTGCCTGCTGGTTCCGATCTGTGCCTGCCAGAGGTCCCCGCGCCTTCTGGTTCCGTTCTGTGCCTGCCAGAGGCCCGTGTGCCTGCTGGTTCCGATCTGTGCCTGCCAGAGGTCCCCGCGCCTGCTGGTTCCGATCTGTGCCTGCCAGAGGTCCCCGCGCCTTCTGGTTCCGTTCTGTGCCTGCCAGGGGCCCGTGTGCCTTCTGGTTCCGTTCTGTGCCTGCCAGAGGTCCCCGCGCCTGCTGGTTTTGTCCTGTGTGTTCCAGGGGCCCCTGTGCCCACTGGTCCTGAGACTGTTTTCGCTGGAGGGCCCGAGGAGCCCGTCCAGCCTCCTGCCTCGTTAGCTGGGGGGCCCGAGGAGCCCGTCCAGCCATCAGCTGCAGTCTCATCACCAGCTGCAGTCTCATCACCAGCTGCAGTCTCATCGCCTGCTGCAGCTTCATCGTCCTCGCCTGCTGCGGCCTCAGAGTCTTCGGCCTCGCCTGGTCCGGTTTCAGCATCTGCTTCAGCATCCTCATCGCCTGGTCCAGCCTCTGTGTCTTCATCCTCGTCTGGTCCAGCCTCTGTGTCTTCATCCTCGTCTGGTCCAGCCTCTGTGTCTTCGTCCTCGTCTGGTCCAGCCTCTGTGTCTTCATCCTCGTCTGGTTCAGCCTCCTCATCAGCTGCTGCCTCGCCTGGTCCAGCCTCTGCTTCTGCTGCTGCCTCGCCTGGTCCAGCCTCTGCTTCTGCTTCAGCCTCGTCTGGTCCAGCCTCCGCATCAGCGTCCGCCTCGTCTGGTCCAGCCTCCGCTTCAGCTTCCGCCTCGTCTGGTCCAGCCTCCGCTTCAGCTTCTGCCTCGTCTGGTCCAGCCTCCGCTTCACCTGGGGCTGCAGGGGCCACGCAGCCTTCAGGTCCCCTACTACCACCTCCACATCGTCGGTCATCTGCCTGGCCGCTTGTTGGGCATCTCCGCCACCGTGGACGCCCTCCTGAACGCCGCCACCGCCTTCCACGTGGCCAAGTGTTAATTCCATAAACATTTATAGACTACTTTTGATTCTCACTGTATTACGGGACAAAGTGCGTCCCTTATTAGCTCAATACGGGACGTGTACTTTTGTTTCGAAATACGGGACGATTCCGTTTTTTAAGGGACGGTTGGCAACCCTAATTATAGTGCCACCCGACTCACCCAGCGTTTCCACTTCACAGCAGGAGCAGCCACAGCCGAGTCATTCCTTGTCACATTCTGCCAGTGCTGCTTCCTCTTCTACTTGGAAGCGGCGAACGTGCCGCCAGCACTCACGGCTCCGGCAGGAGCCTGGGACTCTTCTCGACCAACCGCCTAGGGTGAGTGACAAAGTCCCCCTACATTCGCCTTCTGTGTCGAGGGATAAACGTACCGTTTCCCCCAAGGCCGCTAACGTCAGCTTCATGAACTCTAGATCTTCTGTTCCTCCTGTTCCAGAAAATGACAGTATTCATTTTGAGAGCGATTGTTTCCACTTTGGTTCAAAAGACTGTGCTTCTGATGCTCCTTCGGACCCAGGAGTTAAGACTGTTTCATCTGGAACTGTTTATTCTGGGGCTATGTCAGCTCAGTTAGCCGCCCGGCCCGAAGCTCTGTTAGCCGCCCGGCCCGAAGCTCTGTTAGCCGCCCGGCCCGAAGCTCAGTCGCCACCTCCACCACATTCAGCCTCGCTTCCCATAGCACAGTCACATCCACAGCCTGACTTACTACAAACCTTATTTCAATCCTTAGCCCAGTCAATAGCTCAGTTGGTAGAGGAATCATCAGCCTTATCGTCAGCTCGGTTTCCAACTTCACAACCATCATTTTCCCGACCTTTTCTTCAGTTGCCCTCAGCTCAGCCACCTATACAGCCATCATCTTCACCTACACCTCCGGTACAGCAAGCTATGTCTATCCAACCCTTACAGAACTGTTCCACAACCTTGAATCCTAATCAGAGAGACAAACCAAACAATATTGTTATCAGTCCTCAAAAGCTGGCCAGTTCTGAGACTGAGATTCACTCCAGGGCCTCCCCAGAGGCTGGGTTTCAGCCCCCAGCAGACTCTGGACCCCTGGCGGTTAAGAAGCCAGCTGAGGACCGCACCCGGCCGTTGCTGCCTGAGCAGACTCAATGCTCTGTGCAGCTGCAGTCTGCCATGTGTTTGCCAGAGGCCCGTGTGCCTGGTTCTGTTCTGTCCCTGCCAGAGGCCTGTGTGCCTTCTGGTTCCGATCTGTGCCTGCCAGAGGCCTGTGTGCCTGCTGGTTCTGTTCTGTCCCTGCCAGGGGCCCGTGTGCCTGCTGGTTCTGTCCTGTCCCTGCCAGGGGCCCGTGTGCCTTCTGGTTCTGTCCTGTCCCTGCCAGGGGCCCGTGTGCCTTCTGGTTCTGTCCTGTCCCTGCCAGGGGCCTGTGTGCCTTCTGGTTCCGATCTGTGCCTGCCAGAGGCCTGTGTGCCTGCTGGTTCTGTTCTGTCCCTGCCAGGGGCCCGTGTGCCTTCTGGTTCTGTCCTGTCCCTGCCAGGGGCCCGTGTGCCTTCTGGTTCCGTTCTGTGCCTGCCAGAGGCCCGTGTGCCTGCTGGTTCCGATCTGTGCCTGCCAGAGGTCCCCGCGCCTTCTGGTTCCGTTCTGTGCCTGCCAGAGGCCCGTGTGCCTGCTGGTTCCGATCTGTGCCTGCCAGAGGTCCCCGCGCCTGCTGGTTCCGATCTGTGCCTGCCAGAGGTCCCCGCGCCTTCTGGTTCCGTTCTGTGCCTGCCAGGGGCCCGTGTGCCTTCTGGTTCCGTTCTGTGCCTGCCAGAGGTCCCCGCGCCTGCTGGTTTTGTCCTGTGTGTTCCAGGGGCCCCTGTGCCCACTGGTCCTGAGACTGTTTTCGCTGGAGGGCCCGAGGAGCCCGTCCAGCCTCCTGCCTCGTTAGCTGGGGGGCCCGAGGAGCCCGTCCAGCCATCAGCTGCAGTCTCATCACCAGCTGCAGTCTCATCACCAGCTGCAGTCTCATCGCCTGCTGCAGCTTCATCGTCCTCGCCTGCTGCGGCCTCAGAGTCTTCGGCCTCGCCTGGTCCGGTTTCAGCATCTGCTTCAGCATCCTCATCGCCTGGTCCAGCCTCTGTGTCTTCATCCTCGTCTGGTCCAGCCTCTGTGTCTTCATCCTCGTCTGGTCCAGCCTCTGTGTCTTCGTCCTCGTCTGGTCCAGCCTCTGTGTCTTCATCCTCGTCTGGTTCAGCCTCCTCATCAGCTGCTGCCTCGCCTGGTCCAGCCTCTGCTTCTGCTGCTGCCTCGCCTGGTCCAGCCTCTGCTTCTGCTTCAGCCTCGTCTGGTCCAGCCTCCGCATCAGCGTCCGCCTCGTCTGGTCCAGCCTCCGCTTCAGCTTCCGCCTCGTCTGGTCCAGCCTCCGCTTCAGCTTCTGCCTCATCTGGTCCAGCCTCCGCTTCACCTGGGGCTGCAGGGGCCACGCAGCCTTCAGGTCCCCTACTACCACCTCCACATCGTCGGTCATCTGCCTGGCCGCTTGTTGGGCATCTCCGCCACCGTGGACGCCCTCCTGAACGCCGCCACCGCCTTCCACGTGGCCAAGTGTTAATTCCATAAACATTTATAGACTACTTTTGATTCTCACTGTATTACGGGACAAAGTGCGTCCCTTATTAGCTCAATACGGGACGTGTACTTTTGTTTCGAAATACGGGACGATTCCGTTTTTTAAGGGACGGTTGGCAACCCTAATTATAGTGCCACCCGACTCACCCAGCGTTTCCACTTCACAGCAGGAGCAGCCACAGCCGAGTCATTCCTTGTCACATTCTGCCAGTGCTGCTTCCTCTTCTACTTGGAAGCGGCGAACGTGCCGCCAGCACTCACGGCTCCGGCAGGAGCCTGGGACTCTTCTCGACCAACCGCCTAGGGTGAGTGACAAAGTCCCCCTACATTCGCCTTCTGTGTCGAGGGATAAACGTACCGTTTCCCCCAAGGCCGCTAACGTCAGCTTCATGAACTCTAGATCTTCTGTTCCTCCTGTTCCAGAAAATGACAGTATTCATTTTGAGAGCGATTGTTTCCACTTTGGTTCAAAAGACTGTGCTTCTGATGCTCCTTCGGACCCAGGAGTTAAGACTGTTTCATCTGGAACTGTTTATTCTGGGGCTATGTCAGCTCAGTTAGCCGCCCGGCCCGAAGCTCTGTTAGCCGCCCGGCCCGAAGCTCTGTTAGCCGCCCGGCCCGAAGCTCAGTCGCCACCTCCACCACATTCAGCCTCGCTTCCCATAGCACAGTCACATCCACAGCCTGACTTACTACAAACCTTATTTCAATCCTTAGCCCAGTCAATAGCTCAGTTGGTAGAGGAATCATCAGCCTTATCGTCAGCTCGGTTTCCAACTTCACAACCATCATTTTCCCGACCTTTTCTTCAGTTGCCCTCAGCTCAGCCACCTATACAGCCATCATCTTCACCTACACCTCCGGTACAGCAAGCTATGTCTATCCAACCCTTACAGAACTGTTCCACAACCTTGAATCCTAATCAGAGAGACAAACCAAACAATATTGTTATCAGTCCTCAAAAGCTGGCCAGTTCTGAGACTGAGATTCACTCCAGGGCCTCCCCAGAGGCTGGGTTTCAGCCCCCAGCAGACTCTGGACCCCTGGCGGTTAAGAAGCCAGCTGAGGACCGCACCCGGCCGTTGCTGCCTGAGCAGACTCAATGCTCTGTGCAGCTGCAGTCTGCCATGTGTTTGCCAGAGGCCCGTGTGCCTGGTTCTGTTCTGTCCCTGCCAGAGGCCTGTGTGCCTTCTGGTTCCGATCTGTGCCTGCCAGAGGCCTGTGTGCCTGCTGGTTCTGTTCTGTCCCTGCCAGGGGCCCGTGTGCCTGCTGGTTCTGTCCTGTCCCTGCCAGGGGCCCGTGTGCCTTCTGGTTCTGTCCTGTCCCTGCCAGGGGCCCGTGTGCCTTCTGGTTCTGTCCTGTCCCTGCCAGGGGCCTGTGTGCCTTCTGGTTCCGATCTGTGCCTGCCAGAGGCCTGTGTGCCTGCTGGTTCTGTTCTGTCCCTGCCAGGGGCCCGTGTGCCTTCTGGTTCTGTCCTGTCCCTGCCAGGGGCCCGTGTGCCTTCTGGTTCCGTTCTGTGCCTGCCAGAGGCCCGTGTGCCTGCTGGTTCCGATCTGTGCCTGCCAGAGGTCCCCGCGCCTTCTGGTTCCGTTCTGTGCCTGCCAGAGGCCCGTGTGCCTGCTGGTTCCGATCTGTGCCTGCCAGAGGTCCCCGCGCCTGCTGGTTCCGATCTGTGCCTGCCAGAGGTCCCCGCGCCTTCTGGTTCCGTTCTGTGCCTGCCAGGGGCCCGTGTGCCTTCTGGTTCCGTTCTGTGCCTGCCAGAGGTCCCCGCGCCTGCTGGTTTTGTCCTGTGTGTTCCAGGGGCCCCTGTGCCCACTGGTCCTGAGACTGTTTTCGCTGGAGGGCCCGAGGAGCCCGTCCAGCCTCCTGCCTCGTTAGCTGGGGGGCCCGAGGAGCCCGTCCAGCCATCAGCTGCAGTCTCATCACCAGCTGCAGTCTCATCACCAGCTGCAGTCTCATCGCCTGCTGCAGCTTCATCGTCCTCGCCTGCTGCGGCCTCAGAGTCTTCGGCCTCGCCTGGTCCGGTTTCAGCATCTGCTTCAGCATCCTCATCGCCTGGTCCAGCCTCTGTGTCTTCATCCTCGTCTGGTCCAGCCTCTGTGTCTTCATCCTCGTCTGGTCCAGCCTCTGTGTCTTCGTCCTCGTCTGGTCCAGCCTCTGTGTCTTCATCCTCGTCTGGTTCAGCCTCCTCATCAGCTGCTGCCTCGCCTGGTCCAGCCTCTGCTTCTGCTGCTGCCTCGCCTGGTCCAGCCTCTGCTTCTGCTTCAGCCTCGTCTGGTCCAGCCTCCGCATCAGCGTCCGCCTCGTCTGGTCCAGCCTCCGCTTCAGCTTCCGCCTCGTCTGGTCCAGCCTCCGCTTCAGCTTCTGCCTCGTCTGGTCCAGCCTCCGCTTCACCTGGGGCTGCAGGGGCCACGCAGCCTTCAGGTCCCCTACTACCACCTCCACATCGTCGGTCATCTGCCTGGCCGCTTGTTGGGCATCTCCGCCACCGTGGACGCCCTCCTGAACGCCGCCACCGCCTTCCACGTGGCCAAGTGTTAATTCCATAAACATTTATAGACTACTTTTGATTCTCACTGTATTACGGGACAAAGTGCGTCCCTTATTAGCTCAATACGGGACGTGTACTTTTGTTTCGAAATACGGGACGATTCCGTTTTTTAAGGGACGGTTGGCAACCCTAATTATAGTGCCACCCGACTCACCCAGCGTTTCCACTTCACAGCAGGAGCAGCCACAGCCGAGTCATTCCTTGTCACATTCTGCCAGTGCTGCTTCCTCTTCTACTTGGAAGCGGCGAACGTGCCGCCAGCACTCACGGCTCCGGCAGGAGCCTGGGACTCTTCTCGACCAACCGCCTAGGGTGAGTGACAAAGTCCCCCTACATTCGCCTTCTGTGTCGAGGGATAAACGTACCGTTTCCCCCAAGGCCGCTAACGTCAGCTTCATGAACTCTAGATCTTCTGTTCCTCCTGTTCCAGAAAATGACAGTATTCATTTTGAGAGCGATTGTTTCCACTTTGGTTCAAAAGACTGTGCTTCTGATGCTCCTTCGGACCCAGGAGTTAAGACTGTTTCATCTGGAACTGTTTATTCTGGGGCTATGTCAGCTCAGTTAGCCGCCCGGCCCGAAGCTCTGTTAGCCGCCCGGCCCGAAGCTCTGTTAGCCGCCCGGCCCGAAGCTCAGTCGCCACCTCCACCACATTCAGCCTCGCTTCCCATAGCACAGTCACATCCACAGCCTGACTTACTACAAACCTTATTTCAATCCTTAGCCCAGTCAATAGCTCAGTTGGTAGAGGAATCATCAGCCTTATCGTCAGCTCGGTTTCCAACTTCACAACCATCATTTTCCCGACCTTTTCTTCAGTTGCCCTCAGCTCAGCCACCTATACAGCCATCATCTTCACCTACACCTCCGGTACAGCAAGCTATGTCTATCCAACCCTTACAGAACTGTTCCACAACCTTGAATCCTAATCAGAGAGACAAACCAAACAATATTGTTATCAGTCCTCAAAAGCTGGCCAGTTCTGAGACTGAGATTCACTCCAGGGCCTCCCCAGAGGCTGGGTTTCAGCCCCCAGCAGACTCTGGACCCCTGGCGGTTAAGAAGCCAGCTGAGGACCGCACCCGGCCGTTGCTGCCTGAGCAGACTCAATGCTCTGTGCAGCTGCAGTCTGCCATGTGTTTGCCAGAGGCCCGTGTGCCTGGTTCTGTTCTGTCCCTGCCAGAGGCCTGTGTGCCTTCTGGTTCCGATCTGTGCCTGCCAGAGGCCTGTGTGCCTGCTGGTTCTGTTCTGTCCCTGCCAGGGGCCCGTGTGCCTGCTGGTTCTGTCCTGTCCCTGCCAGGGGCCCGTGTGCCTTCTGGTTCTGTCCTGTCCCTGCCAGGGGCCCGTGTGCCTTCTGGTTCTGTCCTGTCCCTGCCAGGGGCCTGTGTGCCTTCTGGTTCCGATCTGTGCCTGCCAGAGGCCTGTGTGCCTGCTGGTTCTGTTCTGTCCCTGCCAGGGGCCCGTGTGCCTTCTGGTTCTGTCCTGTCCCTGCCAGGGGCCCGTGTGCCTTCTGGTTCCGTTCTGTGCCTGCCAGAGGCCCGTGTGCCTGCTGGTTCCGATCTGTGCCTGCCAGAGGTCCCCGCGCCTTCTGGTTCCGTTCTGTGCCTGCCAGAGGCCCGTGTGCCTGCTGGTTCCGATCTGTGCCTGCCAGAGGTCCCCGCGCCTGCTGGTTCCGATCTGTGCCTGCCAGAGGTCCCCGCGCCTTCTGGTTCCGTTCTGTGCCTGCCAGGGGCCCGTGTGCCTTCTGGTTCCGTTCTGTGCCTGCCAGAGGTCCCCGCGCCTGCTGGTTTTGTCCTGTGTGTTCCAGGGGCCCCTGTGCCCACTGGTCCTGAGACTGTTTTCGCTGGAGGGCCCGAGGAGCCCGTCCAGCCTCCTGCCTCGTTAGCTGGGGGGCCCGAGGAGCCCGTCCAGCCATCAGCTGCAGTCTCATCACCAGCTGCAGTCTCATCACCAGCTGCAGTCTCATCGCCTGCTGCAGCTTCATCGTCCTCGCCTGCTGCGGCCTCAGAGTCTTCGGCCTCGCCTGGTCCGGTTTCAGCATCTGCTTCAGCATCCTCATCGCCTGGTCCAGCCTCTGTGTCTTCATCCTCGTCTGGTCCAGCCTCTGTGTCTTCATCCTCGTCTGGTCCAGCCTCTGTGTCTTCGTCCTCGTCTGGTCCAGCCTCTGTGTCTTCATCCTCGTCTGGTTCAGCCTCCTCATCAGCTGCTGCCTCGCCTGGTCCAGCCTCTGCTTCTGCTGCTGCCTCGCCTGGTCCAGCCTCTGCTTCTGCTTCAGCCTCGTCTGGTCCAGCCTCCGCATCAGCGTCCGCCTCGTCTGGTCCAGCCTCCGCTTCAGCTTCCGCCTCGTCTGGTCCAGCCTCCGCTTCAGCTTCTGCCTCGTCTGGTCCAGCCTCCGCTTCACCTGGGGCTGCAGGGGCCACGCAGCCTTCAGGTCCCCTACTACCACCTCCACATCGTCGGTCATCTGCCTGGCCGCTTGTTGGGCATCTCCGCCACCGTGGACGCCCTCCTGAACGCCGCCACCGCCTTCCACGTGGCCGGCCTCCGGACTTGTTTCCACGCCGCTGTTGCCGTCCGCACGGTCGGCCCCCAGAACTGTTTCCACGCCGCTGTTGCCGTCCGCACGGTCGGCCCCCAGAACTGTTTCCACGCCACTGCCTACTGCGTGGCCGGCATCGGGACCTGCCCCGCTGCCATTCGCATGGTCGGCCTCCTGAACTTGACCATCTGGGCCTTTTTGGACTCTTTTTGGACTTCCTAGTGTTTGGTCTCCTGCTCCAGTTTAGTGTTTCTTTCCAGTGTTTCAGTCCTTGGTTCCTCTGTTCTGACTTTTGGTTTTCTTTTGGTGAGTTTAGTTTGTACGAGGTTTTTCCCAGCAATAAAGCTGCGCCTTAAGTTTCACTTCCGTGTCTGAGTTCTGCATTTTGGGTCCACCACTCCTGCTTGCCTGCCACACAGCGATTCATGACAGATATAATAACTTTGTCAGTGTATTGATCCCTGGCTTCTCCAGTTTACATGTGAATCCTTGGGCAAGATACTGAACCCAGAGTTTCCCCAGTGCTCCCATGAATGCATCTTGTGAATATAAAAATTTTGATAAAAGTGCTGTATGAATGTGCATGAAATTGGGTAAATGAGAAAACTGTTTTCAGTGCTCAGATTGAGTGGAAAGTATATAAGTGCCAATCTATTTACACTCACGCCCCATTATAATAAACAGATACTTAACACTGTCCTTAACATCAGCTGTTAGGACTGTCATTCTTAATATTTAGCATAATGCATGATTGTACCTGAATTTTGCATTACAGAGATTATTTTATGATATCATTATGATGATCGGACAGCTGGACCATTTAACCAACAGCCCTATGAAGCAAAATTTAGTACAATGATGCATTATGCTCAATATTCAGAAAGATAATCCTAGTGGCTCCACAGTGTATTGATTTTCACATGTGCCTAACAAGCAAAGGTTTCCTTTGTTCAATCTTAGAACGAAGCACAAAACCTTTTCAGGTTTTGTCAGGAAGGGCGTCTCGTATAAAAAGTATGTCAAATTAAATGTGGGTTACCTACTAAGACAACCCCCTTTAAATAAAGGAGCAGTCAAAAGTAGTTTTTACTGGTAATAACATTTCTTACAAGCTGAGACACATAAACATGTGTCTCTAGCAACCACAGACTGACTGTAATCATGGAAGCTTGTATTTATCTGCAGAAAGGCATGCCACTCTGGTGCACAGGTACCATGCCAACATGCGTGTGTCATCTTTTTATTCATGAGAGAGCAGTATGACATCTTTGCTTTTGGGACATTAGCACTGGGTTCCCATAGTTTCAGTGGTTAGATGTGCATTTGTTTCTTCAAAAACATGCAAGACCTGAGCCCTAATGGATGCAAGTTCCTTCGTGAGACATGCATATTGCCTATTAAACCAGCCAAATCCCAGTAATTTTATCTGATTTTCTCTATTCTGAACATACAACAAATACTCCATGTCTTCTTTTTCCATTCCTTAGTTTTATTCCTTTCCTAACTTCAAGTCTAAGGTGCTGCAGAGGGCGCAATATGCTTGAAACATTAAAGTTGTGCAAGTTTTTTCTTAAATGATAGGCAGGATGGGTGGAAAATAAACAATCCTAAAACATATTGATTGAGTCTCCATTTCACCTGTGTAACAGAATATATATGTCACCGAGAACAGTGCTTTTAAATAGAGAATAAAATACAAACTCATACCTGTGTCTTTTATAAAAGTAGTGGAGGTCATTATGCCACTGCCTGAAAGGGAGGGAGCTCTTCGTCCAGCCTGTAATTATATAATACCCATCAAATTCCCAGTAAACTCATTATCAGCATGAAAGAACATCTTGCATTGTCCTTCCTTTTTTTAATATCCACTGAGTTGTACTCAAAATTGAAGATTAATCTCACCAAGATAAATAAACTAAACAATAACTGCATTTCTGTATTGACAAGGTCTGTATCGGTGGGCACAGTTCACACTGTTTACCCACGGTAATAGGTCTCTGAATTACAGCCATGCTCATTCATTGTAACACACCTGGGCACTTTGTTTGATCTGTGACAGCGTCGATGGTCATCAATGGTCTTCTCTTTTCACAAATCTCCAATTGTTCTGGTGAAACTGATCTCATAATTGTTTGGTTGAGTTACAATATAAGAAATTCAAAAGTAATGTGATATGTGACATTTAAACCTGTTGTGCTTTTTTTTTTTTGCACAGTTTCTCAAGGAATTAGTTTCAGCATTTTCTGGTACTTTTTTTTTTTAAACCAGCACTGCATGGTAATCCCCCCTATGAGGTAAAGTTTAGTTTTGTGTAGTGACACATAATTGTTTTTTAAGTGTCTTGCAGTGCAGTGAACACAATTAAAATGTGTTTGTTCCATGCTCAGTGCCCCTGGGAGAGCCACTAAGCAGCATGGCTTGTTTTTTCCTCTTCTTCCTTGGATCCCAGGGTGGCCTCCTGTGGGCTCTCCACCCTGGAAACTGACCGACAACAGTGGCCATTTTAACTTCCATGTCAAAATGCAGTTTAATTAGGAAAACTGGCAGGAATTTATTGGTTTGGTGCAAGCTGTTTACTCTTAATGATGCCAATATACCTATTGTAGTGTCCTCCTTACACAAACTTCCTGTTTACATCATCTTATTGGTAAACTGCTGCTGCAAGACTCAGTCGATGTACTAGTTAGTGTTTGGCAAAAGCAGTCATGAATGATGTAATGTTTTGGGAATATTAGGAGGTTTCAGGGAAGGAATTAGTTGTATTAGCAACTGCCTATTCTATAAAGAGCAATGGAGAATAGGCAACACATGCTACAAACAGAACACCTGAGTATAAATTTTTAAATGATTTTGTAATCAAAATCCTCAAAGTGGTTCATTTTATAGACATCATAACACTAAATGTTTTTGAGACTGAAACTGAATATTACATTTTAAATATTAAGGGATATAAAACCTTTATTCAAATATTAGAAAAAACATTAGAAAAACATATTCACCATATTTGCACATGTAATATGTGAAATAATATTTTGTAACTGAAAAACGTACAATAGAAAACGAAGAAAACATCAGCCTGTTGTATAATTATCCAGCTTCAATGGAGCCGCCTGCTTGCTATGCGTAAATATAGCTTAAGGAATTTAAGTAAAACTAACAAAGTCCATCATTCAAAATCGGTAAAATCCACTCACCTGTGGTGCACTGGGCATGGTTTGTCTCAGCTGTGGTTGAAGTGAATGAGCTTTCTCCCACTGCAGAGTTCTCTCTTGCTCTCTGTCACCTCCCCTGTTTGCTTCCTGCTGATAGCAACGCAATAAGAACAAATTCTCAGCTGGACACTTATTCAAGTGTGAGAGGAGGAGACTAAAGGCTTGCACTTGCTGGATGCCCCACAATTAATGTTGTAATAAAAGACGATATTACTTTACAGTACTCACACAGTTTTGATTACTCTGAGTTCAAATAAAAGTGTACATACCGAAACTTACAATTAATTGAAATAACTGAGTGGATTAAGCCTGTACTTGTCTATGAGAGCACAGGTGAGATTTCAGTGTCCTGTGTGTTGATTGTATAGGGGGCCTCTTGGTTTCGGTTCAACACAATGTGAAATTAGACCCCCTTCTCTCTCCCAGCCATACGCCCCCTCTGCACGCTACAATTCGCTCTTTGTGGCTCAAAGAACATAAAATTCTTGGGCATGACACCAAAGAGTCTTGCACAATTTAGGTGACAGAAGTCCTTCCTTTTTTCACTGCAGCTCCAATAATAATAACGACATTTTTTCGGCTATGTATGGATAATTGTATGAAAATAACCCTCAAAACGGGAGTTTTCTGGATTTCTAAATTAGGTGGAAAATCTGACTCTGAACTTTATTTGTACTTTCATTTAACGTTAGAGATTTCTCATTAGGCAGTGTTTGAGCTATTTTACTGTTAATTATATAAACATATTTAGAGATAATAGTGATTAAAAGACATAAAATGGTATAGAATATCTTATTTTAAAAACATAACAGAACAAGAGAATGTTTTTTCTTATTACACATCTTTGAAGTAATTTATTGGCCAAACCTATCAGGAATCACTCGCAGCACAACCTAAAGGTTAAAAGTTTGGACAGTGATCTCCTCATCTCCAGCAGAGATGTCCCACTGACACCTAAAATACCATTAAATTTAAGATTTAAGTCCTAAAAGCAGGTAATGAGAACTTATTATCATAATTAATTATGCGCCTAATTCATTAATTGCATTGGGGTGTAAGTGGACACCCTCATTTTGAGTGAGATGATGTGAACTAAAGACATTTATTGGTGCTAAACATTCTGGAAAAGGCTACGAAACCATCTTCTTTTGCCCATTTTGAAAATTGTAACCTCAGGTTTTTGGTGGTGTGGGAACAACTCAGTAGACTGATCTTTAAAAAGCTCAGACCAGCCCCATTGGATGAACAAGAACAATTATTCCACGTTTAAAATCACTTAAATCACCTTTCTTCCTGATTCCGATGCTGTTTTAACTTTGGTAGGTCTTCTTTATCATGTCTGCATGCTGAAATAAATTGAATTAATGCCATATAAGACTATTTTCTAAGAATGAATGTTTAAAGTAGAATAAATAAAATGCGTATTTTGGATGTCAAACTCCTAAAAAAGTGTTGTGAGGAATCTGTAGCAAGCAGTTAATTATTAATCTGAACAGTTACATTACAGTCATTTCATTTAAATGCTTACATACTTTTTCCCCACTACAGACATATAGTATAGTATACATATACTATATATAGACATGTTTTACTTACCCCAATTAAATGAATTATACTTTGTTATTTAATTATTAACTTTATCCAGTTTTGGGATTAGTGTGATAATCTCACAATGTTTGAGTGATATTTTAGTTTGAAAAAATTATTTAGGAATTCAAGACCGAGTGTATCTGACTATTAACAATCCATGATATAATTTTGCATTTTCCTTGGAAAATAATAAGTGTTTAAGTATCTTACATGTCCAGAAAATACAGGGTTGGTTAAAAATTCCATAAACTGGATGCAAAACTATGTAAAGGTATATAATTTACATAATATAATTGATAATAACATCGACTGCAGATGACTGGGACTTTGCAAACACAGTCAAATGAGGAGCTATGATGGACTTAGATAATTATAATGTCATCGGCAATTTGCAAAACAGGTTATAAACCATTACTTGAGTGTGTTTTTTATTTTGTCCGTGACTATAAGTGTCTATATGTATGCATAAGAAATAAAACCCAAGATGTGAGATAATTGTTTTACTCTCTGAATTCTGCAGTAAATTGTCACAGCTTGTCATACTAAGTGTCACGTATCATGCAGCGCTATCATGTGCATGTGTATGTGTTAGTGCTGTGATAAACTGATGACCATGCTGTAAGGTGCTTTTGGGATAGCCTCTGGCACCCACCAAAACCATTAACCACATAAATGGTTGCATATAAGCAACATGTGTTTGCCAGTCCTTTCTAATAACTATTTGAATTGGACGGCCACATATTTTGCTAGTTTTATGCTGCAGCCTTTATTAATTTTTGTGAAAGAAAAAATAATCTGAAGGCTGGTTTGGGTAAAATGGGAAATCCTTTAAGGTTCATACTGTTAATAATATGAGCCTAAAATACAATTTACTTTTGTAGTTTCTTGGCCGCATTACTGTGGATTCTGTTCTGTCTTCATAAATTTGCTGAATATTTACCTCTATGTTGGTATGAACCTACAGATACTTGTAAAGGAACAAAAACCTTGTGCGTCACATAGGATGTATTTTTCAAACATCAGAGCTTATCAAGTCCAAATCTGACACCCAAAAGATATGAACACAGAATCAATCTTCCCTGGGAATTTTCTCTTTTTTTCTCTACCTCTTGCAAAATGCCGCCTCAAGTTTCAGGGCAAACTAATTAGTCTGATACACAGCTGGTGAGTCACTGTAGATGTTGCTAGGAGAATAACTAAGCACTTGCGTTGCCACTCCCTAGCAGTTTTCATGTCTCTGTGCACAGTCTGATCATTTATAATAGATGTGACTAAAAATATTATGTTTTATAGAAACTTTAAAAAAAAAGAAAAGAGGAACACTTTGAAAACACATCAGATCTCCAGCATACCAGAGATCCAGCATATCCAATATGCTGGATCTCTGGTATGGCCTGGGTAATGTGTTTGAAATGAAAGAATGACACATTGTTTGATGGAAATTAAATTAACAGCCTACAGATGGTTGAATTCAAAGAAACCCCCAAAATATAATAGAAAAAGTAATGTGGCAGGCAAGTCCATTTTGCTGAAATTTGATTACAGCAACTCAAAATGGTACTCAATAGTTTGTATGGTCCCCACATACTTGTGTGTGTGTTTGCCTGACAACACTGGGGCATGGTCCTAACAAGACAACAGATGGTGTCCTGGGAATGCCCTCCCAGGTCTGGACCAGGACTGCACTGAGCTCCTAAACAATGTGAAGTGCAACCTGGTGGTCGGATAGATGCACCGAACTATAGATGGACCTTGCACCAGTGTATGGTCTAACAATAGATCCATTAATATCGTCCCAATACCTAATGTCAGACAGGGCGTTGTTGACCAGCCTGTCTGTGCCTCCCTCCATGGATATGCCAGCCCAGAACATTACTGATCCACCAAAAACACATCATGCTGAACCATGTTACAGAAGGTCGGGTGCTCAGGCTACATTCATTAAGTCTGTTTCTGATTGTTTGGTCAGAGACATTAACAGGAGGTCATTTTGTAGGGCTCTCGTAGTGCTCATCTTGTTCATCCTTGCACCTGATGGGTTAACGTTCTTCTACAGCCTTGTTTCTCCTAGTTTCTCCTACGTTACTGCCTGTCTCCTGGAATCTCCTGCATGTTCTTGAGACTGTGCTGGGAGACATAGAAAACCTTCTGGCAATCGCACGTATCGATGTGCCATCCTGGAGCATTTGGACTACCTGTGCCACCTCTGTAGGGTCCAGGTATCACCTCATGCTACCAGCAGTGACACTGATCTTGGCCAAATGCAGAGTGAAAACACAGTAAGAAAGGAGATTTTTGTATCAATATTAAGGATGACCTCTCCAGTTTGACAACAGACAGACTAAACAGATGGGTGATGATACTGAATCCTTCTTCCTCCAACAGATGTAACAGTTGCACTAAATGTAGAGGCTTATTCACATTGTTTATCAGACTCAGTAAACCATATGTAGCAGCTTGGATACAACCAGATAGTGTAACTGCACGACTAAGAAGATTAGACTAGATTTACCTCCCGGGCGGTCGTCAGCAGCGCTCACACAGAGCTGGCACATAGCAACAGGTCAGTGAGCCCTGTGTGCCACATTAGCCTTCACCATAGACTGGGACAGAGGCCCTTTTAGCAGAGATGGAAGCTACCATTTCCCTATGACTTCTAACCTTCAGTTAAGCTTCTGCAAAAGGTCAGTGTCCTGCTCGAAGTCATAAGCTTTCAACCACATTTTAATTTCAATGTGGTTTTTGAGTGTGTTTATGTGTTACGAGGGCATAGCCTGGTAGCATTGACCTACAGATGGTACAACCCATTTTTTTCTTAGAAAACCTACAACTAGCCTTGAGTTTTCTGTAACCAAATCCACTCTTTTGTAAAGATATAATCTTTCAGCTGTAGTACTTACTGTACTAAAGAAAAACAATTCCTTTGTCTGCTCAGGATAGCACAATGTGAGAGGACGGTGCTTTAACATGACAGTCCTATGGGCTGTGTTTACGTGGGCAGTCAAAGGGATACTCTGCACCTGCAGGTTCCTTTGGGTGAGTGTATGCTCATTATATTCACATCTGGGTAATCTGCTTACATCACAGTTTAATGAAGGCTCTTGTAAGTGGTGATTATAAAAAATTTAATCAGTGTTGATCTGCATTGCAGATATGTCCATACAATGCTATCAGATTCTTACCAAGGGAAAACCCCATTACAGAGGGCAAAAGCCATGAGTTGAAACAAGTTGTGGGTAAGAAACTCATAAAATCAAAGAGTGATCACCAGCACATTTAAAATATCTTAAAAATATTTAGTCAACTGTTAAACACTCAATTTCACAGTTTATTTTCTTAAAGCCTCTCTTCCTCCTTATGTAATCCTACTTCACATCCCCTTTGCTAATGTGCAGATTTAGATGATTACCTTATTTGATGTTATTTGTCAGGTGCCGAAAATAACAGGATTGCCGCCATACCAGGTAGCCCTGACCGTACATTTGCCCTCCAGAAGAGACTGACCAAAACTGAAAAAGAGGTGCTATCACTGAAGACCAGGATTGCTTGTGAGAGAGCATCATGGGAAAGGAGGTTTACAGAGCTGAAGAGAAAACAGGAAGAGCTGCATAATCAGGTGTGTTTGTGTGTGAAGTTGTGTGTGGGTGGCTGAGGTTCTGTAATTATACCTTTGCCTCCTTTCCCTCAGCTGGAGTCTGGAGTGTTGGTGAAAGTGGGCAGTTACAGTGACCAGGGAGAGTCAGGAGTGGACAATGGAGAAGCATTTGAAGAGTATTCAGGTAAATGGCAGTAACACAATTATGGCAATAACAGAACAAATTTTCATATGCGCATCCTTTTGTATTTAGCCATGATATCAGCTGCTAATGTCTCACGTGCAGGCGGCCTCCATCAGCGCAGAAGGTCTGACATGTCATCAAGAAGTGATAGTTATGAATGCAGTTTGTCAGGCAGCCAGTTATCTTCATCCTCAGCACAGAGTTCAAGACCTTCCTCCTCCTCAACTTCAGCCTCGAGGTATTGCTTTCAAAGAAACGGTTTGGCAGAGAGTTGGATAAAAAAATATTCTTATATCTATGCTCAGAAGTTTAACTGCAAACAGTGGAAACAGCAGGGACCATTTCAGAGTCATGTGAGGTCCTGTGTCCTATTGAAAATGTATTATGTAAAAAATCGTTCGGCAACAGTTATAATCTTCCCTCTTAAGAAATGCACAGGGTGTATATTCAAAATATAGTTCCAAAAGCAAATTTATTCATTACATGGAATATATTTTAGGATCATAATTCCTGATTTATCGATGTGTGTAATTTTCTTTCACTAAGAGAAGTTTTCTTTCTGCAGTGTGAGATCATGGAGGAAATCTCAAGGGCCACATCGAGTTTTTGTTCCTCACTCCCCGATGGACTTACAGCTAGGCCATCGGGTCAGGATCATGCTGCCATCTGGGAGGATCAGCACAGGAATAGTTCGTTTCCTCGGTCACCTGCAGGGGGAGGTAGACCTCCACCTTGGAGTTGAGCTGCAAACTCCTGATTCAGGGCTATGTGATGGGAGCCACCTGGGACACAGCTACTTTGAATGGTAACCAATGTCATTTTCCTACCAGCCATACTCAAGCAACATGTATATGTTTTTGCTCTAAGGTTGTGCACCTTGACATTTAGTAATGTACTGCGATTTGGATGTGTGCACTAAGTAATGCTTTTTACAATAATCTCAGTATCTATTTAAATTCAAATGCTTCTAAACCTTTACATTTGTTTTGAAGTGTATTTACCTTAAGCACCATTCTTTCACACAATTACACAATGTATTAATACATTAACTTTGATGGATTTGATATTCCATAATTCAATATTTCACCATCTCAAGGGTTTACATTAAATGATATGAAAGCAGAAGAAAATCTCTGAATACATAACATGTTGAACCTTGAAGCAACACCAAGAGACTACATATGCATCTTTCAAGTGCCACAGCTTACCTGAGAAATGTGGCTGACCATGTCACTGACCACGCTGTACCCATCGTCTGATGGTTGCTTCCAGCTCAGATCATCTCAAACTGGTTTACCGAACCTGAAGATGAGTTCACTATAGTCAAATGTTCTCCACAGTCACCAGATCTCAATCTAATAGACCATGTTTTGGATGTGGTGAAATGGAAAACTTGCATCATGGATGTGCAGCTGACACATATGCAGCAACTATCTGTGAATATGGACCAAAATGTCTGAAGAATATTTCTTACAGCTTATTAACTTCATATCATGAAGAAGTAAGGCATTCCCGAAGGCAAAAGAAGGTCCAACATAAAACTGCAAGGTGTGCCTAATGAAGTGGCTGTTGGGTATTTTTTTAGGACTGTGCTGCACTGTGCTGCACATGCAGCTGTCAGGTCATCTTAGCTGTCTTTAAAGGCATGAGGTGCAACCTTGTAATGTGAACTCACTTTCCTACAATGACAAACTTGACTGACTGCATTTGGAAATGTTACTTAAATGTAGTATTTTTTTACGAGACTGCAAAAGAACAAAAGAACAATAACAAACACACGACCTCCGCGACATCTAAAATATTAAAATTATAAATATAAGTGTGATTTTCTAACGTATAGTCTGTTTGAATAGTAATTTAATCTCCTTTTTTCCCCCAGCAAACCTGGATACGGGGCTTTTGTACCTTTCCACAAACTACTAATGGCATGGGAGTAACAAAAATACATACATCTTACCAAGCTCGCCATCGACTAGAGCAGCGGTCCCCAACCCCTGGGCCACGGTCCGTGAGTCGTTTGGTACCGGGCCGCGAGAGTTGAGGCTCGGGTGTGAAATGTATGGTTTTCAGGGTTTTTATCGGTTTTTAGCGTTATTTTGTTATCGTTTTTATCGTTAATTCTGTTTTCCTGGGTCTTTTCATGTGTGTTATGAATAAATCTTCTTTTTTTCGGTACCGGTACTACGGTAGTTTTATTTTGTTGTATTTATCCGCGACACTTTAAAGGCCGGTCCGTGAAAATATTGTCGGGCATAAACCGGTCCGTGGCGCAAAAAAAGGTTGGGGACCGTTGGACTAGAGGACCAGGTGAATACAGAACAGCATCATCAATCTGACACTGCAGCATAATGGTACATTTACACATGCATCTTGCTTGTGAATCGATATCAATTTCCTATTCACAATAAAAACATCAGTTCAACAAACAGTGCTGTATGAAGGTTAATGTGTTACCAAGTAACTGATGATTGTTTGATGAACTAGTTTAAGTCTGCTAAAAAGTACTCGTTTCTCTAATGCTAAGAGAAATGCTGAATATCAAGTGCACGGTCAAGTTTGTCTAAAAGCCTTCAGGTATGAGATTATTACTTGAAGCATGACAAAGGAAGAGGCCATCATATTACACGCCTGTGAAACACAACCTGTACTCAAGCTTTTATGTTCCTTGTCTTAACTGACAAAGTGACTCCATGTCGCAGAGAAATTGTCAAAAAAAAAAAATCTTGATAAGCGAACAGCTATGTTTAAACAAAGGCTTTGAAGCCCAAGGTTGTTTGAGTATGCTAACCGAATTCCCTGTTTACACATCATGGTAAATGGCCTGTATTTGTATAGCGCTTTACTTAGTCCCTATGGACCCCAAAGCGCTTTACACTACATTTAGTGATCCATATGTTCACACACTGGTGATGGCAAGCTACATTGTAGTCACAGCTGCCCTGGGGTGCACTGAAAGAGGCGAGGCTGCCGGACACTGGCACCACCGGGCCCTCTGACCACCACCAGTAGGCAACGGGTGAAGTGTCTTGCCCAAGGACACGGGGACCGAGACTGTCGGAGCCGGGGCTCGAACCGACAACCTTCCGATTACAAGACTGCCAACTCTTGAGCCTCGAATGCCCCCACATCATGTAAAACATGGGACACATGTGTGCGAAAATTGCACAAGTTATAGAAGTAAAGTTATATAAAGTAAATATTTACATTCATTCAACCGTAACACCCCACTCTAGCTGGTAATGGTAACTGTGTTTCTTGATTAAACAAATATTATTGTTGCACCTCCTGGATAGTTGGCATAGTTTAGATTTTTGAATTATCAAAAAAAAGAAAAGAATCAAAAGCCAAGAAACAGAAGTGGTCCATCGAGTCTCAAAACAACATTAGATAACAAAGAATTGACATGTTGGGTAATATCTGCAACTCTGTGAACTTTAAAAATAACAAGGACATTTCTCAGGGATATAGTCATAGAGTTAGGGTGTGAGAAAGGTTGGTGTATTTGCACAAAACGGTTACATATGGAGGTTTTGGAAGGCTAGCAGCTCTGTGAGGCTACATGTGAGCTACTGACCCTGCACACAATGATTATAATACCAATAACCACAGCGATTAGCATGTTAACAGTTATAATTTTCAATGTGCATTAGCATAATGATGATTCCCTTTATTTTAACATAAATCTAGTGTTCATGCTGCTTTAAAACAGCAGCATTTTGTTTAATTAATTAGTTCACAATTACCTTATTAGCGTGTAAAACTAGTTAAGGTGAGCGCTACATTGGAGAAACCAATAAGCTCCATATAGACTTTGAAGTTAAGCTAAACGATCTGTCCCTGCAACCTGGACAATATAGAGACAAATGGAAAAGTTGACTCTTAATATAAAAACAACTCTCACCTTGTACCATCATCAGTACGGATATGAGGCCTTTTCCCAGTGAGACAAATTACATCTGCAGGGACTGGTGATGCATGAAGTGCAAGATCTTAGTTATCTACTTTCTTTCCTATTATTATACACAAGTGTGATTGCATTTAACATTTGTTTTTAAATATAAGTTAGTTTTAAATCATGTCTGCATCGTTCAAGTGGCAAAAAAGGTATTTAGCATGCTCTCTCTCTCTCTCACACACACACACACACACACACACACACACACACACACACACACACACACCCTTACCTTTCCCTCAGTCACTGGGGGGAAAAAAACAGTTTCTCGTCCAGGCTTGCAACACGAGCTGCGCTGTTTCTTGTGAAACTGAGTAGGACAGTTTGGCAGCAATTCTATCTGTGAGGCAATCAGGATCACTGTTGTTTGGTCTCTGATTAACATCAGAGGGATATTTACAAGTGAATTAAATAAACCCGAAGAACTAGTTTGGGATTAATCCACTAACCCCATACCAGCTGTTTATTTTCTTTTGCAAATCCATTTCGTGAACGCCGTTGAGCTGTAGCGTATCCTGTCTTTCATTGGGTGTAAAGTGGTAGCTGTGGACAGCAAAGACAGCCAATCACACTTACATTCACACCAATAGCCAATTTAGAATCACCAATTAAACCAACATGCATGTCTTTGGACTGTGGGAGGAAGCCAGAGAGAGCCCACACAGGTATGGGGAAACATGAAACTGGATTTAAACCACTGGCTGGCTCTCCACGCAACAGTGCTAATCCCCGTCCATTTGTGTTGTAATAGACTTCACACATATTATTATTACAATAGACTTTAATAGGTAGTGACAATGCATTTCCTAAATATTCTTACAATGAGTTCTAACACTAAACATTTGAAGTTAATGATCCAATATAAGAATAGAGAATACAAATCATTTATGAGAACTAAATTCCATAACTGTCATTTTTATACGTTATACTGTAGTCTCTCCTACACACACTAATCGGGACAGTTATTCAGAGAATGATTCATGAAGCTGATTCAGGTTTACAGAACAAATGATGATGACACATCAGCAAGTTCCTTTTGCTTGGGTCAAAGCCTTTTTTTAAGTTCAGTTTAAATTTCCTAGCAAGATCAGCATTTACACTGTATGGCAAAAACATGCAATGTTAGCTTATCTTTGTGGACTACATGACTTTTATATTTACTTATGAAGCTCACAGAGCAAGGACACCAAAGGTATTTCAGAAGTGGGGAACTAAAAGCAACAGAGTCGCTCTTTGGAGAGGCGTATGCCGTAAATCAAACTACTGACTTTACACATGCCCTCTGTGACGTAACCTACTACAGGTTTTCTCATGCCAGATCTTATCAGGACAGAAACAAAATGCTGACAGGTAAGAACACTTCAAAATTATTGATATATCAGATGAAATACTCTTGAAAGTTTAAAGTTTGAGCTGGTTAATAAAGGAGAAACAAAATTCCCGACCAATAAAAACAATTTAAAAATGCAGCAGGACATCATCAGTTGCCTTTTCTAATGCAAAAACTCAAAAGTCACAATAGAAAAAATTCAGATAACGAATTCAACAATTAACTTTATTTTGGAAACCTCAGACAGAGGTGTAAAGTGGATGACTCAATGCCTCTTTAGATCAAAGACTACCTTAAGCCTGCACATTTAAGATGTAATTTCCGAAATGCTGAAGGTTGGATAGATGCAAACATTTATTAAACATACGAGCAATGACAGAGACAGCATGCAGGAGTTCTATTTAGCTGTCTTTTTGTGGTGTTGTCTTTACAGTGAAGTAGATGAGCAGGATGTAGCTCTGAGGGTAACATGTTACCCTTACATGTAAAAGCTCTCTGGCCTGAGATGGAGAGGAGACATAAAGCCAATCTCACAGGGTAAATGCACTCCTAGTACTGGTTACATCAGGAAGGTCAAACATGCAGATCTATCTACTGTGGTGATAAGAAAGCAGCTGAAAATACCTTCTGTGTAACTTGTGTGACAAGTTACCATTGCATGAGCGTTTGGTGTCCTCATTTTCTCCGTCCTCACTTGTCATGTTTGTTTAAAAAACAAAAACAAGATAGCAACAGCAAAAATGCTCTCAAAAAGGGGACTTCCCAAACCAGTTGGTTATGTCATGGTGGCTGTATCCATAGTTCATAAAGGTTTTTATAGCTCACCTACATAATTAGCGTTTCATTTTTCTTTTATTGTGGTATCTCAGCTACTTTGCTTTCAATAATATTTGGAAGCCTGGGTACTTTTCTGGACTGACTGCCAGTGTTTTTTAGTATACTGCAACTGTCCCTTGAAAGGATAATACTTGTCTGCAGGCTGTTTCTGAAAAACTAAGATTAAAAGTAGCACATAGTACAGCAACAGGTTATTTCATGAGAACTTAAAACTAATTAACTTTGAAGCAATATGCATAAACAAATATGCATAAATGTAACCGTTTTCCATCTAGAGGCACTTTTTATCCAAAACATGGATGACAAAGACATATGACTCCAGTGTCATAAAAAAATATATATATAACCTATAACAGATTAACTAAATCATTCATAAATAAAACGTTTCATTTTTACAGTATAATAGCACATTGCACAGAATTAGTTTTTAAATGACTCAGCTATAGTCACTATGCGACCTTCTGAAAAGGTGATAAGGATGCTATATTGAGGTCAAGGCAAGTAGTAATGACAGGTCTGAAAGAAGAATAATCAGAAAAGATCTCTTTGGGCTTTCAGCTTCAGTATCTCTGCAGCTAGTTTCTCAGCATTCATCAGATTTGGAAACATTTCCATGACAGTATCCACCAGATGTGGGTTGAAGATAGTTTTGAGCTTGTTGCGGAGTTCTAACCTTTGTGAGTCAAATGCAGCAGAAGATGGTTGTTGTCCCCTTGAATAGTACTGATGACTGTTGCTAGAGCAGCAAGAATTGTGGTAGTGTGAAGAACGAGTTGAAGAAGGGAGGCTATTTGGTCTGCTGGCTTGTGGTAACCCCTGAAAGGGATCTGACCAGTAATGTTGCTGAACATGGGTGCCTCCACTGTACTGGAAATGGCTGGGGAGGCTGCGCTGGTGGGAAGCAGTGGGTGTGAGGGCATTTGGGTGATAGGCGCTGTATTGGGGTTGTGCCTGAGAGTCCATGTTTCCATGAAATTGCTGGTGAACTGTCGAGGGCATTGCATGAGAACAGCACTTGCAAGGCTGATTGATGTTATTTTTCTCTAAATGTACGGGAGAATTTGTGGCTCCAGGAGGAGCACTCTGATACTGCAGCCTGAGCATCTTTGAGTTGTGGAGGGAATGCGAAATATCAGAGTACTGACTCTCAAATGAGCCAAGGCCTGAATCCAGGTACTCTTGAGACATGTTGGCATAGTAATGATTTGGCATCAAGTGCAACCCAGGCCACTCTTTCTGACACTGGGTTCCTGTTACAGAACACGGCATGTGATTTGGATTGTGTCTAGGATCCTCCCAGTACAGCAGCTTGTTTTCACTAACGTGATAAGGTGGTGAGGAAGTCTGCTGATCTCTTTTGAGCTCTTTGTTGGAGTCTCGAGGATGAAAATAGGCATTTTGAGCAAGTGCGGGATCAGACTGAAGCTGTCTGGGTGACAAACTGGCATTTCTCTCTTCTTTTACAGTAGAAATCTGGGCTTTCTCTCTCAGTTCATCAGCTAAAGACAGATAGGGTTGGTTTACCCGCTCAGGATGGTAGAACTTACACTTTATGCCATACGTGCACTTTTTTTCTGTGATGGAGAAAAATAAGACACATAAGCAAAAATAGGGCTGCTCGATTATGGCAAAAATGATAATCACGATTATTTTCACTGAAATTGAGATCTCGATTATTTGACGATATTTATTTAACCCTTTAAGACCTACCATAGAACCAAGTCCGCCAGAGCTTATATTATTTTTTTATATGCTGTAGTGCCATTTTTGGGAGCATTTCAAGTTGCTATACATCAATACAACTGTTATAGCCCATATTTTAATAATATGTATGCATTAAGTCCATAGTAATTACATTAATTGCAAAAAAGTGCAATAAACTACAAAAAAATTGAAAATCGTTTTTGTTTTTTTTACATATATATTTCTACTTGGGGAAATTTAAGAGGCTTATCCCTCAAAACTTTAAATACAAAAAAGTTGCAAAAAAATAGTTTACAACAACAGGAAATTTATTTTGAGTTTCTTCATAGTTTTATTTTGGAGATACAGCAATTTTTATATACTGCAGGAAAAACAAAAAACAATCCTATGATGCAAATTTGCAAAGAAAACAGCATGTGCATCAAAATAAACTATTTCCAGCAGTGCAATTCGAGTTCTAAGCATCCCAGAAACTATTCAGAAAAGTCAAACATGACTTATAAAAGCACCAGTATAGGCTTTTAAGGCCTACAAGTAAAAAACTACATTTTCCACGAAAATGACATCACTTCCGGTTTCGGACAGGAAATGGCGAACATGCGACAGTTCGGCTGACGTCTGTTTCACTGTGGGAAGTGTTACGAACAGCTGATCGGATCGGCAAAGAGTGTTTCTGGAATATTATGTTTTTGTTCCTGCAAGCGCTTTTTATGCAATTTTTGCAAAGCTTTATGTGGAAGGAAACCCGGACCGAGGACAAGCTGATGGCATAAGATGTAAGTACAACTCCTCCGGTTTCATATGCAAAACAAATTATTGCGCTAGCTTATGCGGCTCCAGTTCTACAGGGATTTAAAGGGTTAACAATAACAATGTATTGAATAATGACTTTAAAAAATAATATAAAATAGTGTGCAAATACTGATAACAGTGCAAATGTTTGCAATATAAAAAATAAATGAAAAATGTAAACATCTATGTTTAGTGAACTTTGTAGTGTTGCTCTGTGGTGCAGCTATGACACCATAGCAAAGTTTACACACTATGTCTACTTGATCCACGTCTGACTCCACGAACCCATAATGTTTCCACACCACTGAAGTTTTTTTTTTTTTTTTACCTCTCTTTTCAACCAACGGCAGTCACTCTCCTCTCCAAATAACTTCTGCTTAGCTTTCCGAGCTTCCTTCGGGTCCTCTTAATTGTTGTGATGCGTGTTCGAAATGCAGAGAGGTGCGCTCGATTTGCCACACGGAGCAGCGCGAGAGTAAAGCACGAGGGAGGGGCTAATAATCGGCTCAGTCGTTTTTAATGATCGTTGAAAGCCCAGATCGTAATCGTGATTAAAATTCGATTAATTGAGCAGCCCTAAGCAAAAAGATTTTTTGTTGATGAGATCTAATGTGGACAGCACATTCTCTGCTGCAGAAGAGGGTAACACTTCCTGATCGATATGCTAATCGTACCTACCGTATGGACAGAGTTGTCTCATTTGCTCCGTAGGACGAGGCTTTTTCCGAAGGAAATTGTCAAGGCTGGGGCCGTGGCGACCCAAAGGGTCATCTGGGGGCATGAACCTGTAGAAAAATACAAAAATTGTAGAGTTCTTCATCCACTTGTAGGGGAGACCGGGGATAGTTGTAACATTTTTGACATTTCTGTCTGTAAATTGGAGTTCTTTTAAGGTAGTGGATTCAAAATGTAATGCAAAGTATTTACATGTCTCTGCTATTAAATAGTGCAGCTATTTTCTCTGCAGCACAATTGCCCATTGCATGGTATGGTCTCAAACACAAAGAGTGAAATGTTACAATTAACCCCATAGTCTGGGTTAGTTGTAACATATCCCTGGGTGAAATGTAACACAATGAAATAAGGGTACTAACAAAATATTAACATGTAATCTTTGTTTATTCAACACATGAATGCAGTTAGAGCCATTTATGTAGCTGTGTGTGTGTGTGACAGAATGCAGAAATCTAACTTTTGAACATATTCCAACCCCCCAAAAAGACAAATTCTGGAATTTTCTGCAACTGAATATTTCATTAATTTTGGTTGGTCTTCCTTGAGTTTGGCCTCATTGGCTCAGTGGGCATTATAACCTACAGCTCTTGCACCAATTTTGAACATAACAATGAAGCTGAAAAATTGTAGTTGTGCACCAGCATCGCAATTCCATTACTTTTTATCATGGCTTACCTTGGTGTGGTTTGCAAAGTGCTTCAGAAAGATGAGGAAATCTGTTTCTTGCACCCATCCTGACTTATTTCCACTACCAGTACTTCCTACTGGTCCATCTCTGACACAGTGGTCTGCATAATGTATGTGTGGGAACACAAACAGTGGAGGAATTGTGTTGCCAATGGCATTAACCGCATATACAAATGTGACCAGTGAATCTCTCTCTGCTGATGTCGTTGCCCCAACTTGTTTAATATAAGTTAAAGTAATAGTGTGGTAAGTTGTAACATCTGCATTATTGTTACAACTAACCCAGACTGTTGCTGTTACAACTAACCCAGACTGTTGCTGTTACAACTGACCCAGACTCCTATAGCCATGAACTAGCTAACATTACAGCCAACGGCTAAAACATTAGCACTAAAGACCTACACAGAATATATCCCCATAGACATACAAATAACATAATTTAAGTTTGATGAGTTTAACTGCAAAGCAGATAATGCTATTAGAAATTGAAATAAAGTAGAAAAACTTACTTTTTGGCATACAAATTACTTTTTTTCATGTTAAATTGTCAGTGTTTGACAAAATGTGCTGATTTTTCACATGTGATAGCAGAACTGAATTGGGCGTGCACAGGATGAGTCACATCATTTGAAACTTAGCCCTGATTGGAGAAATTGGAAGTGTTACAACTGACCCACGTTACAACTATCCCCGGTCTCCCCACAACTCTGCTGTAAGCTGCAAATTCTTTTTCTGGAAAATTCACCACGAAGGAAAATGTGGTATTTCACAGGCACATACAGAAGAACAGGCTTACTTGTCATTCACAAAGGAGTACATGAGCAGCCTCTCTTCAATGCATTTCTTCCACTCAGGTCTTTCTGCTTGGAGGTCTCGGTAGGTGTCATTGGATACGATTATTCCATCGGACTCATACGCCAATTTGATAATAAAGCGGTCATCATAGCAAACCACTCGCTTGCCCCCAACACGGCGTGATGGAGTAAAGACAACGATTTTCCTTTTTTCAAGCTCCAGCAGAATGTGTTGATCTGAAAGTGCAACCAGTAATCAGTTACAGATCCAGAGTTGACAATTTACGCTGTATTAAATGATTTCGTGTATTCAACTGTACTGTGACACATTAAAAAGATGTGGATTTATTGAAAGATGCATGCCAAACCACAAGGTGAAAACAAAGTTTGTACAATTTTAACAAGGTTGAAAGTTAATATTTGCCTTTATTCTTTGAAAGAGCTTCAACTCTCTCAGACAAGCTTTCTTGTCATTTCTTTATGTAGTCTTCAGGAATAGTTCTCCAGGCTTTTTAAAAGCTGCCAACATCCAGTAAGCTCTTTATTGGATGTTGGCAGCCTTTTGTTCCCTTCTCTGTGAAGAGCATCCCACACTCCTTCCATAATGCTGATTTCAGTGCCTTGAGACAATTGTTGTTGTAATTTGGCACTATATAAATAAAACTAAAATTGAATTGAATTTCTAGGCCTAGGGAGGTCATTCTATTTTTTTCTTTTCTATCCAGGTATTTCTTTGCAAACTTGGTAATGTGTTATGAATCACTGTCGTGCTGAAACATGAAGCTGCTGCCAATCAGACACCTCTGGGATGCTATTGCATGGTTGATCAAGATTCTGACAGCACTTTTCTATGTTCATACTTCCACAAAGCACTGGATGAAATGCAGGCCAAAGCCATGACAGAGCCTGCACCATGTTTTACAGATGGCTGCAGACATGTACTGTTGTACCTTTCTCCTGATCTCTTCTGAACAGAACCAAAAATTCTAACAAGATTCATCACTCCATAAGACCTGTTGCCACTGATTTTCAGTCCAGGTATTGTGTATTTTGGCATACCTCAGCCTTTTCTCCCCGTTTCATTTCCTTACGAATGGTTTTTGACAGCCACCATTTCATTGAAACCATTTCTGACGAGGCTTCAGTGAACAGTAGATGCATCTCTCTGGGCCTGTGTCAGATCTGGATTTTTTCCTATTTCTTAAAGACACGACTTTCAGATATACTTTGCGTGCTTTAGCAGAAAATTTCTAGAGTAAAACTTTGAAAAACCTTCATAAACCTTGGAGAATGATTGCTCAAGACCACAAATTTTTTGGAATTAGAACATAAGGAAATGAGGGGTAGCTTAAGATTACTCTAGATCATGCTATGTGCAAGCTGAGTGAATAAATGCACGACAAAGACACACACACACACACACACACACACACACACACACACACACACACACACACACACACACACACACACACACACACACACACACACACACACACACACACACACACACACTGATAGTGCTTCAAAACAAGTTAAGGGTAAGTGAAATGAACCTTGAACTCTGTGTGATGAACAAAAGATAGAAAACCTTATGTGATAGAAAAGCACTTTTCTAACTTCTGTCAAAACTTAACAACTTACTGTAAGTAGATACCAGTAGTTATCTACAACATCAAGTACGGTAGGTGTGGAAAAAAAAACAACACACAAAAAAAAAAACAAAAACAAAAAAAATCCCCATCTCTACTTCCCGATGGGACTTTCCCATGAGTAACTACATGGTGATTTTTACTTCCTTGTTCAAAGATTGAAAAAAAGAACCTTTGGATTGCTCCACCCAGGCTGCACAGCTATTAATTCTTGAGAGCAACAAGGGGCTTATGCTCCAGGATGTGCCATCCTTTTTATTTAGTTGTTGTGCTGCAGGTGGTAATATTTACACAAAGATACACTGACATTATATTCATCTGGGCTTTATAAATACACGGACATAAGTGAATCAGTTGGGATAAATTTAGAACTCTATTATACACGACTGTCTGTGATTACAATATTGTAACCACCCAAAAACAGTCAGAGTGACTCATTTAAGTGTATTTCCACTTTTTCTTGCCATGGCCTGGTATGGAAATATTTTATGCTGGCCAACTAAATAATACCCTGTTTCACAACCTTAACTTTTTTTGCATAGATGTATTAGTTTTTCTGTAATATCTCCTGGCTCATGTGGGAATTATTCATGAATACAGAATTATGTGATAGAATTTCTAAGTTTTTCATTTCTTGCTTAAAAAAAATCACCTCTAAAACTCACTGTATAATACAGTATTTGTTTCTGTATTAACAAAGAAAAAAGCGTGAGTGGGGGAAGAAAAAAAATATCATCTTAGCACGACTTGTACGCAAAAACTAGAATAAATGGCAACCTCTCTGTTACAATAGTTGTGTGGGCTTATTTCATTTGTTTCAGTTCCTTATCAGTAAGAATTTGTTACCTTCTGAGTAAAACAATCAGGCTACCATTTAAGAACATCTTTAGTGATTTATATCCATTTTAGCTACTTTTTGTTCTAAATCTATGGGTAAACATTCTGATTACAGTGTGGTTACGGCAGGATATGCCCTGCAGATATTATCTCATTGTACAGAAACTGAAACTTTAAGAGGCTAACATAGTCGGCACTTTAACAGAAGTGATCAGCTTATGTTGTAACCATTGCATGTGCCACACACTGAGCCCGGAGGGGAATTTTTTGTATCTTTTGTCTTATCTGACAGTTCAGAAGGTGTGGTTCTCAGTCTCCTGGATTCACTGGTCTTGCCTGCTGCCAGGAGACTAAAATATAAACTTTTAGTCTTCTCTAACATTAAACTAACCAATAATGAGAAAATTAGCAGATGGTAGAACCAGACTGACTGCTAAAAGCAGTCAACGAATTTTCAATTCTAAGAATTTCTTTCATTGACAGCTTACAATGGACGCCTTTTTACACATACAAAACCTGTTCTTTATTGGCCTGGACTCAAAGAGAACACAAGCACATCAAAATATTTTGTCAGCAATGCACACATCACATTTGTTTTTTCCCCTCCAGCAATTAGTGAGTCTTAAGGGTCTAATTCCATCTTTATGGTCGTGCTAACATCCAGCATGAAAATAATATCAGATTCATTTCTGTTTGAATCAAACCTTATTTGTCATTCACACCCCGTGTGAAAACTGCTTTTTGTGTCACCAGTATTAACCTCATTTAACTTCGCCTCACAGGGATGTTAGGCTGAAATTTGTCCCGTCTACTTGATGAGAAACATCTGTCTGCTTTGCTTTATTTCTGCCATCCTCACCTGTCAGGGGAGCATCAGCTCTGGGCAGCTCTTTGCGCCAGCTGGGAACGAACACAGTAATGCTAGTATGACCTCTGTCAAGGAAGAAGTTCACCGCCAGCTGAATCCCTTGGCATGAGAATACTTCCTTGTTGCCATGACTGTGAAAAAAAAAAGAAGCATAAGAGATAACATGGGTTCAGTTAATCTGACCGAAAATAATCTAATCTAATTCATAGTCAAAAGGAGGCTTAACAAATTACACTGATCTGAGTAAACACCACGTCTTCAAATGCTGCTTAAAAGGAATCTTCCCTCTGGCTATTACCCAGTCCTAAAGTCACATATTGCACATAATTTCTGGTAAAAGGTGGGGATTCTGAGTAGAGGATCTAGAATTTGCATAATGTCTCAGCGGTCCATGCTAAAACATGCACGGGCAGTGCAGTCAACACCTCCTTTAAAAAGTCAAGTCACACGACATAGTAGGAAAATAGAGAGTTAAATAAGACTTTGAAAAATAACTGTCCTTATTCAGAAAGTGTTCATAGCAGCTGTGACATTCATGGATTATGATTTAATCTGATAATCTACAGAGCAGGAAGTATCATCAGGATTACCTCATGGCAACATTGCTGCCGTCAATAACAACAGGCCTCAATTCTTCGTCCGGTTTGTTTTGGTCCCACAGCTGCGTTGTGTTTTTGCAGGACCCAAGACCCCAACTGGGAGGCTGCAGGGAGTCGTTTTGGCGTGTGCTCCTCTCGTCACTGTCAGAGCTGGAAATGCAAGGTACACTGCTGGTTCTGTTCCTAACGAGCTCTCCTAGCACCGCATTAGTGTCTGTGCTTAAGCCCTGTTTCCTCAAAGCAGCCATGACCTCTGATGGGGTGTAACCCAACTTCCTGAAGAAGTCCACTCTGAGCTGGAACTCCTCACTGTCTGCTTCCAGAGAGTCTGAAACTGAGCTCAGGCTGGGAAGAGCCTCGTCCATCCTGAAGCATCTGAGCCTCTTTTTTTCAGGAGCATAGAAGGTGAATTACATCAACTTGGCCTGGGTTAAAAAAAATATGATATTCCATTAGTTACTAAAGGAGTTGTAGCTCATATAGTCTGAAATTTTACAAAGAGTAAAATAAAACATGATAATACACATTTCAGTGGCCATTACATACCTCAATATTCTGTAATTTGTTTTATGTATGCTTCAACAAAATTCAGCCTTACATATTTGAAGTTTGTAAAAACTCTGGTGTCCCAACAAGATTTTTAGCCCTGAACTGACACCTCAAAACCAATTCCACCAACTTCGCCTTGTGAGATTAAGTAATCGTTAAAGATTTATACAGGCTACTAAAGTAGTGGAGTATGGTGATTAATGGATTAAACATTTAGACAAGTTCAACTGAATTAATCTTCTTCAACCTGTCATTTCTTAAGGATAACGCCAATATTTTGGCACACCCTGCTGCTTTAATTGAAAATGCGCTTCCTTCCTCTCTTCTCGTAGTCTTTTGAACTATAGTGTAAAAAAAGAAACAAAGAAACAAGACATATCTGACGCCCAATGGACAGTCTCCAGCTGCATATAGCAAATTACGGTGACAGCTTCCAGATTAAGCACTTTAAGCAAGTAATATTACTTTTATTTTTAATATCTTCTTGATAGACGTGTCAAGTTAGTTCTTACAGGCTGTAAGAGGCCTGTTGCAACATATCCTACTGTAAAGTTAGATCGCTTACTCATTTTCTTTTTACGCAAGTCAGCAGATCAGAAAGTAGTCCTGCCCTGCTCTGTGTAACGTAGGCTACTCTTCGATAGCCCATGTTACACACAAATAAACAAACAAGGCAGAAAAGTGTACCTCTACCTGTACTGTATACGCCGACTTTACCTGGCACAGGTAAGAGCTCAGTTAGCCGTGCTACTAACGGGACATTTCCCCCGCTAAGCCCGATCGACAGATCACATTACAGTCAACAAATCTCACGGCAGAGGCGAGCCGTCGTCTTACCTGCTCGGTTTCCTTCTGTTCTATTTAACAGCAGAGGCCACTTAAAGTTCGAGTTAATGTTTGGAAGCACTCTTAACTTTGACGCTGTTCCTACTTCATACAGTAGCACCGCCCTCTTGGAAATGATTTCTTCTCCTCTTCCTCCAGGCGCATGCATGCACAGCCATGAAAACATTTGAATATAAGAGAGATACGATAAGGTGTGCCTGTTTCCGCTGGCTGTCACTCACTCACTGTAGTATTCAAGTTTTTTTTTCTTTTTTCCATTTGTCAGCAGCAAGAAGAAAGAAAGTCTGAAATATCACAAAGAGTATCAAATAGCTCACGTTTCTAGTTGCTGTGTCCCCTTTAGGCAATGCGCAATAAGCCCGACCTCACAGCACTCTTACTGTATATCGTCTAAAAATAGAGCTTATTTGTTTTTCCAGTCAGTCTAGAGCCAAAATCGGAAAATGACACCAAACCAAAGTCAGTACGATTATATGTTATGAAACTGTGATTACAGGTAAAACTGATCTATGAAATATTTTGTCTCCACATTTTAGTTAATTTCCTTTTTTTCTGAGTATTTTACGTTTATATGGTTATTCACTTTATTCAATATATTCGTGTGTATTTTTAATAGTTTAATATTGTACAGAAGCAATGTCTCGCCATAGTTTTTTTTTTTTAAATTACAAAACAGAAATATATTGTCATGATCCATATATACGTTTTTTAATGGTTGTAGGCAATGGGATGATTGTTGATAGGACAAATTAAATAAATAGGACACGGCGCCCCCTCGTGGTCCCGGAATAGTATTGGGAGTCAAGATTAAATACTCTATATTGTCATTATGCAAGCATGACGAAATTACAGTTGAACATGTGGAAAAAAAGCAATCGACCCTAAACGTAATGTGCTCAAATCACAGATTTTTTTTCTTCACACTAGAGGATTTTCCAGAATGAATGTTCAGTTTAAGGTCATGCCAGAGCATCTCAGTCAGATATAACCCCTAAATTTGACTAGATCACTCCAAAACCTACATTTTGTTTTTTGAGCTATTTAGAGGTGGACTCTGTGTGTTTTGGCTCATTATCCTTCAAAACCCAAACCCAGGACATTTTCCTTCAGCAGTTTCTAGTAGGCAGAGTTCATGGTTCAATCAATTACAGCAAGTCATTCAGGTCCTGAAGCAGAAAAGCAGCCTACCACTACTACTATATTTGACTATTGCCATGATGCTCTGTTCATGAAATGCTGTGTTAGTTACCAGACGTAACAGGACTCAAGCCTTCCAAAAAATGCAACTTTTTTTTTGTTGCCTATCCCATTTGGTTCTTTAGCCATCAGAATTATTGTCTGAAGGCCACGAAAGATGCCCAACGGATTTACTTTACCAAGTGGATCATCATGGCCTTGCCATATTGGTCCATTTGATTGACCTTTATTATTGTTATGTATTTATTTTATTTTATTTTCAATTGTTACAGATCGGACAGACATGACTGGGGGATAGGAAAGGGAGATAGAAAGAAAGAAAGAAAGAAAGAAAGAAAGAAAGAAAGAAAGAAAGAAAGAAAGAAAAACAGAGGGGAAGAGGGACAGTAAGAAAAGGCACTTAAAAAATCACCTGGATCACCCGTTGAGAGAAGAAAAAACAGAAGAGAAAAGAAGCAAAAAAGAGAGCAACATAATAAACACAACACAATCGCAATAATCTAGCTAACAGTAAATAACAGTAGATACTAAATATTGAATGTTATTGCGCAGCACGCAAGATCGATAGCGCACAATGTCCTTTGCAGCCAAGAAAGGTGTAGTTTGTGTCTGTGAACACCCGTGTGTACACCTGTGAGCATGAGCACGCTTGTATTCAAAAGGTTTCTCCATGTAACAATCTGCTAGAGGATGTGGGGAGCCATAGCCCCGTTCCCCAGGGCACAGGCATGGAGGAGATCCAGGCCCCAGACATCCAGAGGCCCCAGAGTGTGAGAGCCCAAGAAGGACCATCGGAGGGGCAACTGGGCCACCCTCCTGGGAGGAGCTGAGGAGAGCCCCAGACGACGGGTCACCCAGCAGCCACGGAGCAGAAGCCAGAGGGGGCTGCAGTGATGTGCCCGCGGACATACTCTAACTCCCAGGTCCAGGCACCACCTGGACCTGAGGAGAAACCAGACCCAGGAGATGCCACCCTTTTCCCTGGGCTGAAGACAAGCAGACTGCCCCCGGCCTCGCAGTAGCAGGGACGCCCCGCATCCCAGACCCCAATTGGAAGGCCATGATGAGACAAAAGTTCAACCTTTGTCTCATCAATCTACAAAATATTTTCCCAAAAGTCATGGGGATCATCAAGATGTTTTGGAGGGTTTTTTTTTGGCAAATGTGAAACTATTTTTTGCTCAGTCTCCTTCTCAGTGTGGCCTGAAGTTTATTAGATGTTGTTCTGGCTCTGTGAGCTCCTGGATGAGTCTTAAATTACTCTTGGAGTAATTTTGGTATACTGGTAACTCCTGGGAAGTGACCAGCATACGCACGTGGAGCTTCACTACTGTCCCAAGTTTTCTCCATTTGTGGATAACGACTCTCATCATGGTTTTATGGGGTCCAAAGCCTTTGTATGGCTTTGTAACCCTTTCCAGACTGATAAATGTCACTGACTTTATTCCTCTGTTCTTTCTGAGTTTCTTTATATGATGTCATGACTTGTTGCATGCAGACATCTTTTAGTTTAATTCACTGTGTCAGACAGATTCTGTTTAAGCGATTTCTTGATTCAGCAGGTCTAGCAGTGTGGTCAATGAAACTGAAACAAAATCAGGAAGGGGGCAAATACTTATTCACAGAACTCTTTATATGCACGCACACATATCTACATACATATGCTTATTCATATATGCACACATATGTCTATGAATACTTCTGTGTTTTTGACATATGTAAACGTGTAGACTTGAACAGTAGAATGTTACACTTTACATTAGTTATTTACAGGTTATTAAATGCACTATTAAAAAGCAAATTAATAAAATACTAGATTGTATAAATTATATAATTTGAATAGTGTAAACATGCAGAATTGAACACAAGAAGATAATAAAAAGTATCCTGAAAAAGCTTGTCCCTAACTGAGCTATGAAACTTTTAGCATCTAGTTGTGTACACGCAAATGATAAATATGAATAACACAAGCAATGAAATAAAAATATAACGTGTTTATGAAAGGAAGGGAAAGCAACTAACAGTCAAATAATTCTACTCGGTCTTTGGGCAGTGCAGCAAAAACAAATCTACAACTTTTTGTTTTACACAGTAATTTGGCCACTAGATGTCACCGTTGCTTCACAGTTTCCGCTGTGCAGGCTCTGCTCTCAAAGGAGAGGTTATGGAAAACGTTGGTCTGCAGGTGGTAGAGGTTTCAGTGGACTGATGGTTAAGTTGTGCAGTTTGTGTGTGTGTGTGCCTGTTTGTAAACTAGCTTTTGTGTAGAGGTTTAATGGCATGGTCGAGTTGGGATCATACCACGTGGAGCTTGTTAATGGCATACACAGAGTTGAGTTCCAGAGAGTGGAGAAAGTAATCAGGGCCAGTTGCCAGACGGCAGCCTCTTCTGAGGGACAACACCACTGGTCCCAGGTGTCTGTAAGGCCTGATATTACTGCAGGGCAATGAGCTGCAACCAGCAACTATAAGTTTGGGGATACACACGTACAGAAACACACACACACACACACACACACACACACACACACACACACACACACACACACACACACACACACACAGATAATTACGCTGACTTTAATTCTTTTTCACACAGACACACCATAACCTTATTTACAGGTACATCTACTTTAACACTGGGCATCTGCTTTTTGTCACCAACAGTCCCCACGATGTGACTGAGTACACACACATGCTTATTCAGAGATATAGCAAAAGCACATAAATTTACACTTTCTTACAAGAGGATTATCTCTGATTTTATTTGTGGGAGAGATTCCAGAGGCATAAGCAAGAAACATCTGTTGTATGACACTTGGCAAGAAGCAAAGTTATACAGTGTTTTACTGACTCCAAGCTGTAAAAGCAACATTACGGGTACAGTAGTTCCTCGTTGAGTGCATTGTTTTGTAATTTATGGCTAGGCTACAATGGAAGACATTGTTGGCATTCAGAAAACTATTGTTCAGTAAATGCAAATCTTGAACCTTGCTGAGAATCCAAGTGCTCAAGAATGGATGAGCTTAGTGCTCGGTTGTTGTGAACATCAAACGCTTATTTCCTTAACATCTTGGGGGAGGCATTGCCCTGCTCAAAGGCATATCTTTTTCCTCCAGGCAGGTGTAGTTTGGCAAGGCTTGTTAAACCTGAGACAGTTGATCAAATATTCAGCCAGGCTCATTGTGCTGCTGAGAGCTTTTGGATGTGGTTGGGATAGTGCCGTGCTGATAAAACCAGCTTTGTAGTGCCTCAGTGCCGGCCTCCCTTTGCTATTCCTTTCACTGGCTGCCCGGGTCAGCCGTCTGTCAGAAAAATTAATTTTTGTATGATTTCTTTAAAAAGATCCAAAGTAAAGAAAAGGCAGCCTTTAACTGAACTAATCCATCTTATGCCAATGGTGTCAGAGTGATTCACGATTTCCAATTTAGCCATGGTTTGAATCTAAAGTAAATCAGGCAGGAAGGTTCTACCCTTTGTGCAGCCGGACGACAAACCCTCAGTGACAAGAGCTTTCAAATGAACATATCCCCCACATTCATCTTGTTCATTTATTACCTCAGACACACTACGACTTGTCCTACATAGAACATCAAGCAAAGACCTCCTGGCATTGTGTGTGAGTGCAGAGGAGGCAACGCATTACCACTGGATCAGTAGCAACACTATTGATAGAAAATTGGACAAAAGATCAGCAGAATGGAGAGGGTGCACGTTTTAAGCCTGTGTTTAATTAGATTTACTTTGATAAGTGACAACTGAATTCCCAGAGAAAGATGTGAGCAGAAAACCGTAATGTATCAGCTACCTGAGCATGCTGCGCAGGCACACCTGTTCATGTAGATGTGCACTGGAAGCACATGTATCTATCTAAATATCATGCACTCTAATTTGTTTTGTTTTCTCTTAATTAGGGTCATTTGTCAACCTTTAGGCCAGCAGTTATTAAAGTGTATTTAGGGCCTCTTTAATTAAAAAAAATATTAACCTTCCTGTGTTGTATTTAATACAAAATTGGAGAATGTTAAAAGATAGCTTAATGAGAGATGTTTAAATCATAATTTTTGTTTTAATGATGCAATTAATCTGTGAAATATGGGTCACCGAACTCAGCAGTACATCTTAGCTCTGTTAAGAGTTTCAGTATTTTTGTTTTACTACGTGCGACTTGACAGTTTGGTTTTATTGTCACAACTTATTTCCTCTGAAAACCAGTTTGTCCAGTCCTAACTGGTTTTACTTCTCTGAGATACTGCTTCGTCAAAATTTGTTGCATACCAAAGTCGAAGACCAAGATCTTGGATTCCAGATAGTCTTTAAAACTTTTAAACGTCATGAGGGCAACACTGAAAACAAAAAATTCCAGACAAACATGCATTCATTGCAATCTCTAAAACATTCATGCCTTGAGATCTTTCACCAAAAGAGAGCTAGAAGGAGAATACTGGACTTATGTTTACTCTGTTGGCAGAACACATACTCTAAATTATAACCATAATTTCTAAATATTGTGTAAAATGGCAGTATAAACAAATACAACAACTAGCAGATCTCATAAACCCACGTTTAATCGTGAAAATTATTGCCTCGTTTTGAATTTGGAGGTAGCACTGTTTCTCAAAAAAGTTTGGACAGGCACAACAAAAGGATGGAAAAGTAAGTGGTACTAAAAAAACAGCTGGAGGAACATTTTGCACCTAATGTGGTTAATTGGCGGCAGGTCACTATCATGACTGACTATAAAAAGAGAATCTTACAGAGGAAGAGTTTCAGCAATCTGCAAAAAAGCTGTTCACAAATTGTGGAATAATTTCAAAATTTAAAAAAAGGAAAAACCTCATTATCTACAGTGCATAACATCATCACAAAAATAACACCAGAGAATCTAGAAATACATCTATGTGCAAGGGACAAGGCAGAAAATCAAAATTGGCCCTCAATTTGGTTCAGTTCACTTCAGTTCAATTTTATTTATATAACACCAATTTACAGCAACAGTCCCTACAGACCCGACAATATGGCTCAGAGCAAGCACTTGGTAACAGTGGGAAGGAAAAACTCCCTGTGAACAAAGCAAACCTCTGGCAAAACCCGACTCAGGGAGGGGCGGCCATCTACCTTGACTTCTCGGGGGGGGGGGGGGGGGGGGAAGAGAAGAGAGCACAGAAAAATATGATGATATACATATTATGCAAGAGATTAATAATCACTAATGATTAAATGCAGTAGTGATGTTCTGATGATCAAAAGGAAAGTTTTAAGATCTCTGTGTAAATTAATAAATAAATCTGGGTAAATTCCCAGATGATTAAACATGAAATCATTTTGCTTTACCTGAAATGAGTAAAGAAAATCAACAAGATAATTCATAATGTTATTGGGGGGGAGGGGTTATATTGGTTGAGTCTGATTATTGAGGGGGTCATAACCCCCCCCCCCCCCGAAATTACGCCCCTGCTTTGTACACATTTCCCCAATTTATTTAGAATTTGGGGCAATAAAACAAGGAGATTTTTGTGCTTTTGGTGTCTCATGAAAATGTATAATAATTCATGAGTGAGCCTTTAACTGTCCAACAACCATGCAAATACTCTGTACTTGAAATAAATGTTGTCCAGCCAGCCATAGATCATTTAAAGATCACTGTGTGTAGGTGTGCTGGATCCCAGTGCAGCTCAAGCCCTTGCAGGTGTAACCTCGGCATGGAGCCTCATCCAAGAGCTCCAACAATGTTCTGATTAATTGTTCCTGTCAGCCCGGGTCATTTAGCCCTACCGGTTATTCTGCATATTACTCATATCCACACTAAAAAAAGGCACACACTGGCAGGAACGCATGTGCTTGCACAGGTAAACAGAGGTGGATACAGTACATATGGTTACACACAGACCCACAGACACCAGCACACAGAAAGACACACAAACAAAAACCACTTCCAATTCCTGGCCTCATGTGTTATAGCAATTCAGGCTCAGGCAGTCAGGCAACGCTCCAAGGTATTCATTACTATTGATGTCAGAATTCACAACAAGAAGTGATGGCTGAACCTCCTGCAGTCTGTACTGTTTAAAGCCGAACTCCTCTCCCCCAGCTGTTGCTCTCTGTCTTCAGTTAGGAAGGGAGACTGTGGTGATTAATGCACTCACTGCCAGGATCTCGGGAAAAGAACCTCGAGTTTCAGCTGAAGCGCTTCGCTCATATTGTGGTGATTCAGTCATACAAAATCTTCACTGTGGAGCAATCCTAAAAAAAAAATAACTGCATCAAAATTGAAAATGGTAACGGTCCTGCATTCTGCCACGTCTCTGCTGCTGTGCTGCTCAAGATGAATTAGGCTGATGCCTGTTTACTCAGAGGATTGTCTCGAATGTACTGCTGTTTCTTCAGTCTCGCCTTTGCTTTTTTTCAAACTTGAACAAGTGTTTATCAATCAAGCAGGTTATGGCCAGAAGGAGCTAAGCATAAAACAGTCACAGTGCATGATTGTGTTTGCGTATGATGGTAGTAGAAGGAAAATAAATAGCCTAATAGTGTTTGTTGGGATTTTATTAGGGAGTTATTCCTTTGTGCTGCATAAAAGAGGTAACACAGTTTCATGGTGTGACAGCTACTCTCAGTTCTTGCATTCACTGCTTGATTACTTTGATGTCTGTTCACCTCGGGGCTCCTGTTCTTGCTGACGTTGCTCAGAACTGTGGTATAAGCTGTATACTGATAACACAAACTTGATTTGGCTTGGTGGAGGGGCTGAACGCTGGAGATAGTGCTCGTCTCAGTGTGCACAGCTCTTCAGTGATTCCATCACTATATTCAGTGCTTGACTCATAACAACCTGCGGGATTTGTTGATAGAGGCTTTTGTAGCTTTACGACAGAAGCAAATTAATAAATAATAATTAAAGGACTCCAGCTGCAGGGATGGCAAACGACTCATTAAAAAAAATAAAATAAAGATTACAGTCAAATAAGCAGAAGATTGGGTTTCTTAACACTAGTCAAATGGGTCATGTTTTAGAAACACTGCTGTCCAGCAGAGCAGAGCCACAAAAAATACACACTACTGCGCCAAGAGCCTGTCATTTATATGTAAATTCAGAGGAAGTCCTCTTAAAACATGTAAGTGGAATCAATACAAACCCAAATAATATATAATTCATTTTTAATTAGCAATGCCATTGTAAAATGAATAACTTGTAATACAGGTCTGCTCTGCTTATACACACAAATTCAGTTTAATCAGGAGAAAAAAAACAAACAGTAGCACAAACAGGCTCTAATGGTAGTATAACAATAATATCAATGTTTCTGACCCTTGAAATCACCAAATGTTAAGCAATTTCAGTATTTACTGGAGATTTGGTCAGTGTTTGACTTGATTTCGAGGTATTTTATTAAGAACAGAAATGAGAGAAAATGTTTGAGTCAGTCGAGTTGTTCATTGCTAAAATACATAGAATTCATAGGCTTATTAGATTTTTACAGATTAATTAAAATTGTGTGTGATGACTTTAGTACACCAATTCTAGTTTCTTGTTGTTTGTTTTTCATCTGTCTATGCTGTAAACCATATTGCAAGACCGCCCTGGCTTTAAATGTTTCAAATGAAAGCTGGAATTACATTTGCAATGAACATATTACTTTTCCAACCCATTCAACAGTCTCCTATTCTAAATGTGATTCAACATTTTATTATTGCAAGAGAAACACTGAAGAGGAAAATCTGCTCTTAATAGCAAATGGCTAAAGTATCCTTAAGAGGTGTGAGAAAAAGAAATAACAGTCATCAGATTAAACTGGGAGTGATTCTTTTCCTTCTCTTTATTTTCTTTTTTTGGTCATTATATACCCACAGGATCATACCAGGGTGTTGACAGCTCTTGTGCTCTACTCCGTACGTGTGGGCATTAGTTTGCTGTCAGTACTGGTACCATGGGGTGACTGTTGTCATATAGCTGTTAGATTTCTGATTCGCACCCAGTGGGAGTGGGCTCTCAGGAGCCAAGCTGCCAATTGGCTGGGATAACGTACAGTAGGCCTGGTGCCCCTGCTTTGTCTTCTCTAATTGAACTGAATATGGATTTCTCCTTTTTACACCAAAATATTATTTTACCCTTTAACTGAAATTTAAATCTAAAACTTCAGACTCAGAAAAGGCAAACACAAATCTGCATAAATCTGTCAGATCTCCACAATTTAAACTAACTATTAAAATAGCTTGTCATTCATTCTTTTTATTATTATTAAAGTTTCACTAATAAGTTAACTGAATGTCTCACTGGTGCAGCGTTTAGAACTGTTGCCTCACAGCCAGAAGATTCTGGGTTTGAATCTGCTGGCTGTCTGGGGCCTTGTGAAGTTTGCATGTTCTCACTGTGCCTCCACAGGTTCTCTCTGTGCTCTCCAGCATCCTTCCACCCTCCATGGAGATGGCTACTGTGTTAACTGGCAAATTTAAATAGGCTTCGGTGTGGATCTAAGAGTGTATGATTTTCTGTGTCAGCCCCTGGCAACCTGTCCAGGTGTCTACCCATCCTTTCACCGTGTGACAGCTGGGATAAGCTCCAGGAGCCGGCAATAAAACAAATGGATGGAATCAGTTAATTATGCTCGCTTTTTTAGGTGTAAAAAGGAAAAAAACAAGCCAAAATTTTATTTTGCATCTCATGCACATAGATGGGCACGGTAATTAGTAGTAGTAGTGTCATGGCCCTCTTCACCACACCTTCCCTTTCTGTCTGTGTGGGTGGCAGCTGTTTTCTGCAGGTACTGGAGAGAAGGGTTGCCTTGGCCATAGACGTCAGCATCGATAACACCTGGGCCCATTGAGCCAGTGCTCTACAAAAGCCCACCATAAGACACCATTCTGGATTTTGGTTGATGTTTGGTTTGTTTTCCTTACACTACACAAAACTCAATTTCCCAACTCTTCACTCCTGAGCGCTGAGACCACTGACTTCACCTGCCATTGTTATTCTACAATTATTTCCTGATACTTCTTTATTTTAAATAAATATCTTAATTGCCATTTGTGTGTGCAGCTCCCATGTTATCATGGCTGTGTGCCTTGGCTTATGACAGCAGTTGTTTTAATAAAATAAATTAAACAAAGGATCCAATGACAACACACAACATGAACATTATTATCTTATTTAGATTGAAAAAAAGACAAAACATCATAACTTACTTTTTCATCCTCTTTGGTGAACCACCGTGGCTTGTCACGGTGGTTCACAAATAAAGTAGTATTCTTGTTATTTGATTCCCAGATGCATATGTTTTTATGGCTGCAAAGCTATTTTAGTGCTAAGCATATGAAGACAGACCTGGATGGATGGGAACCATAATCGAGCTTTAAGTGTTGGATTGCTCATACAGAATTTGGAGAATATGGAAGTTGTCCTGTTAAATGAGGACGCATTATCCCACTTGTAATGATTAATGAAGTCCTTCGGATATGACAACTGACTTCGTAATGGCTCCATTAGGAGTGCCCCCTGAAGCCTAAGACAGTACCTTACCCGCTCTGTGGACAACTATCATGCTTTTTTACTATGTGTGCTTTGGGGGCCATACTGTGTGCTTTTGATGAGCTCTAAATCACTTACATCTTCCACTGAGGAAAAGGCTTAAACTGCTAAGAGAGAACCATACTTCATTGTTTTTTTTTTACTTGGTTATTCTCCAGCAGTTTATAGAGCTTTTAACCTCACACCAGTCTTTGTTTTCCTCTCCTCAGTGATATGTAAAAATGTAATTCTTCCTTATCATGACCCAAACATGCAGTCATTCATCCAGCGGCTGCCAGTTTTTATTTACTCGGCTTCAGTCTGCTTGTCAGCCTCATGCGATGAATACCTAAAATGGAATTTTGAGTGGTTAAACACCGGTAGTAATTCACTGTTTTTTCCTGAATAAAAACGATTACCACACAATACCATGCGCATTATGATGTTTTTAGCTCAGGGGTTTAATAGGGTGATCATTTCTTGTCATTTCATTGCCAAGAACTTTAATGGAATTTCTGGATAATTGCAAAAAATGCTAATGGAAATCAAAGCCTTTGGAATGTAAAATTGCTGAAAACAAATACTATGAAGGCGGATGAATCACCAGTAGTGATAGCACTGCTAATATCAATAATGAGAATACAAAGGGAATTGTGTGATAATGCGTTTATGCACACAAAAAATGTATTACCCAGAAGATAAATGGTAAATTACATAAACATCAAGATTTTAATAGGAAAATATGAAAAAAAAAATCCCCTGATATGATGAAATGATGCTCAGCAAAGCAGCATCAACAATACACAACTGTGCAAGGGGTCCAGATTCACCAAACATTGCCCGTTTCAGTCTCCTGTATAGAGGACTATGAGGGGAAAATAGGGACTGTTTCAATTACAGTATACATGGAAAGGCCATTCCTGCAGCGGGGTTGATATGTCATTCTAACAATGTCCAATTAAAAAGAAAAAATGCTTCCATTATTCTTCTATTAGAATACCCGTGCCCGAAACAGCACTGAAAGACATGCACCTCCTGGTTAAAGGTGAGAGTCCATCAGGCGTGAAATGAGTACAGCACACATAAAATAATTCATATTTCCCCATGGCTGCCATAATTTAGTTTTGCAATTATACTGGGTGTGTATATGTGTGTGTGTTTGTGTTTTAATGCCAGTGAAACATGCAAAATAATATGTTTATGCTGGATCCTATTTTTTATGTGATTTATGATGTGCAGTGTTGGTGAAAAGACCTGCAGGAACAGTAAATACAGTAGACATGATAAAGGGAATAGTCTCTTTGCAACATTCAGCTATTTTATAGAACTTTATCAGGCAATTAATGAATTTTACAAAACATTAATAATTGATTTCATAAAACAACAACAACAACAAGATAAAAAAAGTGCCAACACACTATCTTCATCTCCTTCCAGCTTCTTAAGGATACCAGATGTTTCGTCTCTTTCTGTTTGGTACATTTATTATCTGAATATATTTGAATAGCTTTGTTTGAGCAAGGCATTTGATCAAGCTGCTGCAAGATAGGAAACTTTTATTTTTAAATAGTGGTTTTTAATAGCCTTTCTAATTTGTATGAAAAATCTAAATATTGAATGCAAAACAAACAAAAAAGACATAGTGGCCCCTGCAAATGTGCTATGTGAACACCGTACAACTTTCCAAGTAAATATTAATAGTTAAGTGTGATGTCCTTGTTGGTTAATAGTCAAATGCACACTTTCACTTGAAATGGAAAGAAAAGGGCATCTAGTTTACATGAAAAATGAACTTTGCTTAAGTGTCTGCTGTGTAACTGGCCTGGCATGAAAGGAATACTTATCCAAAGAGAAATGGCCTGCAAGGTCTCTACCGTGACCCAGTTCAAACTTTGCGGGAGGCAAGAAAGCTCTTCATAGCCTCTCTTCTTCTCTCACACAGTGAAAATGATGGAATACATTAACGCCAGTGGAGGACTATGACCTGACATGTAAATCAGTGGCAATGAAAATGTGCCTGACAAATCTAAAAGAGATGGTTAAAGCATTCTGTAGGTTCCCCAGTGACAAGACTGGGCGAATAGCTCAAGTGCTTAACAGTACAGTAAAATACACAGCCTGATTGAATCCATGAACTCCCACTCCACCAGCTACCTCTTCCAGTTACTACAGTGGACCTAATTATCCCATGTAAGCAGCAGCCTGCGGATAAGCCAGTCTAAATACTCAAAACTGTCTGTTAAACCTCACGATTTAAAATGGCGTGGCCATGCTTATCAGCATTTTTTTTTCCTGCTTCAAGCTTCCAATCCCTTTTCTGGAGAGCATAATTGTTTTGATATGCTCATCACGTACAGAATGAAATGTTGATTCCACCTTAATTATGTTCCCCAGGGGTCATTGCTGTGACTTCTGCAAAGTAAATAAGGCAGTGCTGCATTCACACAGACAAGCCTCGCAGTGTTAGTTACCCTTCTAGCTATTTTAAGTCGAGTCCAAATGAATGCCTCGTTCGCTATAATTAAACAAGCCACCTTGACACATTTCAACAATTACCTTTTAATCACTTGGATCTCTCTAAATGAAAATCTCACGGATGACGTTTATGGGTTTGTCTGTGTGGCTGGGGCAAAGGGTCAGCCTCATCAAATGAAATTTGAAGTAAATCATGTGAGGTAATTGAAAGTATGAAGGAGGGTCCAGTCACATCCAGAGACCAAGTAGGCTGTATTAGCAGAATGTGATTGGCTGCAGGGAAGTCAGGTGTAACTGGCCACAATTTCCCTGTGTAACTTTTGTCAGTGATACTTTCCCTAATTGGTCTTTTGAGGACGATTTCTTAAAAACACAAGATGATTCCAACGAAGGATCTCGTCATCTCTTTTTGTTTCTCTTCTCCACTTGAATATCCTTTAAAAAAATCCACATTGTCACGACGCCTCTAGTGATCTAGTCATATTTGCATATATCTTATTCGTTCTTTCCTCTCCTAAACAAATTAAACTTGAAGTCGAACTCAGGACATTTTTCTGCACTGAAACCCAATTACACTCCACTTACTGTAGACAGCCTGGCACACTGCACTCCACATTCAAAGGAAATCTCGGCTGTCTTTGTCATAACTTAAGAGCTTTCGCTTAAGACGATTCACTTCTCTCAGTTTTGACTTCCAAAAGTAATAAAAAAAAGATACATACATAATAACATTCTCAAATATTTACGTGACTAAAATCAGAGTAATTGCATTAAATTTATTTAGGGAAAGACCATGTTCTGGACACAGGCCATGCAGTTACTAAGTGAATGTGGAGGAACATTGGCTTTCTTAGTGCGTAAACTAAAATCATAGCCAGCAGTTCTTAAAAATAGTGTGGTTTGTTGTTTATGCGTGCTTTTTCAACCTGGATGTAAGATTTAAAAAAAAAAAAAGTTTAATTGTGCTCTGGCGTGCACAGTTCCTATAATTACTAAAGTACTGAAACATGCTGTGAACACAAGTTAGCTTGTTAGCATACAGGGAGTGCAGAATTATTAGGCAAATGAGTATTTTGTCCACATCATCCTCTTCATGCATGTTGTCTTACTCCAAGCTGTATAGGCTCGAAAGCCTACTACCAATTAAGCATATTAGGTGATGTGCATCTCTGTAATGAGAAGGGGTGTGGTCTAATGACATCAACACCCTATATCAGGTGTGCATAATTATTAGGCAACGTCCTTTCCTTTGGCAAAATGGGTCAAAAGACGGACTTGACAGGCTCAGAAAAGTCAAAAATAGTGAGATATCTTGCAGAGGGATGCAGCAGTCTCAAAATTGCAAAGCTTCTGAAGCATGATCATCGAACAATCAAGCGTTTCATTCAAAATAGTCAACAGGGTCGCAAGAAGCGTGTGGAAAAACCAAGGTGCAAAATAACTGCCCATGAACTGAGAAAAGTCAAGCGTGCAGCTGCCAAGATGCCACTTGCCACCAGTTTGGCCATATTTCAGAGCTGCAACATCACTGGAGTGCCCAAAAGCACAAGGTGTGCAATACTCAGAGACATGGCCAAGGTAAGAAAGGCTGAAAGACGACCACCACTGAACAAGACACACAAGCTGAAACGTCAAGACTGGGCCAAGAAATAGCTCACGACTGATTTTTCTAAGGTTTTATGGACTGATGAAATGAGAGTGAGTCTTGATGGGCCAGATGGATGGGCCCGTGGCTGGATTGGTAAAGGGCAGAGAGCTCCAGTCCGACTCAGACACCAGCAAGGTGGAGGTGGAGTACTGGTTTGGGCTGGTATCATCAAAGATGAGCTTGTGGGGCCTTTTCGGGTTGAGGATGGAGTCAAGCTCAACTCCCAGTCCTACTGCCAGTTTCTGGAAGACACCTTCTTCAAGCAGTGGTACAGGAAGAAGTCTGCATCCTTCAAGAAAAACATGATTTTCATGCAGGACAATGCTCCATCACACGCGTCCAAGTACTCCACAGCGTGGCTGGCAAGAAAGGGTATAAAAGAAGAAAAACTAATGACATGGCCTCCTTGTTCACCTGATCTGAACCCCATTGAGAACCTGTGGTCCATCATCAAATGTGAGATTTACAAGGAGGGAAAACAGTACACCTCTCTGAACAGTGTCTGGGAGGCTGTGGTTGCTGCTGCACGCAATGTTGATGGTGAACAGATCAAAACACTGACAGAATCCATGGATGGCAGGCTTTTGAGTGTCCTTGCAAAGAAAGGTGGCTATATTGGTCGCTGATTTGTTTTTGTTTTGTTTTTGAATGTCAGAAATGTATATTTGTGAATGTGGAGATGTTATATTGGTTTCACTGGTAAAAATAAATAATTGAAATGGGTATATATTTGTTTTTTGTTAAGTTGCCTAATAATTATGCACAGTAATAGTCACCTGCACACACAGATATCCCCCTAAAATAGCTAAAACTAAAAACAAACTAAAAACTACTTCCAAAAACATTCAGCTTTGATATTAATGAGTTTTTTGGGTTCATTGAGAACATGGTTGTTGTTCAATAATAAAATTATTCCTCAAAAATACAATTTGCCTAATAATTCTGCACTCCCTGTACACTGGATTAGTTACACATCAAGCAACTGCAGAGCAAGACTAGCATTTATTTTGAAAAATAATGTCTCACTACATCCTGAGATTGAAGACTCTTTACTGTCATTATGCAAGCACAATGAAATTAAGGTAATATTTATATAATATACTTATAAATATAAATACAAATGGAATAAATAAACACAATTTACTGACATGTATCTAAAAGTAAAATGTTTATACACACATACAAAGGGTTGTCATATATATTTATCTTGTGATAACTCAGAGCTGGCAGTCTTTGTCTGTGTGTTACGTGTTGCAGGTGCCCCATAGGTGTGCTCAGGTCTGGTCTGGGCCCGGGGTTCCCCAATATAAAGGTGCACTCAGTAAAAATCAATACTGAGCTCCATGCAAACATGCCAGCACTAATGATTTACTGACTTACATGCCTCATGGCATTTACTCTAATACGTTTATTTAGTGTCATTAATTTCAAATAAAAGCTTTTGTTCTTTTTCTTGACTAATGCTGTCGCCTCCTGTTATTTGTCATGGCTTTTCAGCTTGTCATGACACACTGCTCAGGTTTAAACACAAATTTTAATCAAGTCTCTAGAATAGATGCAATGAATATTAACATGTGTATTTTCAGGTGCTATGAAAGCATGAGGAGGAGGCTTTGTTTAAACCTCAAATAAAAGACCAACATGTACATTTGTATTTGCAGCATTTTTGCATTTAAGAAGAATAATAGTCTTTTAATTTAATATTTAAGTCATAATTTAAGCACTGATGCAACATGATACACATGATTTCATCTCATTTGGTCACATCTCATTTTTTTTTAAGATATTTAGACTTTTCTGGTTACTTTTTCTGATCTAATTGAATCAGATGGATGGAGAAGCACTTGGGAGAGCAGAGAACCCGACATCTTTTCTTCCTTAATATGAAAATAACATCGCAAACACAATTTTGAGGACCTTTTAGTCTTGCCATTTATTAAAATGATCATTTTAGACACCCTGTTATGTAAGTAGCTAATAATGTTGCCCACATGATGTGTAATAATAGCAACAACAATAATAATCCAATATTTTGCTATACTGTATATGTCAGGGTCTTCATACAAACAGACATCTTTTTGCTTTTTCAAATGTATTATGCAAAGAGGAATTATTACTAGAAGTGGGAAGTGCTAAAAATGCGATGTATTGTTAAAAATATCTAAGACATTTAACTGAAAAACACAGTATTAAATTGCATTCTGTGTGCTATTTAGATGTCAAAAAAATAAACAGGACCTTTCGCTGTTTTCACATGCACGCTGTTTTTGTCTTATTGTTTATTTTAGACTGAGAACTAAATACTTGCTATAAGATTTTGGTCATTTTAATGACTTACGATTAGGGCCAGCTGCAGAGTTGCTTTTAAAGAAAGAGGAAACACTATGAAGCAAGGAAACTAAACCCACCTGCTGACTGGTGCTACTTCCCAAGTGGAGAGAGAGAGCAGGGGGCAAATATGGCCCCAAGACAGAGGGTCTGTCACAGTGTAGCCAATGCCAGCCTGATTTCACGGTCGAGGTCCCCCAGAGAAGAGAAAGATGTGCCATTACTGCCTGTAAGCATATTTTCCACCAATAGGGGTCACTCTGTGTTTAGCAAAAACGGCCGACAGCTGATGGGAAAATAGTAACAAGAGGGAGAAAAGGGTAATCGGGATGCAGCATGAAGGTGAATGTGGAGGGAAAATTACATTGGTGAGAGTGGGTGGTCAAGGGGGAAATGACACAGGAGATGAGTGTGGACATTTGAGGGGAGACCAGATTGATCCAAGCAAATTAACCAAACAACAGTCAGATGGACAGGTACACAGAAAGACAAACGACAGATGGACAGACAGACAGCCGGGGCGAGTGAAAGCATGATGGAAATGAAAAAAAAAAGTGATTGAAAAAAGGAAGTGATGCAGGGTCTCCGCTGGGATGGATACCATTTGGCAAAAAAAACCATCCCCTAGTTCTGCTTCTCGAAAACTGGTCAGTGAACAGACTGAAAAGTTCTCAAAATCAGACCCTCAGTGACAGCTATGGTGATATGATCCTCAGGGAGTGAAAAGGATGGATTAGTCCATTTTTATTGCTTGGCGAATGCACCCAACAGCCCTGCCTTCTCATCAATCATTCACAGTATACTCCTATTCCCCAGTAAGCTGCCCCCTCGTCCTCCTTTTTCTCCTTCCAAATTCTCTCTTTCCCCATTCTTCTTTTGTTCTGTCTGTTCTCCATTGTCAGTCCTCTGAGCCTCGGAGCACAAGTTGAGATACATTAAAGATGAATGGGCAGGGATCTTCCCATAGGATTTCATCTTAAGTTTTTGTGGATTGAAGTCTGTTCTATTCTCCTTTCACTCCCCTATATTGGTAATCCTTAATGTGAAGTGAGAGTTGAAGAGTGTTTTCAAGGTAACCCTCCTCCCCGACAATTAGCAAGAGCTTAACAGGCATCCAGCCAAAAGATTGTACTCACAATTTAACAGTCAGGGAAACTCCTCATTAGAGAGTTGCACTTTCAGGAAACTGTTAACAAATAATAATAGTAATAATACATACACCCCAGCTATCCTAGAATAGAATAAATGGAGTCTAAGCTTTAGAGGATAGAAACCTTCAGCCCTCTAGAGACCGACCAAAGCTTTCTACTGGGGTTAGGTTAGTGCAAGGTTAGCTGCAGAGCTGTGGCCTTGTTATAAGGGGGAAAAAAATACACAAAACAAAACACTACAGTCTTTTGTGCCTAAGATTTAAAAATCTGAAGCTCAAATATTTTAGATTTTTAGAAATGATTCATGCTCACTTGGCCAGAAATAATCCTTCACTTGATGTGGGTTAATATCCACAACATTTGCAAAGCTTAGCTTAATTTAGCCTTGCCAAACCTTTGTGTACTCAGGTGACTACCTATTCAAACTGGATTTTGTTCAGTGTTAATTAGAGTTAAGCTTTTTAATAAAAACCATCCATCCAGTTTTTTCCGCTTATCCAATTCTGGGTCGCGGGGGGCTGGAGCCATAAGACAAGTGGCAGGGCTGACAAACAGGCCACTCACATTTATGAGCAATTTAGAATAGCCTCGTGAGAGGAGGTCAGCAAAGGGAGAACATGCAAACTCTGGTAAGATTTTGGATTCAAAAAGAGGAACTGCTGATCACCATACTGCCCATGACATAGTGTCACTGTTAACAGTTCATAAAAATGGATTAATTGAACAGTCTAATAGGTTACCACCCTTGGCTGCTTAAAGGGAGGCACACTCGTGGACCAACACCATCTCATGGTGCTGCAACAAGTTATTATGCCATGGTGTAAAATAAATGCCCTTTTTTCAGATGCTACCTGATTTATACATCAGAGGGATGAGAGCTCTGTTTTAGAAAATCAAAAGATCTACTTTTGATTTTTTAATTGAAAGTTAGATTAGTGCGGTTTAATATTTTGAAAGTTTGTCAGCAAGCAAACTGTTGTTCTTTGACAAAATGGCACAAACCTCACCCTCTGATGGGAACAGGCTGAAGGTAGCATAAAAGTCAAATGACTTTCAGTTTAGGGACTGCACTTCAACTCTCACAAAACTTTGGTATCATTGCTCTTTCCTTCAGATTCCTTCACCTGCTGTTTACGTTCACTTAGTAGGGTAAAGGAAAAGATACTAGTTTGAGTTAAATATAGTGTTTTAGAAGATGTTCCATGTCTCCAAACACAGATTCTAAGACAAACGTGAAAAACACCAACAAAAAAACACCAACTCCAGATTCACCACTATTTGACAAATTGCAATGAAAACAAGCTACGTGGACACCTTTGTGCATCTTTAAAAAGATTATTAATATTTCTTCTCCACTCAGAGATCAAAGTAATTTCCCTCATTTATTTGAGGAGAAAATGAATTTTCGTGCTGCGCCTTGTCTAATATTTGAGTGTCTGCAGTGCATCCTGGGTGATTAACACTCGATTGTGCTTGTCCAGATTTGAATGCTCCAGTAAGGTGTTGCCTTAGGTATTTGGATTCCTGTCAACCAAAGGAAATGACAAAATGAAACGCTATGCTATGAAAATCGTAAGCTGCTGTCAGAAGCACTGTCTCAGTCCATTTCTTTGAATGCGAAGAGGCTCAATGTGCCTCTTTAAAACTTTTACTGTACCTCCTCCACACAGAGATTTTCCCTAATGTCTCAGAATTTCTTGAAATTATGTATCCTGAAAATTATTTTAAGAAAATCTGCTCTCCGCTTTGGGAACTCCTCAAAATCAAACACCTCACACTCACAGAAGTGTCTTTTTGTCTGTGACGTAAAGCATCTTCAAAAGAAGTGTCTTTATGTGTGTTTAAGTGTTAGAGTGGATTGGCTAGAGCCTCCTTGTTCACAGTTAAGCTACAGGAGCTCTCCATGTCAATATTAGTGTTTACATTCACACTGAAATGGGACTCAGTTTGTTACTCCTGAGGATAGAAGCCTAATCTGCCCTTATGTTGCTCTTTTAATATCCTTAACATTTATTTTTCAAGTCAGATTTCTTTTATTGATTTACTTTTTAAAAAAAATGTATTCAGACAATTAAATTGAACTCAGCGTGTCAGTAACCCACCTTTAACTAAAGCGCTTTCCACTGGAATTATAAAAGACCCCCTAGACAGCAGCAAGTACTGTATAAGTAGCTGTTTCCCCATACTGTTTGTCTACTAGTTAGTCAAGGGTTAAAAAAGATGTTGAGGATCGTTGTTTGAACTTCATATCCAGCACAGACAAATGATATGTGTGTTTTGCTAATCTGAGTTTTGATAGAGTCGCCTTTGGAGATAAAAAGAGATAGAGCACATGCCACATCAAAGCATCAAAGCAGACTGAGATGCAGATGGACTTTGTGTCCCTTCATTACACATGCACTAAACCTCTTGGCTGTGATTTCACTTGCTACTGGTGAAGGGATTCGTGGCTACTTAACCAGCTGTAGTCCGGGCCGGTTGGGAGAAATGGTCAAACGCGTTTATTTCTCTCAATTGCTATTACTGTCTGTACCTTCATCACTAAACGGTCCTTACAGAACCTCATTTCCTGTATCAGATAAATCGTCGGCCTTTTGTTCCCCATCTGTCTGTCTCTCTGTCTTCATTTCTCCTCCAACTTGTCTCTCGCTTGCTCCTATTCTGTCTTTTACACACACACACACACACACACACACACACACACACACACACACACACACACACACACACACACACACACGGACACACACACACGGACACACACACGGACACAGACACACACACACACACACACACGTGTAGAGTTGGGATCTGGGTGCCATGACAACAGGGCACGTCAAAATCCAATTAAATGGGACTTCCTCCCACTTCACCAGACCGACAAATAACTTCCTCCTACCCTCTTTTCCCCTTTGCATGGAAATAACTTTAGAATGTTTAAGTTATTCACATCTGCAGTCTTGTAAAGTTGATAAGATTATTACGTCAAATCAGACTGGTGGAGGAAATCAGTGGGTGAGGGGGTCAATTTTCTTCAAAATGAGTAAGTGCTAACCTGCAGCACATATGCTATTTCTCTACAGATGGTTCCAAACTGCACAATAAGAAAATTCATGCATGTAGTCATGCAATAAATTTGCAACTTAATGCATTCCAACGTGTCTAAAAAACCCTCCCATTGTGCTATAATGTTTAAACAGGCTTTATGCTCTCAGAGTGAAGCAACCCATTGAATCATTGCTTACCCTTCTCCTGACAAGTGCCATATTGAATGATACATGTTCAATGGGGTGATCCAAATGCAAAAAAACAGAAACATGATATACAACAAATGTAAAAAGGCACACTAACATGATGTGGCAAAGCTAACTTCCTTAAGATCTCGGCTTGTATAGCTTTTCAATGAAGCACACATCTGTAGATGCCCATCTGCTGCTAGGTTTTCACAGTGTGTTAAACGGAGTGGGCATCATCAATCACTGCCACCCCCACATAGGCACTGCCAAGCCCCCAGAGAGAGATGCAAGAGCTGGGCAAGACAGAGAACCAGGCTCCCTGCCTCCAGAGAGAAACAGCTTAGATATTACGCCTCCGAGAGGCTGGCCTGGTAATGTCCCTCAAGGGCTGCCTTCATGCTGCGCTCAGTGGCTGCCGGGGGACAGGCTGCTGCTGCAAGACAAAACGCATGAGCCTGAGCATCACATTAACGCTGTGGCAAGCTTTGGGAGGCCTGCCACTGCAGATTGAAAGGCCAGCTCCTCCACCACAATTAAAAAGAAAATGATTAACAATTAGCCTGCTAGACAGAAATAAACAAGCGGTTTGCTGAGACAACTTTTCCACTGCTGTAGACCCATTTGCGTAATGGGGGTGCATGTATATTTTGTGCAAGATAGTGAAGTGCACTCCATGTGCTGATGAGTGTTCATAGCCCACGGGGCTTAGCAGGGTTTGTGCCTCCTACACCATGCTGCCCAAACCCACGCACTCCACTCGTCTGAGCAGAGAGAGGAAAGAGAGCGAGGTCGCCTGTTTAGGTTGTAGCGTACTGTTGGCCTCAGCACCACTCGTGTTGCTCTGTTGTCGACAAAAATGTTTTTTTTTCCAAATAAAAAAATGGCTGGTTTCATCCTTGTTCTTTGGGGGGCATTATTCAAATCTTTATATTTCTCTGTCTTGTTTAAGCTTATTGTGAAACGGCCCTCGTGACACTTGTCGAATGCTGACTCAGAGTGACTTTTATAAATTGCAAAATAAATCAAAAGACACAAGAGAAAACACACTTGATAAAAATCCTCTGACAATTGAATGATAAATTTGCTGGCCTGTACCCGAATGTGCTCTGGATTGCCTGGAGGTTATTGCTGTGTACTTTATCCACCATTGGTCATTCATCACCTGGGCGCAGTCTCAGCCCCTCACTGACATATGCAGAGAGAGAGAGAGAGAGAAAGCAGATGCAGGCAGGTATCTTTGTGGTGTGAGGACAAGCTAATCTAACGAGTCACAGATGATTGGTGCAGTTTTGGTGGAAGTATCACAACCCTTCATGACACTTTTATTGATTGAGAATCTGTTATATAGGTGACTGAGTGAACGAGGGAGAGATTTCAGTGAACAACTTTTACAGGTGCTATTTCTGCGACAGAAAGTAGTTCCAATGAAAAGTGTTCGCAGTAAAGTTTGGGGATTCTCCTTAGTTTCTGGAACAACATGCTGATTTTTATAATTTTTTTTAATGTGATGGGAGCATTAAAAAGAAACTCTTTATCAAAACTGACAGAAATACTAGATATGCATCTCTCAAAACCTTTCGTGCATAAACTGAAGTTGTGAGTGGGAAAAATATATGTGAAGCTCATAGTTTGGTTAAATCATAATCATATGAAACGTCTGGGACTGCAATCATTATGATATAGGTCAACACATCGCAGACACAGAATGACTGAGGGCTATAAAGCTGAAGAAAACATGTGAAGACAGCAGCACAATCCAAGGTTGCTATATTTACCAAAATGATGCTCTCATTCCACATCTAAGATTTTCTTGCTTCACTCTGTTTATTCACATAGGCTTGAAAAACAGAGTGCAAAGCCATGCAGCTACAATATGGGGGCAAAAATCAAACCTATAACAACATCTTAATATTACAGTGACCACCATGAGCAATCAAACAAACCGCAGATCTGTAATCAGCTCCGTAACTGTTGTAGTTGCAGTTTTCACCTCATCGTGCAACCACCTGCTGAAACTGACAGCATTAAAGGCAGGAACTCTGTGTTACGGACAACATCTTCCTTGTTTTCTTCTGAATACATCAAGAATTTCTCTCCATCAGTTACTCTGGTGCAGCAACAGTGCGATGCTTGACACCCTTTTTTGCCTGGAAAAATTCCCAAACAGTGTGAAAGTCTCCCACATTTAAATTATGCATATTCATAAACCATAATCATGGCTGAGGCTCTGTAAAACTTCATTACATATTCATCCACTGGGACTTTTCCCACATATACAACTTAAAGTACTTGTAAACTCTAAAAGTTCAGCAGCATACAGAATTAACAGGGATTACAGGAAGTCAATATGCAGAAACAAGGATTTCTGTTCTGGTTAGGGGTCACTGCATCTTCAAACCACCGTATTTAAAGATTAATGGCTAATTACAATTAAAACACTCCAAGTAAATTCATCTAAATGTATGTGAGACACAAGCATGCTCAGATTTAACATTATGCACTCCACACTGTATATAAATGCCACTTGTTTTGCACATATTCAACTCTGTATATTTTATATATTTTATTATTATTATTATTATTATTATTATTATTATTTTTACTTTTTTACTATTTAATTTGTAAAAATGTGTATACACACACACACACACACACACACACACACACACACACACACACATGTAGGAAAATATTTAGTATACACATCCAGAAATGCATACACTATTATATATTGTACATATATTTATTAGTTTCAGGTTGGCCATTCTTGTATTTTGCTCGTTTGTGTTGTTGTGTTTGCACATCTCTGTTGCTTGTGGGGCTCGCACACAAGAATTTCACTCGCATGTGCTGTGCCAGTGTGCCTGCACATGTGATGTGACAATAAAAGTGATTTGATTTGATTTGATAAATCCTGCAGTAGCTCATTGCACCTTATTACTACAAGCTTAGCAAGTGCTGCTGTTGTTTGCTTGGCTGATGATGCCTGGAAATGAAGTGTGAAACAAATGCTGCCCAGTGTAATGTAGATAGTCTGAGTTAAGCATTAAAAAAAAAGGGAAAAGCAAAAGAGGGACCAAAGCTACAATCAACACATGGCTAATACGTAGTAGAGAACAAATAAAGTGACAGACCTGCAGCTGTCATTTAGAAACAGTGGACATGTTGCCAAACGTCTTACTTCAGCACACAGGGAACGTGTTTTCCTTTGAACTGCTGCCGTTTATTTCTCATCCTTCTGTCAGGAGAAAGCTGCAGCATGTCGGCAGTGCACTCACCGCCTTTGTCTTGTAAATTCAACTTCTGACATCCGCGACACTGTGGAGGGTTGTCGTTCGACAGAAATAGACTTTTGTTTTTGTTTTTTGGTCTCTTTTTTTTCTCCCTTTCCTCACAACAAAGCACCTCTGTATCAAAACCGCAATGGGTGTACCTTGAAGTAGGAGCCATATATAGAAATCATGTAAATCAGGCATGAATTAACACTGAGGTGGCGGAACATTTCAAACACCTTCAGAAAAATGATGATGCTGGCAATGACAGAGGAAAGGATTTTTCTTTTTTCTTTTTTTTTATATAAAGGAGTCAAGCAATCCAAAAATGTCCTTTGTACTAATGGAGCACAGGAACATTTGGTAGTACCTCAGATAAATTAATGAAAACAAATGCTCTTTTTTTCATTAAGAGCAGCGCAATTAATACCCCAGTGGTTTCGATATTGCTTTTCAGCTGAAAGTCTTCAGACTAAACTTGTACGTATTTTGAAGCAAAAATAAAAAGTTTTTTTCGAGATCAATACATAATAGCCTGAGATTTAAAAATACTGTGCCGGTACACTGCACAGTCTGATGTGGGATCAATGCAGAAATGCATCTGGTTCACAGCAGGAGAGATGGAGAGTGGATCAATAATAAGCAAATTTCCAGGAATTGCAAGAGGTATCGACTATTTAATTAGCCATTTTTCTCAAAAGGTGCATCAAAGACTCATGATAAAGAAACGCTAATGGGCCTTTGTGAGAAGACTACAATGTGCAGATGAATTGCAGGACAAAGACAGAAGCCATGAATGGATTATGAAAGTCAGCTGTCATCTGCAGCCTTATTCAAGCCTCGAGATAAGGAATGAGCCCGTTTAATGCACATGTTGTAAATGTGTTCATTTTGTATTCTCGAACATGGTACAATAAATAATTTATTCTTATTTTTTTTCCTGTCTTACAGATTCCTTAAAAAGAAACTAACAATGAACAGATCCCACCAACAAGTGTCTGTTTATGTTGTTTGTCAGTAACAAACGTACAACGTAAAGCTCCAGCTGGTCCGCAGGTTCAAACCGACTCCCTTTTTTGGCTGCTAGGAAGAGTCCCAACCGCTACAACACAGTGATGCTCCTAATCAATGTAAATATTAACTTTAAAGATGTGATTCTTTCCTTCAGAGTAGCTTCTGGTACTGATAAGGTCACATTTAAATTAAATGCTAAATGATAGCTAGTAAACACTGATATCACAAACTGGCATTTAGGAGTTTAAAATCACAAAATATGCTTCACAATAAACCTTTTCTTTAGTAAATACAGGCATTTTGGCACTTTCTCGCCTGCTTTCTCTTTTAAAGATAGCGCCTATGTCAGTGTCTTGCTCCTCCGAGCAAGGGGACTAATCTTTCAGAGGGGTTTAATAGAGAATAAAGACAAATACACAGTAAAGAGAAAGCAGAAACAGCTGGCCTGTGGATTCAAACATGAGGTGAATCATGAAAAATACACAGCGAGAAGTCCGAGAAGAAAAATCTGATAGATGCCTCGGTGAGGCAGAGAGAAGTAAAAATGCTTACACACTGAGGCTGAGTGACGCTTATGGGCATTCGAGTTTTTCTTGTGATGACTCCTCTCATGATTTATGTAGGTATAGACATCTCCTCTGACCTTGAGAGCTGCTTCACTTTGTGCTGATGTTCGGGTTAACAGGGGATTGTGGGAATTGGAGGTCCCTTGGAGGCTTTTTTTCCATGACCTCACACAGATTTTTGCTGTGTGCTGGTATCATGATCAATATCCACCTGAGTTCATGTGGGTTTTTCAGAGATATAAGGTACTGATGATGGATTGAGGTTTTGATATTGCTTTGAACCCACCATCCCTGGAAAATTTATTTTTGATATTTTGCCAGTGTGCAGAACATTGAGTTTATAAAATCAACTTTGCTTTTAAAATATAAATGTGAAATGAACAGTTTCTAGAAACTGCTGTGATTTTGGGATGATTCCATTAAAATTTAAACCCACTTTTCTCCATTAGCACATGATAAGACTGAAAATTCACAAGTAATAACATTTTATTTGGGTAAATTTTTAATTTCTACGTATCAATTAGTAATTCATTCTGAATAGATGGACATTTTTCATTTCGCCTCACCTCCAACATCTCTCTTCTGTCATTTGAAAGATTAATGATGATCAACTGAGGCTGACTTTCATAAATTCACATCGGCACCCTGAGGCGGATGTTCGAATCTACTAAACCAGTGTATTCCTCCAAAGATTTTAAATATTCAGATGAGTCCCTGAGGCTTTGACACAATAAAAGCTTATTTATAGGGGCATGGCAAACACACCTTGCATCTTAATGCACTGACAGAGGAATAAGATGAATAGCGTGGTTACATCTGTATCATGTTCACGCTATATCAATCTGTCACTGTGCCGCGGCTGGTTATTCAATATTGTCCTTGGCCTCAAACTTCACGAAGTGAGATTTATGCTGTCATACTTGAGCTTGCAAGCTCCAAATCACAGGCTCAAAATAGTGTGGAGGCATTTGATTTTGCTGATTTGGAAATGATCTCTTCACTGATGGAAACTGAATCCAGGCGTCTTTTTGTTTTACAATTTTGTTAGGAAGAGCTTGATGTACAAACTAACACAAATTATAATAACCACACCATAATATGGAAATGCTGTACAATCCCTTTGTTGACTGTTATTACTTCTATGCAGTGCGCTAAAGCTGAAATAAATAACCCGGTTAACTTAAATTTAAACAAATTTTTCTTTACGGGAACAAGAAAAATCACATGTCCTTATTGATCAAATGTTAAATACATGAATTTGGGGATAAATTATGTGTGACTGGTGTTAAAATGAATGTGCTTTTTTGTCCCACATTTGTCATTTTGATTAAGAATAATCATTTGGGGCCCCCATTCAGCTCAGTGGGATGAGCAGGCGACCATATGCCGCATGGCTGAGAGCGGCCCGGGTTCTAATCCGAGCCGGCTAACCCCATGTCTTCCCCCCTCTCTCTCTCTCCCTCTGCTTCCTGTCACACTTCACTGTACCCTTTGACATAAAGCCCTGAAAAAGGCCAAAAAATAATATATATAAATATATAAAGAATAATCATTTGCATTATATTTTAAGCTATAATTTGGTCCATCTGTGTGCAGGTAATCCCTGCGCACAGATACATTGCATTTCCCACACCAACTGCTGACTTTCCGATCTTTGTTACATGGGTCTGAAAGCGTGTTATCTCTGTTTAGGCCCTTTCTGTTTTTTCCTGTTGGGGGCAACCTTCCAGTCGACTTCTCAGATGTCGTGTGTCAAGCTCTTTTGAGAGCTCAGTGAGAAAGACCCTTCATGCATTGATGATGCCATTCTTGAGTTCAGGGTGCTGAGCTGTGAAAAAGGTTTAGGCATTCAGGGTGGCAATGTCAAATTATGCCACAATACCATGGGCTACCTTTATGTTTTACACTTGCAGGTGGCGGTGCCAACCATCTGGTCCTTAGTATCTACACCTCCTTTGGTCTTGTTGTAGAATGTGATTAATTGTGTTTTTTCCCCTTTCTTTCTATTTCCATCCAACATTTTGTTGTGATACATCATGCTCAGGAGTACAGCAGCCATTGGTTTCTTGCTGGCATAGCTGACTGTGGTAAGGCTGCCATTATTTGAATCTATAACACATTGAATGCAAACTCTGTGCAGTAAACCTCACATGACTCGTCGCTTTCATCAGAAGAAGGATGTCTACGTTGTCCTATTGAACAACTGCACAACTGCTGGGCAATATTTTCCCCCAGGTTCTTCTGAACATTTCCCCCCCATTTATCTCCCTGTGAAAATAATCCCAGATATTGCATAGAGGATGCATGCATCACAAACCCAGAAGATGTTTAGGCCATACTTGACCGTCTTGTGCTGTAGAAATTTGAACCTACCCCTGTTTGTAGGTTCAAGCTGTTTGTCTACAGTGACACAATCACTGGGGATTAATTGCTGCCTGAATGCTGAATAAATACTGCCTGATAGTTCTTGCTGTTTGAAATAATCTATGTGGTAAATAAATTGGCCCACTTGTGGAAGCTTGGGGTAGTAATTCAAAAACTACAATTTAGTAAAATGTATAAAAGGTAAGTTAAAATTGAATGTTTTTTGAGGAATAGCCAGAAGATCAAATGGGAACAACTTTACATATTGCTAGAAAACAACCGAAATGACACACTTATGCATATTAAACTAAAATGTTAAGTTTTAAATGTGTAGCATAAATAAATTCTGTTTTTTTTTTTTTTTTTTTTAGTAAATACCATAATCCTGTGAAGCTTTTCTTTTTGTGCATATCTTGGTAACGATAAAACTTTGTAACTGCACACTTGCACGGTTATCTGTTGCATCCATCAATCCATCCATCCGTCTCTGCTTATCGTTTTCTTTTTTTTTCTTTTTCCTTTTTCTTTTTTTTTTTGCCTGTCCCGTTTGGCTCTTTTGCCATCAGAATTATTGTCTAAAGGCAAAGAAAGATGCCCAACTGATTTACTTTACCAAATTGACCATCCCAGCCTTGCCGTAATGGTCCATTTGATTCACCTTTTATTGTTTATTTTATTTTCACTTACTGAATACGGGACAGACTTGACTGGGGGAAAGAAGGGGAGAAAGAAAGAGGGAAAGAGAAACAGCTGAGAAGAGGGACGGGGGAGAAGGGCAAAAAACAAAAACCAACAGAATGAGCAGAAAAAAAAAAAGAAATAAAAAATGCATATATCGATCACCTGGATCACCTGCTGAGAAAGAAAAAAGAAAACAAGCAGAAGAGAACAAGAGTAATAGAATAAACAACATCACAATGATATATGGGAATATGACAGTAAATACTAAATATTAAACATTATTGTGCAGCACATAAGATCAACAGAACACAGTGTGCTTTGAGGTAGGAGCCAAAAAGGGTGTAGTTTGTGGGTGTGATCACCCGTGTGTACACCTGTGAGCATGGACGCGCTTGTTTTTTTTTTTTTAAAGGTTCCTTCATGTAATGATCTGCTAGAGGGTGTGGGGGGGCCACAGCCCCGTCCTCCAGGGCATGAAGCAGGTATGGAGGAGATCAAAACTCCAGACATCCAGAGGCCCCCAGAACACAAGAGACCAAGGAAGACCAACAGAGGGGCAGCCGCGCCACTGTCCCAGAAAGAGCTGAGGAGAGTCCCAGATGAGGGCTCACTCAGCAGCCACGGAGCAGAAGCCAGGGGGAGTCGCAGTGACGCGCCCGTGAGCTCCGCCGGCAGCCAGCTGTGCCTGAGTGACCGAGCCCCAGGCTGAGAGGCCGGGGGCACCCCACCTCCGAAGTGGCCCAAGCGAGCCCCAGGCTCTAGGCCCCGATAAGCGGCCGCCAAGGAGTGAGCCGGTGTGTACCTGGACGCCCATCCCCAGACACAAAGAACCACCAACGCACCGATGTCTGAGGGAGTCCGCCACTGGCAGGGGAAGTGGTGGTGGGGGGAGATAGGCCTCCAAACCTTGGAGGGCCTGAAATGTCCCCAGAGAGGTGGCGTCTGATACCCAACCTGACATATAGACACAGACATACAGGCACACACAGATACAAACATCCATTCCCACCCTCATGCTCTCATATGCACTTACTCCACACTCAACCAACGTGGAGACAGACATAAAGAGACGCTGTACACACGATCACACTCCCCAAGCGTACTCTACGAACCGGGTCTAGGTACCCTTGCCCCTGGAGGGGGGAACTGCACCCAGACCCAGGTGGTGTTACCCTTTTCCCTGTGGTGGGGAGAGGCAGACCGCCCCGACTCCGCAGCAGCAGGGAGGCCCCACACTCCAGACCGCAGTCGGATGGCCAACTCCTCCTCCTAGTCCTAGCCCCCCCCGCTCCAGCAGGTCGCAGAGAATGGGGGTGAGAGAAGACTCCAAACCTCCCTCCACCCGCTCATTGTAGTGTTGATGCATGTGTGTTCTAAGGTGCAATTAAAACCCAGGAGGGCATGGAGCTACCTGCCAGAGAGCAGCAGGTAAGCGCATAGTCCCTCCTGCTAGCCCTCAATGTCTACGTGTATTTAAAATTGAGAGGTGGGCAGCAACGCCAGGGGTGAGGTGTACACCCTGATGGTAATTTGGATTCCGTGTAGCGTGCCCACCCCCAAGATCCTATATGTAATGAGAGTGTGAGTAATGTGAATGTCTAAGTTGTGGGATAAAATTGAGGCAGAGGCAGCCAGAAGGGGACGGGGGGGGGGGGGGGGGGGGTAGCCTCCTCTGCACCCTGGTGACATACCCCTACTCCAAGGCCCTGCATGTGTGGGTGGTTGTGGTGGAGCGGGAAGACGGAGGCAGCAGGAGATGGGGAGGGAAGGAAGGGAGGGGCAAGTGACCCCTCCCTGGGGCCAGCTCCCCCGCTGACCCCAGTAGGCACCCCCATACTCCGCGACCCGCCAGGGAAAGGGGGCCCAGGCCCATCCAGACCGGGGCCCAGTGCAGCAGCGCCTCCCGGCCCCACAGAGCCCGGGACAGTCCACCCAACCCCACCACAGAGAAAACTGCACCCACCCCACCATCCACTCATCTTCCAGACTACATAAGACAATAGACGCCCAGGCTGAGATCTTCCTCCACCTCTCCTGTATCTCCCCCTCCTGCAGAGAGAGTTCCTGAAGAGCGGAAAACTCCTGCAAGATGTGACAATCTCCCCCACCAGTTGAAGAGCCCCCCAGGTGGCTCGACGCACCGGCGGCAGCCTGCGCCAGGGCTGGGCCCCCATGCACCCACCCGCCACAACCCCAGCAACACACCAACCAGGACCCAAGCCCCCGAGGCCCGGCCAGGGCCCCAGCCCAGAGACGGAGCGCCCCCAGAACCTCACGCCCATCCCGGACCCACCCAGGGGCAGCCAGGCTACCAGGTCAGTAACCCACGTCCGTCAGCACAGACCCTCCCCTAGCCCCGCTGCACGCAGGAAACAGTCACCTGAGAGCCAACAGAGCCCCTAACCGGACATGACCGCTACCCCGGATTGAGCCCCCCAAGGAAGATGCCTCCGGGGAACCCCCCGACGCCCTAAGCCTGTCCCTACCCCCACACCAATCACAACAGTGAAGGCGGGACCAAACTATGACCCCCCACCCCCACTATGTGATGGAGCTGATCAAAGGAGCCCAGAGCAATTGATCTGATGTGGTGGCAGAGGCTGTATCAAGACTAATGTAATCTAATAGATAATTTCTATATTGGTTAGAATTAAGATTATTTTTATTTTTCCAGTTCATGAGGACAGTTTTCTTGGTTATGCATAGGGCAGTGAAAACCATATGGGCTATATTCTTTTCTGAAGTGACATTATCTAAGCTGCCCAACAAACACACTAAGGGGGAAGTTGGAATGTTACATTTCAGACACTTCGATAAGTCTTCACATATCTTGCGCCAAAACTTCTGAACTGGTGGACAGAACCAAAGAGCGTGGATATAATTGTCCGGTGAATTGGTTTGGCAGTGTGAGCAGTTGTTGGTAGACGTAAAGCCCATCTTGAACATCTGATGACCTGTATAGTGCACTCTATGTAATATTTTGTATTGAATTAATTGAAGACTGGGATTTCTAATTAGATGAAAGGTTTTTAAGCAAATCTGAGACCAGAAGTTTAGGTCTAAGTTAACTGATAAATCCGCTTCCCATTTTGCAATAGGAAGTGATATTGATTCATCTGTTTTAGAAAGCATTCTGTATATTTTGGATAGTAATTTGGGGGTTTTAAGAGTAAGAAATTGAACCACACTTGGTGGTGTTTGTAGTTCAACTTGACCTGGTTTAAATTTCTTTTTTACTATGGATTTAATTTGTTGATATTCTAAAAATCTTTTCTTGTTGATCCCATATTGTGTAACTAGTCCGTCAAATGAAATAAATTCTGTTCCTTCTAGTATATGTTCTAAATATTTGATTCCTTTATCACTCCAATCTGAAAAGTTTATCATATTATTGTTTTGTAATATGTCAGGGTTGTTCCAGATAGGTGTACGTTTGCATGGGATTAATGAAGACGCCGTCAATTTTAGAAACTCCCACCATGCTGTCAGAGAAGAGCTGATGTTGATGCTTTTAAAGCATTCATGTCGTTGGATGTTTGAGCTGATAAATGGTAGGTCTGAGATCTCTAGATTATTGCAAAGTGCTTGTTCTACATCTAGCCATGGTTTGTCTAAGAGGGTATGTTTTAGCCATCCTGAGATAAACTGAAGCCTGTTGGCTAAGAAGTAGTGCTGAAAGTTAGGTAGTTCTAATCCTCCTCTATCCTTGGTCTTTTGTAGTGTTTTTAAGCTTATACGTGGGGGTTTATTTTTCCAAAGGAATTTGGACATACATGAATCTAGAGATCTGAACCAATCTTGTGGCGGTTTAGTTGGGATCATTGAGAATAAATAATTTATTTTTGGTAAGACCATCATTTTTATAGCGGCAACCCTTCCCATGAGTGATATGGGTAGACATTTCCACCTAGCCAGATCATCTTCTACCTTCTTTAAAAGTGGGATATGGTTTAATTTAGTTAGATCTGCAAGCTTGGGAGAAACATTAATACCTAAATATTTTATATTTCCCGATTTCAGTGGTGTAGAAGAGGAATTATGGAGGGAGCAATTAATCGGTAGGACTGTAGATTTTGACCAGTTAATTGAGTAATCTGCTTATCGTTTTCATGGTGGCGGGGGGTGCAGGAGCCTATCCTAGCTGTCATAGGGCGAGAGGTGGGGTACACCCTGGACAGTGTTGGGAAGGTTACTTTTAAAATGTATTCCCCCTCTAGCTTCTGCTCGGTGGCTACTGGGTGACGCCTCATCTGGGGATCCTCAGCCCTTCCCATGAGGGTGGCACGGATGCCCCTCCGGTGGTCCTCCTTGGGCTCTCGCACTCTGGGGCCTCTGGATGTCTGGGGCCTGGATCTCCTCCATGCCTGCTTCATGCCCTGGGGGACAGGGCTATGGCTCTCTACATCCTCTTGCAGACCATTACATGTGGAAACCATTTGAATACAAGCGCGCTGATCCACACAGGTATGCACACAGGTGTTCACTGTTCGTAGACTTAAATTACACCTTTCTTGGCTGCTACTTCAAAGCACATTGTGCGCTGTCTGTCCTGCGTGCTGCACAACAACATTGAATATTTAGTATTTACTGCTGTTTACACTTAGCTAGATTAATGTGATGGTGTTGTGTTTAGTATGTTGCTTTGGTTTTTTTTGCTTGTTTTCTATTCTTTCTCTCTCAACAGGTGATCCAGGAGATTTTATTATTATTATTTTTTTCCCCTTTCTCACTGCCCCTCTCCCCTTCTGTTTTTCTTTTCCTTCCTCTTTCTTTCTCCTTTTCCTATCCCTCACTCATGTGTGTCCCGTCTGTAACAACTGAAAATAAAATAAAAATAAATAATAAAAACAAAGGTCGATCAAATGGACCAATACGGCAATGCCACGATGATCCATTTGGCAAAATAAATCCATTCGGTATCCTTGTTAGTCTTCAGACAACAATTGTGACGGCTAAAGAACCAAATGGGACAGGCCAAAAAAAAAAAAAAAAAGTATTCCATTACAGAATACAGAATACATGCCCCAAAATGTATTCTGTAATGTATTCCGTTACGTTACTCAATGAGAGTAACATATTCTGAATACTTTGGATTACTTAATATATTATCATGCTTTTTACAACTACGTGAATGTACTATTGCTGTGTGATTTATTACTATTACTGAATGTCCGCTGCTCCTAACTGTAGTAAAGGGACCTCTGACTAATACATCGGGTTCCGTGTCGGGCTTGTAGCCGAAAAATAGCTTTACTTTGTTGTCTGGGTCAACTTTGCTTGTGAGAGACAGAGAGAGGCGTTGAAAGGCTGCTCCAACGGAACTTATTGTTTCGGAGGAAAACACGAACACGGTGTACAGTCGAGTCTTAATAACGTACTTACAACTGGGCTCGTCAGGCACTCTTCTTGGCTGCAGTGGTTATTATTATATTTACATGCTTCCAGCTCCCGTTTATGCTCGGTGACAGCTTGTACTTTTCCACTTCCTTTTTCTCCCTCCTCTTGCTCACAGACACATAACGTGTATGGCAGTCCATTCTCCTTGCAACACGGACTACACTGCCCATGATCAGAATCAGAATCAGAATCAGAATACTTTATTGATCCCTGGGGGAAATTATTTTTTGTTACAGTGCTCCATTTTAAACCAACATTAAGACAAGACAGACAATACACTAACTAAGAATAGTACAATATATACATATATATACATACATACATACATACATAAGTCACTCATAAATAAATAGTTGGAAAAGAAACAGTTGTAGCAGCAAACAGTGTGTTAAGTGGATGCGTTGTACAGGGAGATGGCCACAGGCAGGAATGATTTCCTGTGTCGTTCAGTGGTGCTTTTCGGTAATGATGCTACATTCTTTAGAGCTATGCCTGTAGCATTCTGCCTATTAGCTTAGCACAACAACAACAACAACAACAAAAAGGTGCTCTCTCACCCAGGAAACACACAGTTACAGAGAGAGAGAGAGAGCGTAGTCCCCTGTAACCATGGCAACCATAACGCTGCCGCCTGGAACAACAGCACGTAGCTGTCAAACAAAACCCAAACAATCCTGACCCGCCACAATATGAAACAGGAAAATATCGCAGTGTAATCCATTTATTTCAACAAAGTAACTGTATTCTAAATACCACCTTTTCAAATGGTAACTGTAACGGAATACAGTTACTCATATTTTGTATTTTAAATACGTAACGGCGGTACATGTATTCCGTTACTCCCCAACACTGACCCTGGACAGGTCGCCTGTCTGTCACAAGGCTAACATACAGAGACAGACAACCATTCGTGCTCACATTCACTCCAGTTCACCTGAAATTAGCACCAGGACTGGTTTTCACTCATGCTTGAAGTCATATTAGATTTATTTTTAAAATGACATTTATTCATTCATACATTCCAGGTTGCATTGCAGTGCAGTGGTAAGCATTGTTGCCTCAAACCAAAATTTACTTGGAAATTAGGACCTCTTTGTTTTTCTCTGCGTGTGTTGACTTACTTCCAATGTATTAACTTAGCACCTGATTCTCAGTGGTGATGGATGTGAATGTAAACCATGGCAGTCTATTCAGGGTGCCACTGAGAGCTGGAATAGGGTCTAGTCCATAGTGACCCTCTGCAGGATAACGCTAAGCTGGATTGTGTTTTATTAAATCAGAAGTGTCATTATTGCTGGAATTGTGGAAGATAATCCACAGCGACAAGGAGATAGAAAGATAAAAATGAAAGGAATGGCAATCAGTTATGTGACTCACTTATTATGAACATAGCTAAATAGCATAAGCGTGCTCACACTCAAATGCTAGTTAAAGTCAATTCAATTCAGTATTATTTATATAGCACCAAAGCACAACAACAGTCACCTCAAGGTGCTTTATATTGTAAGACAACAATCCTACAATAATAAGCATGACAACAAAACCAGATGTTATAAATGCAATGCAGAAAGTCTGTTACTGCAAGAAGCACTTCAGTAACACAACACAACCCATTAAGCATTAGTAAAGTGTTAGTAAATAAAGCATTGCTTGTACATATAAGTATGTAATTTATAAATACAAATACAATTGTTGTTCTTTATAAATCATTTATAATGCCTACATATTCACACATTTAATGACAGTGTGTTTTTATGTTTTATAAACAGTATAATTGCTAATAAAGTAGGAGCTGTTATTGGTTTAAAGCATGTTTATTTAGTAAGTGTTCAGCAAATTATTTCGAAGTATATTTATAGAAATGACGGCTCAGATATTTTATATTGATTATATTTATATTGAATAATGGTCTTGATTAGATGCAGTAACATCCCTGTTTCATACAGGCTGGATTTTTGAGATTCCGTGGAAACGCCCTTTGATTGGGGATTGTCCTTGATGGGGGAGATACACCCCTGATTGCTTCCTTAGGAGCTGCTCTGAGTTTTCATTGTGCCGGAAGAGGAGAGCATACACTACATTCATTTCACCCCGTGTGAGCGCTCAGCACTGGACAACTTGGCTTCTTTGTTTAATTCAGGAGCACGTTAGAAATAAACCTGACTTGATGCTGATTTTTCTGAAGAAAAGCGACTGATTTCAAAACAGAGGGAAGTTGATTTAAGAAATTTCAAACTCTTGAACATCATAGAGACATTTTTCTTGCATTGTTGGTTTAAAAACCAAAGTCCTTATCAAACCCACCAGAGCAATCACACAGGCGTTTGGTGATTAGCAGTCACTATCACTGAAACACAACATATTGACATTTTAATGCTAATATTAATATTTAATGTTAATTATACATTGAGTACATTTATAGTTAACTTATTTATAGTTTTTAAAACATTTTTTTTCACAATTTTCATTGTAAAATGTAATAACGATTAAATACAACATGCTTTTTGAAACAGACAATTGCTCTGGTAGACTTCAAATGTATTTTTTAGTCTTTTAGTGGGGGGACAGGGGCATAGCTTCAGACTAATACAAATAACTGCTAAGAGTTTATTCTGAAAAATGCATCTAGAAGTTGAAGTTACAGAAGTGTGACTGCTCAGCTTAGGTTTGAAATTTGCTATTTTTCAAAAACAGCCTTTTCTTTGCTGAACAAAACTGCTGACTATGATCAATACTCTTTGTCACACTCAGCAGAGGCAACATAAATACACAAATAAATTCAAAGATAAAGAGCAGGACAACGTGGAGCCTATACCACCATTAGTGGTTAGTACAAACATAATTAGTACTAGAAATATAATTACAGCATGATAGGCCCAGACTGTAGCCAATACATTTATCTAGTACTGCAGAAATCCCATCTCATCACACAAAGCTAACAATCAAAACCAGCGCCTGGATCTCTTTTTGTGAATTCTTCACAACATATCAATTGTAAGTGCAGCTGTATCTGACTATAAATGCCTGTGCTAATGGAGCTCAGTCTGGGCAAGAACATTAAGTAATTTGTGTCATCTGTCTAAGATGGTCATCAGCTGATCTTACTATGTGCCAATTGCATACTCATTCCTAAGATAAAGCATCCTGTACTGCACCATCTGTTAGTGCTGATACTAAATGGTACTCGCTAATAAAGCTTCCAATTCAGTTCAATCCTCTAGCCATCAACAACCATAGGCTGAATATAAAATATTGGTGTAGCCACTGTGACATCATCCATTGTTGTGTGCGCTCGCATTTTGAAACACTCAGTTAGATGACTGGCTGTTGTAGTCTTTTATTTATTTATATTTCAGAGAAGATGTGACTGACTAAAAACCTGATTTTGCTGCCAGCTACATTGTAGTACATCCTAGTTTATCATCTCATTCATTCTAAGCAGGACCCTAGTTTACAAAACGAACATCCTTCCATATTAAAGAAGATTTGAATCCATAAACGAATTAAGAAAATATCTGCAGAGGTAATAAAACAAGGGAGATGTTTAGTTGTTTCATAAAACTTACATACATTTTGGGTTTTTCTGCAATAAAAGGAGTCACCCCCTCCTTTTGGCCATTAAATAAGGCCCAGACAGTCATTTTTTGAAAGTTATTCAATAAGAAAAAAAAGAATATGGCACTCATATACTTTAAATTAATCACATTTTATATATGTGCCTAGACACTGACCACATATGTAGGCACCAAAGGCGTACTCACAGGTGTTCACATGCCGAAGAGGCGAACTTCACCTTCAGACTTAAGACATTAAGGATCATTCCTATATTTTCTAATCTGAAAAGGGTTCCCCTTTACCTAAGAAGTGAAGACGAGAAGGAAAGAGACAATACAAGTAGCCTTGTGATAAAATGAGAGTAAATATTGGTATAGCAGCCTTTCCCAGATAGAGGGAGTTGCAGACAGACAAGGATTAGCGATGCCAAGGACGCCTGCTTTATACTTGACAGGTAATATAATCTAACAATTTGACACATGGAGTCTGGAAAAAAAAGGTGAGTTTTTTTTTACTTCTTTGTCCTATAGTGTCCTGTAGAGTTATAGACTTGACATACACTTGCAATCTATTGACATCTAGCGGTGAGATTTTCTACACTGTACCTTCACAAAAGGCTTCACCCGTGGAAGCCACATCCATCTCTTGCATGTGTCTACGTCATCAAACACCTTTTGACTTGCAGAATGCCAAATATACGGTCACTTTGCAAACAGCAGCCACTGTCAAATGTTTTTCAGTGAACTAAACTAAAAACAACTAAGTTTGGAGTGTGGCCACCCACTTGTGCTACGAGCATCAGTCAGCAGATCCTATCAGATGACATCAAGTGGTGAAAGCTCCCTAGTTAATGAGGTCTCAGAGGGTTCGTAAGCTCCAGACTGCTCATCTCTACTTCTCTCTTCCACACATATTGTCTTACTACCCACACATTTTTTTCTGTGTATACTACTGATGACTGGAGGCGTCAAAGTTCATGGAGTGGGTCATGTTGTGGGTCAAAGGTAGCTGCAAGATGAACAGGCATCTTGGGAAAGCTTATTGTTCATGCATTGCTCATTTTAAAATGATGTTTGCAGCAGAGAACAGCAGAACACCAGTACCTGCTGTCTTTTGCTGATTGAGTCATGACTGAACTGCTCATCATCCCATTTACTCCTGTTTGTAAAGTGCGTTAGCAGTGAAACTCCTGACTTTACAGACTGCCATTTACATGTACTGATATTTTCATCACATCAAGCAAATCCCTCTCTGTTTTAATTCAGCAAATCTGACACAAGCTTTAGCTAATGTGATCATTGGGGAACCATTCTGGCAATATAGCCCATGGGTTCTGTCATTTCCCAGTCAGAGGTAAACACAAAGACAAAGTGTGGTAATATATTGTGGATATAATTACAGCATGTGCATTATAAAGTCGGTAACCCCAATTCCCAGATTAGTTATTGAAATAAAATGAAAAGCCCTCTAATTGACTGGGCTTCTGGTGATTAAAGGAGACAAATTACTGCCCAACCCTGCACAGCAACAGAAAATGAATGGGAATCTTCAGTGCTCTGTGGATTCCCCTTGGTACGGCCAAGGCCATCCCACGTTAACTTCAAATGTGTGGTAGTCATTTTTGTATTTGTCAAGCAAATGCGCATTTTAAATTTACTGAGGCGTAATGTGACATAATCAAGTCATAATTTATCAATTAGAATAATTACGAAGCAGATCCAATTTAATTAAAGTGTTAAAGGCTCAGAGGAAGCCAGCCACACATAAAGCTGTGTGTGTGTCTTTCTTCCTGGTTGTGGCCTCTGATGCTCGGCTGCATTTACTATCGTTCTGATTCTTTCTCCATCTAATTGATTTAGGTTTTAAGGATGAAGGAAGGGAGAGCATAGTTTTTAATCACTTCCTCCATAAAAACAAAAAAAAAATCTTTGTGGGAAAAAAGGAAATTGTAACGCCTTGTGGCATTTTAACTTAGAGTTTGGCTGTGCGTCAGTGGACACTAATGAATTGGCACTGTCAGCAGTGTGAACTCTAGACCCAACAGTGGGGATGTGCTTAGTGCTTGTGGTGAAGCATGTCAGCGGGGTAGGCAGAGTGAGCTTGTAAGACAGAAATGAGAGAATAAGATGGAGGAGGGAACGCACTGAGAGACAGGAAAAAAGGTCTCATCAGCCATGTCTGAAAAGATCAACTGGCTTTACTTTTGGTTTAAAGTTACAGGATCTCAGTCCAGTAGTTTTAGTTTTACATTAGGCATTTAAAACATTCCCTCTCACTGTCAGTTGTGAGGCAGGATTTATTTTATAGGTTTTTGCTTTAACTCATCATGATAAAGTAAATGCTGATTTTGTTGGATAGGTCAGGGAGGTTCCAAAAAAGCCTATTTTTCTTTATATGCCACTGGGTCATCTCCCAGGAAAAGTAGAGATTGATTCTGCCACTAGAATCAGGCAGCTATAGCTTTTACCTTATAGGTTATGTGGTCGAAAGTGGAAAATCTGGAGGCAACTATTCCTGCAAAAAGAAAAAAGAAAAGAAAACCCTGTCACAAAGAAAAGCAGAGAAGGCCAAGATAGACAGTGATAAAAAAAAGAGGTTACAACAACAACAACTAAAGGTTATCTCAAACAAGCAATCACGTGACAACTCCAGGACTGGAGGTGGTTCAAAAGGAAAATTCACTTGGCATTATTTCTACTAGATGAGTAAATAACAAAACAAATTCACTTTTCCCTGTTACAAATGGATGTTTTCAGACGAAAAGAGATCTAGTCTTTTGAGACAGCAGTGGGGCTGTAAATCAACCAGAACCTCACCCCCTTCCTTCCTCCCGTCATCTCCTCCTCACTTTTCAATCTACCACTCCCCCTACTTCACCGCTTCCTCCCCGTGTTCCTTTTGCCTCATACTTGAGGACAAACAGCTCTCCAAAGTAACTTGACGCCTCCCTCAATGACAAACGGTCATTTAAAAAGGCCAACCTGTCAGGCACAGCAGAAGGAATTGCAGAGACGGATGAAGGAAAAATGTACTCAAGGTAAAGGGGACAAACGATAAGGGTGAGTTGAGCGGGAAGGGATGAAGATGAAGGGGGAGGAGATGAAGACTCTTTGGAGGAAACAGATTGATAGTTCTCGACTCCCTGTCGTGGTGTGAAGTCTCTCTGTATTTTCCGTCAGTTTGTTCTATGCAGACTCACTGACTACCTATCAGGGAGTCTGCATGTGTCCACTTTAAGCAGTGGATAAGATGAGCACAGTGGTCTTCTCTGAATCTGATGCTTCTTAAATATCCCTGTAAATAATCATTTCAATGTTAATGTAAGCTCATATAAAATCATAAAACTCAATAACCATTCATGCAATCGGATGTAGGGTAAAAATACAAAATGATAATACTAAGGTACAGTCGGGCAAAGCAATGTAAAACTGTGTTTTCAGTAACTGAGAAAGCAGTACACAACCTTTCATTATAGAAAGCACAATCTGAAGTCTTTTGTTAATGTTTGAGTTGAACAGTTTATTAAATATATTCGTTTCATTTTTTAGCTGCTGGAATAATTTCTTTGAAATTCTTGTCCATGTTAATATGATTGCTTCAGCTTTACATTTGTGCTGCAAACCTCACTTTTATATAATCCAGTTTCTACAGGATGCTCTCTTCTAATGAAGCACACTAGACTAACTGTTAGAGACAAACTTTGTCTTGTGGTGTCTTGTGGTGCTGGAAATAGTGATTGGAAGGTGTGTAAATGATGACCATAAAGGGATGCACAGGTCAATAGCAATATTCAAGCCATGATTGACTGGGATTAGGAGGCACGCACAGTGCCAAGAAATCAGTCCCAGCACCATTACACCACTATTAGCTTGGACTGTTGACACAAGGCAAATAGTTTGAAAATGCTCAAACTAACGCGCCTGGCACCGACAACAGGACAGAGTCCCATGCCACATGTCTCATATAAACATTAACTAAAGGTCCTGATGTGAAGGTCTGTATGCACCACATTGCTGGGGATTGTTGGTCTCTATTTATTTCAGTTTGAATATTGAGTTTTATTTCTTGCATGATTAGTTCCCTCATTGTTTCCTTATCTGTGCCATTAAACTTCAGTGTTTCCTTGTCTCTGTCTTTGTTTTACTTTTCTGATTTTTTCCTGATTGATCTCACCTGTCTGTCCTATTAGTCTGCACTTAGTCTGCTCCAGCTTCCTCCACTGCATGCATATGTAGTGGTGTCTTTCCAGTGTCGTCTGATGTGTTTTCTGTATGTTCTTCTGTTGTTGATCTTTGTGGATTTCAGACTTTGGTTTTCTTTGGCCTTTGTTAATTTGTGGACTTGGATTGCTGAAATTAAAGCCTACTGTTTGTTGGATTATTTGTGTCTCCTGCATCCAGCAGTTTGGGTCCTCTGCACTTCAACAAAGCCACCACACTCTGACACAGTAACATACCCTTGTATTTTATTGATTCAACTCTGTGACTCAACACTCGTCAGTGATGACACAAAAAGATAGTATGTCTACAATACATTCTTCTCTATTGAGTTACCCAATTAATGCGTAGAGGTAGTCGTCAATGACAAGCATTTTGGATGCAGCAATTTCATTCCCCTGCCGTTTTGTATAATCTGTCACCAAGGGAATGTTTAAAGACATTTTAATCCTGTGAGTGGTCTTCTGGCTTTGATCTGATGATTTTATTAATAAAAGTTATCAGTTTGAATTCTAACAAATCAAAACATTATGCTAACTGGATATGAAATCTCTCCCTTATTTGCTCATTCAGCACTCTGTCATATCTTACTATGAACATCATTTTGTATTGCCACAGCTTTAGTTATTACATATAAAATGTACACTATCTGGGGGATTGTTCACAAAAAACTGTGTATTTGCCACAACACTACTTTTTCCTTTGCACAATGTTTGGATCTATAACAAAACCATAACACTGTATACATATATACATACATCACAAATGATGCATACGTGTCTGGATTGTCAGCCTAATCTCATAACAACGAGTGAAACAATCACGCTTCCATCGATGTGAACTATTTACGGGGTTTTTTTTGTGTTAATGTGTATAGATTTTAAAGCAATATGTATAAAGTGAATTTTGCTTCATAATATTTCGAACAGGTGTCATCCTGGCTGAGTTGTCACCATGCCAACCATGAAAACGAAAGCTTAATTGCTGTGTTTTAACCAAAACCTATGATCTTTTTCCAACTCAGTAGTTTTTATTTCCCAATCTTGCCTCAGTTATTGTTACTCAGCCAAGCAGCAGATTTTTTATTAATAACATAAATGACAAAAATTATGTATGCACATCTGTACACTTGGAACCCTGGTATGAGTGTCAAAACGCCTTGCTTCCTCCAAATGTGGACCTTTTCCCCCCTAAAAGTGGAAAATATTGAATTCGTTTACATGGACAAGAATCAGTACATATGAGAGTGGACTGATGAAAAGTCATGTTCAGGGACAAGAAAAAAATGTTGAAAATATTGGAAAATTCTTTTTGAGAAACAATAAAAAATATAAATGAATGCCCAGAAACAAGTATCAATAGATTAAAGGTCCGACCGTTGCAGGCACTGCATCTGAAATGTGTCTAAATGTTAATTATAAAATAAAGAGTCAGTTAGCCTATACAGGGAGAAGTGAGTGAGGAAATACGGACGTAATTCAAGATGCATCCTGCCCACTTTTCTTTTTATTGTTCTAATGAATTGAACTGAAATGTTTTCTTTCCTGAGCAGACGTGGTCAACAGCGACAGCAGGAAAACACATCAGGCCAGCCACAAGTAGACAACAGTACTGCTCAGTATATACTATGTAATAACTGTTCTAAGAATGTTTTTTTTAATTATTATCATTTTTTACCCACTTTACATGAAATCCATGTAGTTCATGATTTCCTCCCAAAATAAATAAAAGGACACACACAGAGACAGGCATCAATAAATCTGGTACTAAAAGGAGACTGCCAATTAAACTGAACAAAGGCAAAGAACATTGTGTTTCCTCAGATGTAATATTTTAGCTCGGCTTTCAGAGATGTTCCTTGAGCTGTCGTACTGAGTTCGACAAATTGTTTTATTTACTTATTTATTTTTTTAAACTATGAACAGCTCCTCTTTTTTCCTTTGTGCACTGTGTTATGAGAAAATCGTGTCCATCAATTGCACACTTGGAAGTCAAGCTCATTTTGAAATGACATCTGTGAGTGCACTTAATTTTGTCATTTCCGACTGTGAGCGCTGTGCAGACAAAAGAAAAAAAAAATAGCCTTTAAGAATTAGTATGAAGTATAGATCTGGGACACAGCTAAGGTGTGAAGATTGTTCTGTTTGGAGAATTGCAGCCAATTATAGCTTCTGAGCATTTTGCTCTTTACAGGTACTTGAAGTTCTCAGAGTTGTGTTGCTTGAAATAAAATAAATATAAGCTGATGGATGCATCTATGCAATCAGTTATTTCATGTTGTTGTTGTTCTGTGCTTTTCCAAAGAGCTGCTGAGACTTTGTTTCTACCAGCAGCTCAATTCCTCCCCTGGCAAAACTCAACCGCAAAAGAAAAAAAGAAACAAAAATGAACTTTCCATCCTTAAATACTCTTTTTTTATTAACTTCAAATTGAGACTATTTCTCTCCTTGAAAACTTTTTAATAACTGCAAATTTCTATCTCAGCTTTGAATCTGATATTACAGTCAGCTGTAGTGGAGGGAGGAGACCTTCGCACTGCACCCAAGTCACACAATGCATGTGGGGCTTTGCCATATGAATTCAATTTTCATTACACCCCCACCACCACACCCCACACCCCCGTAATAAATGCGGTGTGAATCCAGGGAGGCCATGGCAGCAAAAAATAAATCTGATACATGAATAAACGATGTCCCGAGGGAAGGCAGGCTCCTCCTTTGTGAGGAAGATTGACTCCTCCAAGATGGGACACATCAGCCACAAGGAACGGAAACAGAAATAGAAACTGCAGACAGAAAGGCACTTTCTCGCAGACTTTCTGTTCAGCCCCGCAACCAATCTCGAAGCTGTATATAATAATAATACATATTCTATGCAGTGTGACTGCAAGCCATCAAATTCTCCCACAGGTCAGCAGTTTTATAATTTCCACAGTGGGAGAATGTAATTAAACTTTGACACAGAAACTTGGTCGCTACTCTAAAGTTGTCAGTGTATTCTGCTCTTCGGTCGAGCCAATTCGTTTTTATGATGCACTTGCATGATGATGCTGGTGTTTACATGTCTGACTGACAGATTTCTAGAAAGGGGATGGTATGCTACTAAATTATAGTTTCATTCCACTTCTATTGCATCACTTTGTGACTACAGTACTAGTTGCTGTGGAAGTATGTTTGCGCACTTCAGCAGGCTTAGGAAACATAGAATCCTCTCTTTTTTTGCCTCTGTGTGTTTTTCCTATTGACAAGACGGCAATATGTTTGTTTGCTTTGACAGCTGGGATGTTGTTCTACCACAGTCACAGGTGGAGGTATGACTTATATTTATGTGCTGCCAAAGTTATCGAGACATTACCTTTTTTTGTCACATTGACTGGACAGCAAAGTGTGTCTACCAACTATGCGTGCTGCTTTAAAAATGCTGTCTTGTCACATCCACAAAGACAGGTTTAATACACCTTGTCACTTGATATCAAATGTAACCTACTTGTAACATTTAAGAGGAGGGACTGTCACTGAAATGCCAAACTCTTATTGCTGTAAATTAAATTATAAAGCAAAAGTTGAAGGCCATGGTTGTTACTAAAACGCACACCGACATATGGTCCCTATGTGCCAGTAGTGGAACCTTAATAGCAATCCCGGAGCATTTGAGTAGTATCTCATTAATTCACAAATCTCTGAGGGAACAAACGCTCAATTTACAAATTGGTCTACACTACTGTGGTGAATCTCACTGAGAGCTATTAGCTCGACCACTGAATTCAACCTTCTGCAACCCCCAATCTGGCGTCACAGCAGATGGGTGGAGGTCTGTGATCTGTTGAGGCAATTTTGTGCATGGCTGCCATGGCCTGTCCTGGTGTGACATATCCTGCTGGTAGTCGGGCTGTACCCTGACCTTCACACTGGGCTGGCATACAGCTGTCTGGCTGGGAAATACAAACACACACTCGCATACACACAACACGCAGTCAATCCCTGGGGTAGAACAAAAAGTTTAGATTTAGCTGGGAGAGAGGTTTGGGTGTTTTGTACTGGCCAGCTACACCAGACAACTAGCTGGCAAGCAAAAGGGCAGTGTCCTCTGTCGAGCAAAATGTCAAATGTGGCTCCAAAATTGATGCTTAGTTGGTCGTAGATTATGTTTGAACAGATGACTGAGATTGGGAAAGGATTGCATCTATGTGAAGTGATTATGACAAGAGAAAACGTGAAAGTAGAGAGGTAAAATGTAGAGGGGGACTACGAACACACATACTCACAAGTCCTGTACAAACATATGGTCAAATACACAATGCTCAACCCATGCACTTCCTATTTGCCGGGTTAGGAGAACATGTAACATAAACCCAAAGAGACACTTCCTCCGAGGGGAGAGATCTCCTCTCATTACGAGCAGGATTGACACTGGCCCTGGCCTGTCCAGAGGGAGGTCTAAGCCAATAAGAGAGTAATTGAAAGAGGCGCTTGACTTCCCGTCTGTAACAGCTTACAGACCAGGCCTGATGTGCCTCTAGGAGCATGGTGTTTAGACAACAGATGGGCAAAGACAAACAACATGAAGGCTGGCTCAGAATTGCAGGGTAAAAAAAAAAAACTCTTCAAAGAGCGAAGGCCTTTTTCACCTCCTTTTAGATGATCACATTTATCTTCAGGTATAAGCCTGTGTGATGCCTTATCTCTCAAACCGAAGCTGGTAGATTAACATCTTGTCAAATTTGCCTCATATAATGCACTTATAAAAAATGAGTGAGCTCCATAAAGCTTAACGAACCAGAAAAAAGAAATGCACCAACAGTATTGTGTTTCATTCCTTTGCATTATCCCCTGAGCAGCTGTTGTCCTAAGTGTCAACTGCTGATCCAGAATGTGGAGAGTTAGATGCTGTGCCATATCATCTTGTCTCACCGAGGTGTGTGTTGAGTCCCGGCGGCTAGACTTGTTACGGAGATGACAGCATGTTATGTTTCACTACACAGCCCTCGCACTGACAGTCTGAAAGCCTGGAGCTAAACAAACAGGTATCTCAAGATCGCTCTCTCTCTCTCTCGCTGTCTCTCTCTCTCTCACACGCACATATGCACACCCACAATTACACATGTGTATTCAGTACATACAAGCAAGTACAACAAATACGCACGCCTCACAAGCACTAAAACATGGGGCAAACACATACACATATACATATACTCAGCAAACACATTTTGATGTTGTACAAAACATCTGCATCACTGCGGCACTTTTGCTGTGGAAGTGCACAGATGATGCAATTCCTCCCTTTTTTGCACCATAGGTAGGCGATAATCTCACTTCTAAATATTATGTCAGCGGTCATGTGGTCATGTATAACGTTCAGCGATCATTTAGAGTGAATCAAATCTTGTAGCAGCGAAAATCACTTTCTAAATACAGACCTTGGTTGGAATAGATGAGGGTTATGCATCATTTACTGTACTATATGCACCTGTAGGCATCAATAATTCAAGCACACACTTGAACCCCAGGTGTAACAACAAGGCAGGCCTTGAAACATTCCTGAAGAAACTGCAACGCAACATTCGACATGATCAAGAGACTGTGCTGGCAGAGTGAACACAACAGAATGTTATTCTAAGACTTGGAGAGTTTTATCCAGTAGCAGCTCTAAGTGCAGTCCTTGGCTAATGCAGTGATGAAGTTCTTTTAAAGGTAGAAACGCAAAATGATGACTCCGCGGGGGTCTAAGGTAGAAAACCAAAATGACTGCTCTCCGGGGGTCTAAGTGCTTTAGTGCTCCCGAGAAGGTAGGTAGCAAGCTAAAGGTAAGACGGGGTGGATTTGTGAGGAAAAGGCTTCAGTTCAAATCCCAGGGCTGATGGTGGAAACAAAGTTTGTAACACACTTAGATTTTGAGATAAACTCCCAAGCACTAATGTATCCAGTTAGAAACAGTACAGTATAAATGAAAAGCGGGACCACTCTAAAAAAAAACAGCTTATAATGAACTGACATTACCTTTAATTAGAGTTTTTCTATCAATTGAAGTAGGAACTGTTCTCGGGTTTAAATTCGACCCTTTGGGAAACAAATGGCTTGAAAGCAGAATGTCTTATTTGGAAGCTCCACTTATCATGCAAAACTCTCAAACACGATCTAATGAGAATACTCAATTTAGACGCATAATAATGCAAATAACAAGACGGATTCTGATGCATACTGAATCTAAGTAGTTACTTACAAGTACAGTTACTTGCCCTGTTATCATAATCATATTGCATGTCATTGCCAATTTAATCCCATTCATTGCAAACTGATAACAAATTGATGCCACCTTTTTACCGCTAGCTTGACTCAAAGTCGCTTTGAAGATAGCAACTGACTGCTAGTGGCCGCAGGCCTGGTCCCTAGTTTTGAAAAAAACATTTCCAAGATAACAAGATGACAACTTCATTGCATACAATCACAATAGTTTTGGTTACTGGTTACTGCTTTAGTGTAACTGTAGCATTAGCTGAATAGCTGTTCAGAACCAACAAGGACACAGATGCATACAGAGATTCCTTCATTTATTAGCATGATTTACAGAACTGAAAGACCACGGGTAGGTTTTGATCAAATTTAAACTTCCACCTGAGAACAGCCTCTCCTGCTACAATCTTCTATTCTATTCTATGCTTCAGTAACTTAACTGAAGCAACTGAAGCTGTTTCCTATATCAAGGACAGCTAAGAGGCAGCTGAGGAGGAAACTGAGATCATTTCCTATTATTATTCCCTGACCAATTTTTTTAACAGCCAAAATTCTACCAGTGACCTTGTCAAATGCTTCCTTCTGTAGCCACTAGGCAGTCACTGTGCCAAAAAATTGATGACATCTACAAGCACTCAATTTAATGTTGTAACATGATGTGCTGTGAAAAACTGTATTTTCATTTTGTCACCCCAATTCATAAATAGATCCTCATTTCTCCGTTGCATATTTCACTAGAGGACAATGGAGTCACACGAAACGTTACACAAATCTCTTCCCGGTATCTGACATCTAATCTAATGCCGTCCTCCATCCATTTATTTTCACTCCTGCTTTACAGACTATTATGTTTTTAACATTTGAGACTCCCAGTGCCCAGGCCCTCCTTTATCTTATTGAGTGACTTCTTGGTTAGGCAGGATACTTGGTTTGCCATTTGTATGGGTGCAGGACGCTTCATAAAACTCCAATGAGTCAATTAGGTTTCCCATCCAGGTTCTTCACCAGATCAGAGCTTTTCAAGGACTTTGGCTGATTTAAACCGTGTCACAGGTGCAACAGTTTATCCAAGAATGACATTTAAAAAAGAAAAAATCAAAGAAAAAGAAAGAAAAAAATGATGGGATCATGTTGAGTAGCTATGATTTCCCCCGTCAAGAGCACCAACACATATATTGCATGTGAGTTAGGTTTCTCTGTCTTTGGATGTTTTGTTATTTCTTTTTCTGGTGCTGCATGTATCAGCGTTCAACCAAAATAGTTGACTTGAATAAAGAGTTGACTCTTTATTCCGATATTCTCATCTCTCGCTTCAGGCAAAGACAGCAATACACCAAATGCACACCCACATGCATCATTTCAACAGCATCCCTTTTTGGGGACAAGTCCGGTCCCACAAGCATTATCTAACATAATATTACACTCCATAATTCACTCCATAATCGCAAGGCTGTTAGAGGAAGGATAGACTAATGTAAAAATGCAAGAGAAGAAATTTTAATTGCCCACCATCATATCTACTTGATCACATTTACAAAACCATCTTTTTCCTTCTTTGTATCTCGGTCCCACACAGCCAGCTCGAGTCTTTAAAATAAAGACACGTTTTTATATAAAGTGATTAATGTTCATGCTGCACTGTAGGCTGTAATTATGGAATTATTTATTGATTTCAGACATGGGCCTTTGCCTCTGGGTGACATATGAGCCTAAGCAACATGTCCTACAATGCAATACCTGTGGTACACAGATGATGAAGTCATGCATTCAAAATCACATTAGCATGGCTTTGACCAGTTTTACATAACGTATCCCCAGATACTGTGGCTCCCACTGGGACTTGAATAACGCAGAAGGCCTTGTGCAGTATCTTCCTGTGTTCTAAATACCCCCTCTCAACTTTTTATAAATGTGCAGCATTTATCATTTGGAATTCTACCACAAAAGCCTCTGTGTATCACTGGGGGAAGGAGCGAGAAATGGCAAAGGGAGTACTGGAATAAATTATTCGCAGACAAATCTTTTATTCCAACACGGAGCACAGAAAACAAGTGTGCCAGCTCCCCCAGTAATTCAAGAGGTACTTTTCTTTTGTTCTGCCCTTTGTTTTTTGCGTGAATGTGGAAATAGAAGTTGCTAAATAAGGCCCCTCCCATTTCCCCAATTCCCCTAAAAACTTTGTCTATCTTTCTCTTTCACTTTGGCAACCTCTATTAACCAATAGATCATTACCTTTTGTTGATTTTCAGTAAGGTGCACGTGTAATTAAGTGACACACTCAGAGTCTAGACTCCGAGTTGGCAGATGCATGCCTTCCAGTGTTTATTAAGTTTGCCAATTGAATAAATTACCTGTGGTAGCCATATAATTGAGTTGACCTTTTAAAATAACAAGACGGATGGCTCTGATGTGCCACAATGGACGTCACACCTTCCTCCTCCCCGTGTGACCCTCTCTTTCATTGTTTGGACTAGATTCCTCTTGTTAAGACTTCATTACTGCCACACTATCAATATTTAATCCTTATTCTCTCCAGCTGCTTTTGGTTGCATTGTAGATGACAGTCACAGAGGAGGAAAGACTTGGTCAAAAGGAATGAGATTGAGGAAAAGGGAGAGGAAGCTCAAACGTGGTACTTGGATGGGGTATCGCAAAATGACTCACAGACCTAAATTAATAAGTATTCTCATTAGATCGTGTTTGAGAGTTTTGCATGATAAGTGGAGCTTCCAAATAAGACATTCTGCTTTCAAGCCATTTGTTTCCCAAAGGGTCGAATTTAAACCCGAGAACAGTTCCTACTTCAATTGATAGAAAAACTCTAATTAAAGGTAATGTCAGTTCATTATAAGCTGTTTTTTTTAGAGTGGTCCCGCTTTTCATTTATACTGTACTGTTTCTAACTGGATACATTAGTGCTTGGGAGTTTATCTCAAAATCTAAGTGTGTTACAAACTTTGTTTCCACCATCAGCCCTGGGATTTGAACTGAAGCCTTTTCCTCACAAATCCACCCCGTCTTACCTTTAGCTTGCTACCTACCTTCTCGGGAGCACTAAAGCTTAAAAGAACTTCATCACTGCCAGAACCCCAAGCCCTCCACAAATAGTTATGTAGTTGCTCAAGGATGGTGATTTAACTGCAAGTTGCTAAGTGACATAGGCAACATTGCTTTTATATAGGAATATAGCTTGCTGGCATTCAGCTGGGTCAAGTCCACTAATGCAAAGAGACATGTCGCAGATGATGTCTCCAGTTCTTTGGAATGTGTTGGCAATCTATCTGCATTTTTATATTCAGTCCGAGTTGGACAACAATTGTTTGGTTGCCCAGAGCTTGAGAGTTGACTAATTTTTTATTAAATTTTTCCTTGGGGCAAGGGGGTTGCCATCTTATTTCTACTCTAGTGTGACTAAGCCATAATTGTTGGGGACCCCAGGAGGTGCAGTACTGAGTGTAATGTTAATTAGGTTAAAAGCTGTCATCTTTCATGTTTCCTCAACATCCACTACAAACAAGGAAATGACAACAAGAACTGAAATCTCATAGGAAACCTCTCTAAAGCTTTACCTATTGTGGGTTCAGTGAGCTGGGGGCCTGATCCTGTCTAAATTTTTGTTTGTGTATTTGTCCATCAGCTCATTCTAAAGTCAAACTGAGGTGCTATAAAGGTGACAGATGACAATGCCCCTGGTCATTTCACTTTGATCTACCATATTATGTTAAATCTCACTGCAACAGCTTAACATCCTAGATGCACTGATTTGTATTATAAAAGGACTGAATTGTACAAAACTGAATGAGATATACAGAAGATTGTCTCGGGCATAATGCAAACTTTGCTCATCTAACTTTGATTTTACCCCCTATTCCTTTAGACTTTATATCTGTTATCCCCACTTTAAATATTCATGACTTTGATCCTTTATCGCATTTCTCACTCTGTCTGTGTCCCTTGGGATTTATGAATGACTGCATGGCTTTTGTCACTGAACTTTCGGCTCTAGTGTGATAATTTTCCTGTCTTTCACGCTGCGACTAAAGTAGAGCATAATGTAGACTTGGGCACCTGTAAAAGCTCCCACTAGTGAACAGCAACTTGCTTAATATATAGGAGCACCAATGACACGCTGACATGGAGCAACACATCATTTTAACAACAGGAGGTTGCACTCAGAACAGCATAAAGTAAAGTATCTGAATGTATTTCCCAATGTTTATCTATTCATGATAAATGGTATCAAGTACATTGTTTAATCTTTAATTACGTGTGTAAGACTTTGAGTAATGACCATCCACTTATTCAAACCTGTAATTTTCTTTTTCCTTACTACGGGAACCCTTCCCTAAGTGGTATCATCACAGGCAATCATGTCTCTCCAGTGACACGGCTTTCCAAGCTAAGTACTTTAAAATAATTAATTAGGCTGTATGTTCAGCTCAATGGCCTGTTTTGTTTCCCCCACTTTCTTTAAGTGGTAGCCTGTACTATAGAGGATATTTCATTTAACATCATAACTCTTTAACAAGTCTTTCTTGAATTCTTAGATACATTTGACATTATTCACCTAAAATTGTTTAGATTTCTCTAAATTTATTTTTCTCTAAAAGAATCCACGTTATCCTCCAGAGAGCTTGTTTGAATAGCTACGCAGAGAAAACATGCATTATTCATGATCAACTCCTCCGAATAGCAAGAAATATGACCCTCAATACTATCTAATAAATAATGCAAATTTCCTTACACTGTATCTTTACCATAAATAAAGGCTGCATTTAACTATATAGTGACCTATGAAACAGTTTTGGCGTTTGAATAGGAAGGTTAAAAGTTAACAATAAGGGTTAAGGTATTTTTCCCAACAAAGATTGTGGTTGATAGCTCAGCTTTCTGGATAAAAGGTGTCTCAAAAAGTGAATTTTAAGCATCTCTGATGTACATTTTTTTCCCCTATAAAGATTTCTTTACAACTGCTGAACAGGCAGAAACAACAAATGTCCAGCTCCCTGCTTTGCTCATTATCTTGACTGGTCGCAGTGCAAGTTCTGACTACATCTAACCCAGTTTAAAAGAAAAAAAAAAACCTAAATGAATAGTTGTCTCCAATTCTAGCATATTGTGTTTTCACAATATAGAATTTAGCAGTTTTACAGCACAGGAGGAACACCACTATCACCCTAATTTACCCCATTTATTTTGTTATTCACAGTTCCACCAATTTAAATCGTTAAAGGTGCCATAAGGTGGCTGGAGGGTGGATGACAAAAAGAAAACTTCTCATAAAAGAAGAGCTGGTGTCTGCGTTTATAGCCTATGCAATGCAGTTTTAGTGATAATATTGCCATGTCTTTTATCTCCGTGTTCTTAGCGTCATAGTTTATGCTTGCACATTTACAGAAGAGACAATGTCACATTAATGTCAACACAATATATATATATTGCAGTTCTTTTTCACACAAATGTCTCTTCTCGCTAATTCACTAAAAAAATATTTGCAGTTAACAAATAAAAGAATAAATAGGCATATGTAAATAGTGATTATTATCATAATGGATAATCTAAGAAGCCAGTTTTCCTTATTCTGCTGAAGAAGCCCAGTATCTCAAGGTATATGCAGATCATCATTCGCCAGCACCGTTTACAACAATTGTAGATTACACCAGCAGTTTTACATCCCGCCTCTAATTGAGCACTTGTGTGTGTCAGAATTCAATCATCCCCTCTATTCTTCTCTCACTCGTTCTGTTTAAGGACTTTCAACCAGATAATTGCAGCCTCATCCATCACACTTTGCTTTTGGGTGTTCCTATTGTCATCCCATCAGTTAATTGCTGCAACCAATTTTTATAAAGGTTAGCATGTCATTTGGGCACTGTGCAAACAATACCCACCCTTCATTGGGGAGCATGAATATGACATTTTGTTCTCATTTTATGATGTGTGTTTACCTTGTAATAATTTTGACTATGAGCAATTATTGGCTCTGGTTGTTGTTCTGGGAACGCTTGGCTGTTGACTCTGTAGCTACGGACAGCTTGTTGTAGCTCATTTCCATGAATCACTACTGTGAAACAACAGCGATAAAATGCAGAGTCTTGGTTTCAGTAAGCCCTGCTTTCTTTGCCACATTTTTTGCAGAGTCTGATGCAACACAGAATCACTTATGTGCTCTACGGTTCTTGAATCCAGCAGCTTTTCTTTTCTTCTTCTTCTTTTTGTTTTTTACTGAGGGCTTCCATTTCACAGGTGGGCTCCCCTACAGCGGAGGCTCTGTTTGTTTTATATGAACTCACTGCTGACCCTGCTGACCACAAATCACACTGAAAGGGGAGTGAGAGAGTAGAATAAACCACCATGAAGGGAGGGGAAAGTACCTTTTAAGATCCGTCAAAGCCTTTGCTAATAGGGGTTATCCATCCAGGGCTTTCAAAATGTCACATTCTAGCCTCATTCATTTGCATAACCTCTAAAGCATCCAAGACAGCATGCAGCGCATTGATTCAGCCAGTGACTTCTTTCCTTGTTGATACAAACGTTTAAGCGAGTGTGACTGTGGCACTCCTTAATCCACTAAACTGTGTGGCAAGTAAGTACTCTGTCGCAGTTTTACAACCCCATCATGTTTTATTCGTACACACTCACGTTCTCTAATCTGCTGACTACTCTTGGGTAAATATCATTATTTGATCTTTGACAAATTATGAATGTTTCTAGTGAACTGAACTGTGAACAGCTCTGTGTAACGTGGAGATCCTATAACTCAGCAACTTTAAAGTCCATGAACGGATGGTTTCCAAAAAACAGCATTTCAATAAAATATAAAAAGGTTACTAAAAAAACGAGAACATCAGATGTATTATTTCCCTATTTTTTTTTAATATTTACATTTGTGTTCAGGAACTGAACCAGTGATGCCCATACTGTGTCATCAAAACTCATACTCAGTGGATTTTCTAGAGCTCTTTATCAATTCCTAAATTATTATTCATTATTATTACTAGTAATTATTCAATTTTGTATTGTTAATTATCATTATTAAAGACAACAGAAATAGCAACTAAATTAATTGTGCTTGAATAATAAATATCATAAACATTGCACAAACATACTGTATGTATAGTTACATCTATAAGTATTTGGACTATAATACAATTATATTTTGTCTCTGTTCGCCCCCCAAAATGGATTTTTTAAATCAAACAGCTTTTAAGGTTTTAACAAAATCATTTAATTATCAGTTCAGGATTTACAGGCGTTTTATACCTAGTCCCTCATTATCACAGGCTCAACAACTCCAGGATGTAACCGTTTGTGGGGTAACTTAAATCCCTGGCATTATTCTTCACACAACATAGACGGCGGATTTATAATTACTCCAGCCGCTATCTGAGGTAGTGCTAAGCCATAAGAAAAACAAAAAAGCTTGCAAACCAAGCAACCAAATGGTGTTCTATCATACAAAGTTAGTGCCTGAACCTAGAACAATAAAACACTGGTGTTGGAGTGCATGCTGTTTGTTACCTCCTTCATGATTAGATTGGTATCTTGGTGACCAATGCATGCACGGTGCCATAAATGAGTGCACACAGCTTACACAGTTTGCTTCCCCATGAAACTGCTGAAACACTTTTACGCATGCTTCTAGACAAAAACCACATTCTAACTAAACTCAACTTTGGTCATATAACATTAGTTATATGTCATAATTAAAACAAAACAACTTATATATATTTATCTTTTACAGGAGTTTTGCAAATTAACTGCATGCTAATGACATTTATAGATGATACAGCTGATGGTGTTTGTTTTCGACTTGTTTGTTCTTTTGTGCAATAAATAAATAAATAATCTGCTAATGCTGATTGGTCAGTTTGTTTTGTTCAGTTCAGTTCAGTTCAGTTCATTTTTATTTCAAACATTTCAAACATGTGCCTTCACAATCATTACAAAATATCATTCCATTATTTGTTTGAAAAGGAGTAGGCTGAAGTATTTAGTTTGGATTTATGACTGGATATACACTCAGGGATGGGACCTGCTTCCAAATGACTCCAGCAGACTTTAGGTGTGTAGTTAAAGTAAATATAAACTCATATATACGTATAACAAATAGCTTGTTTTGGTTAGTGATGACATTGATTATAAGGTGGCTATGACTCAAGAATTTATGCTGCTGATTCTTTTACGTGTCAAAATGGTGAATTCTGTGTATTTAAATTTATTTTGTATTTTACTGTTGGAAACTCTGTAAAAATACTGAAAATGATCAGAGAACAACAACAGAAAATCTCATGAACATCTCTTATGAAACTAAAATTTGCGACAGTTTATTTGTTATTTAATTTATAATGATTGTTAATAATAATTGTTATTAATCTATTATTTATTTGTTAGTCTAAACTAGTTACATTCTATAATCTACCGGCAACATTTGTCATTTCATTGGTAAAACATAAACTAGAATACCTAGAATTTAGTATGTAGTAGATAAATACTGCCTGCTATAGATACTGTTACTGTTGTCACTTTTGATCTTTCACAGTGGGCAAGTTTATATCACTTTTAAGTCAGACAGGCAGAAAGAAAATAATCTGAAGATATGGCAGCCACTCCATATGAAAACACAACAGGTAGCCCTCACTGCCCAAAGGAGCAAGTCCAAAGAGAATTTCATTAGGATGTTTTTTTTTTTCATTGTTCCAGGTCTTTTAGTGCCATCAAGACATTATTTCTGGCAGAGACACAGATCAGAATATGGATTGCCGACACGTTTTGCTACAACTCTGAAAGGCAAAGCACTATTTGTTCCAAATCATCACTTCATATTATCATATTAAAACCCTTCACTCTTGAGTGCCTCAGAGCATCAATAGCAATCATTTTGATATATTCTCAGCTGTCGGCAAACCCCAGCATTGAAGTTACTCTGGTTCTTTTGCTTTGTTGGCGAGTCAGTCACCAACAGTATGAGAGTTTCAGGATACTTTCTGTTTTAAAATGTGTGTTTTTCACATTGAATATCAAACACAATGGAGGGTACGGTAAAATAATGGAGCAGCTAGTGCTGTGTAGAGAAGCAAGAGAAATGATGTCAAGTGAACTGGAGTTAATTTGTACAGTCTCAGACAGAGTACCATCAAGGCATCATTTATCACCACCTCCATCTCCAAAGTTATTAATCCCTTTAGGCGTTGTTTCCACAGATAGAGATCGCAACGACACAAAAGTCTGGTCAAAGGAAATTAGAAGAGACGCAGTGGTGGAAAGTTCACTAAGTAGATCTGACCCTGTTACCAGATCCGTTCTGCACATACAGTGAATCGAACTAAGAGTACAGGGCTTTTGTGTCTGTGTCTTGGGTTTATTTAAAGCCCACCTAACATTGTGTTGTAGAAAAAGCAGGCATTTAGCAGTTCATACTGTAGTGCAGAGCCTTCAGTGGAAAGTGAAAAAAAATGTAATTTCTATTAATTTTCACAGATCAAAAAAATTGAATTAATGGTGGTGGATTAAAAAAAGATCCATAAGGGGCTTGAACAATAGATTAACATTTGCCAGGTGATCAGAAACATAAAATCGAGTCATATACAAAAGAAAGGCTTCATAATTATAAAGGGTTATGCGAACCTTACAGTGTCTATGTTATGGGCAGACCTTACTTTTGCAAGGCTAAGTAAAATAAGTCCAAATCACTTGGTAATGAAACTGAATAGCCACATCCGCATTAAGTCACTGTGGGAAAGCCCAAGCTCAAGCTAAAGATTTAGCTAATGCACCTGCATCCTGCAGTAGATGTATTTAGCATGACTGAGGAGGACGCTAGCCAGGGCTAAATGGCTAACAGAGACTGAAGTTTGGAGCTTTGGAAAGTAAACCTCGTTGGTACTAAGAATAGGCCACTCTTCACCTTGTGCAATTAGCTTTCAAGTACCGGTATAACCAAAATTAGAAATAATTTGAAAATATGTTAAGGAGATTCTTCAGTTACAATTGGTGGCTGTTCTGGTGTGTAGAGAGTTCATTGCTTCACTTGCACCTTTAGAAGAGGCAATCTTGCTTTATACACTACTGAACTTATGTGTCTGCCTTTCTTTAAGAATGCATTCATTGTTGTAAATATACATAGCAGTTCATCACGTTGTTTGTCCTTAAATTTGTTGTGTAAACTGAAAAAAGGTAGCTCAGTGTGCAGGTTTATTAATTATATAGTATTGCCTCCTGCAGCGCTGTTCTAAATATAAATTTAACAGGTTTCCCATTGTGCATTTTGAGTTTTCTAAACTTTTTTGTTGGCAGAGCACATTAGTGCAAGTGCAGCTGTGCATGTAAATAATAGCACGAATGTATGCCTCTTTGTGAAAGTTTTCTATGAAAAGGTAAACCAAATGCCTTGCTCTAAAAGATGGCTGTCTGTCCCTATGCTCTGGCACTAACCCTGGAACCTTAGAAGACATTAAATCCATTAATTCAACCCACATTTATTTTTCTGTTGTGGTTTAACTTTGTAGGCATAAAAATAGTGCACTTATTCTGTTATTATTCCAACCTCATATTGTCAAAGTTTTATTTTTGTCAACTACAACCCTGCTGTCACTTTACATCACCTCAGTTTAGCAAATGGCAGTGCATTTGACAGCAACCCAACCACACAATGCATTCAGAACTTGTTCTGATTCCAAAACAATAAACCATTAGCATGCATGATTGTGATGTATTATACTGAAAATAAAATGGCACCGTACTTCATATGCTCGGGGCATTGAATCGATTGAGAGTTGCAACATCAGCTGGAGAGAGAGTGTGTGTGTGTGTGTGCGCGTGAGAGTGAGAGAGAGAAAGAGAAGGGAATGATTCATTGGGAGAAGGGCTAAGGGGAGGTTTAGGACTGATGATGAAAATCGATAAAGAATAATAAATGAGAAACAACGGGGCAGATTATAGAGGTTATTAGGATGTGGAAAAAGGCTAGCTTCATCCTTTAAGCTCACACGGGAGTATGGGAGAAGGGGAAAAAAACCCCATGGAAAACACCTTAAAGTGATCATGCTGGATTGCGCTGTGCTGTAGAATGTTCTGAATTTTATTGTACAGTCGAGGGTGGCTGTAGCCTCAAGGTTGGCGAAGCAAGACTGTAAGCAGAAGGTCACAGAATTGAACTTCTCTGGGAGCAGGAAGGGAGCGAATAATCTCCTGCCCCAACTACTAATTAGGTGCCCTTGAGCAAGGTCTTCAACCCCCAACTGCTCTTGTGTGTCTGCTCAGGGGTGCACCATACAGAGTATCTCCCAGGTGTAAGTCTATGATGTCTGAAAAGCAGGGCTTGGTCTTTCCTCGGCAAAAACAGTTCAAGAAAATAACAACAGCGGTGGCAGCAGCATCACAACACTGTCTGAAAAACAATGATTTCTTGTGTGAGCTGGCAGAATTGAGAGTTTGCTGAATACACACAGTTCTGGTTAGGAGAAATGCAATCACAGCCACAAACAATGCTAGGAAATTAAAAAGCACACCTCCCCTGCCTTTGCCCGTCGTTATCTTTAAGAACACATACAGAGGCTGTCTGCAGATTAATTAAAACCTATATAGCGTATTGATGAGAATATGCCTTCGACAAATAAACAGACAGCTGGTCCCTTTCAAGAAAAAATACTTACGCCTTGACAAAAACAAACTCTGAGGTATTTAACAGACAGGTGAGAATAGAGATAGCTAAGAAAGAGCGAAAGTTAATCATCGTGCAAAAGCATTAAGAGAAGGTGTGGATGAGGACACAGCAGTGTTTAGTGAATTCAAATCTTTTTCTATTGACGGCTCTGTCTGCTAAACAAAAACAGTACTGTTCTTTTTATAATTCTGATATTAGAAGTTCTGTCAGTTCAATTAATCAATCAGTTACTTTCTACGAAACAAAAAATCCTACTGGCCGAGGATGTCTGATAGAACCCAGTCTTTGCACACTCTGACCAACGGTTACTGTGGTTCTTCTGTTTAATTTGACTAATTCAGTTATCCTTTTATCATTACGAATTTACATAGAAACGACTTAATAGCCTAAGGGCGGTAACTCGCATTCAAAAGGTGTGTTAAAAATTCAACTCACCCCACTAAAATTATATCAAAGTGGCAACAGATGTTTCCACAGGATCTGATCAGTAATAAGCAGGCAGATTTGTAACTAGCAGAGATGATATCAACTGAATGCCTTTTGAATGCTTTCAAGTACCAGAAACCTTTGGTTTCTATAAAGTTAAACCGCAGCATTAGCCAAGATGCTCCAAGAAATCAAAGGTTGGGTGTATAAATCATCAAAGAGCAGCAATTTGATCCATTTTTAATATAAAAGTATTGATTACTGCGAAGTTGGGTCTCAATCTTCAAAGATTTCATAAAGCCTACATATAGTAAACTAAGTAATCCTGTGTGCAAAATTAAAGAAGCCTGAATCAATACAGAAGACTGGAAATGATGCTCACTCATTCAAGAGCCGGGGAAGACTCATATAATTTAACAGCGCTCATTTAATTTAGCACAGTTACAGCAGCTGTATCGCGGGAGACTGTGTGGCTGGCCAATCACCAGTATTGCATATTACTCAGTTCATCTACTTTGTTTTTATTGTCGAGGATTGTATAACCTGGACACGACGCCTTGCATTTCAAGATATCGAAGGCATCGTGGTTTGTGGCTTCACTGTAAAAAAGGATGACCAGTTGCTTTGCTTTGATGAAATTGCACAGCTGGTTGCGGTGTATGAAGTGGTCGGAGGAGTGTGTGTGTGTGTGTGTGTGTGTGTGTGTGTGTGTGCGTGCGTGCGTGTGTGGAGGGGGGGTGGGGGCGGGGGCTAGTTTTGGGGGTGAGCTTGCAAGGCAGGAGCAGGGAACTCCGAGCTGAGAGCACACCTCAGAGAGCTCCATCTGTTCTCTTCGTCAAGTCCTGATGGGCAGGGATCCCAGTGCCAGGGCCCTGCTGGCTGCCTCTCTTATTGAAAATGCACAGACGCACACACACACATGCACACACAAATATGTTAACATTGCAAGTATGGGAGTGCACTCAAACGCACAAATGCCATATAAAAAGCCAACAAACATGAACATTGGTGCACAGCACACACACACTCACACGCGCACACACATAAACTGTCTACAGCTGTAATTGAAAATTGCACTCGGGACATGGCTTGTCGGAGAATGTAAGAACTCATTTTTCTCTTGCTACATCCTCTCCTTGTCCTTGACCCCGTGACCTCCACACCAGCAGCGCTGCAGTGACTCTGTACTGGCAGAAATCCTCAGCTTTTCAACATACAAGGGTACAACCATCTGTTTTTGATGCAGCTTTACTGGGGTGTTCAGTACTAATTCTCCAACACAAGCAGGGTTATTACTGAAAAATGACATTTGAAACTCTGTTTGTCGTTCCTTACAGTGGGAACCGAGTTTCATTCTCATCTTTAGTGGCTAAGAGGATTTGTCTGAGTGATGCGCCTGTGCTGTGAGTTTTAAATCATTGTTGACAACAGAGCTTCTCTCTGGATTAGATCTCCAGTTTCATTATGATAGCCCTGATAGCATCTCCTGAAGAATAGATAGAAGGTGTTATTATTTTACTCTAAAAAGTTTCCCTCCTCAACAGAATAAAATTAATTCAAAGTTAAAAGAGGCTTGTGTTGCCTCAATGTAGGACAGAGCCACATTTGAAGATAAGTGATAAAACAGTCCCTTTGAACTTGCTTGTCAGTCACTAAAACTTCTCTCTAGATATGATCTCTTGCATTTCAAAAGCACATTCTGCGTGGATGGATACCTTTGTGTATAGCTACATGTATAAAATGGATACTGGGTGGCTAGACAAGTCATTTTGGCATGTTGTAAACAATCCAAGAGCCTTTTTTCCAAAAGAGCCCAAAACACAGTTTGCATTTTCATTACATTTCAAACATCTCATTAGTTTTGGGTTCATGTTACAAGTATGGAAACTTAACTTGGCATATAGTGCCTCCTTTGTGTTTTTATCATTAGAGAACAGGGCGACCGTCTCCTAATATTGATACTGATATTGATAATGTACTGTTTATTATACACCTCTAATACTTCAGCTATACCTTTCCCATCTTCTGAAATTCTCTCTTTCTTATCCTCTGAGAAAATAGATAAAAAGTGATGCTATTTTTTCTCTGTTGACCTCATTATGGATTTACTAACTCTATCAACCTCCCAGCTCATTTCTCTTTTTTCAGCTGGGACAATTTTTTTACACTCGAAATAAACCACACTATGACAGAACTGTATCTAGACTGAAATTATCACTTTTCACCGAACCAAGATTTTACACCTTTAATTTTGATAGGTAGCAATTTTGAGTGTGAAAGCACCCTGTGAGCTTAGTGCAGCATCCTCACCCGTTTGTGCTGAATGAAACAAACAAGAAAACCTTCAACTTTTTCTGTAATGCAAAAAAAAAAAAAAAGATTAATCACTGGTAATACTACACATAATGACAGAGACGGGCTCGACGCATGAATGGCTCCTTAGTGCAGTGGATTACACAACTGCTAAAGAAGTAAAAGCTCACTGGTTTAACACTGGGGAAAACACACATCCCTTCAGGCTTGCATCAGGAAAGGCATCTGGTGTAAAAATCTGCCAAATCAAATATGTCGAGCTACCCGCTGTGGTGACCCCTGTTGTATGAGGCAGCAACTGAAAGTAGCTTTTAGAGGGCAGCATGGTGGTGCAGTGGTTAGCACTGTTGCCTCTCAGCAAGAAAGTTTGGAGTTTAAATCCACCATCCGGCTGGGAGATGCTCTCGTTATGCTTGTGTGGGTTCTCTCCAGTTGCTCCAACATCCTCCCCCGTGAATGGGGTCAGGTCAATTAGTGGTGTAAACGGTTGTCTCTCTCATCGTGTTAGTCCTGCGATAGACTGGTGACCTGTTCTTTTGCCCTATGACTTCTGGGATTGACTCCAACCCCCATTGCCCTGGACTTCATTAATAACTCATTAACTTTATCAGTCTTATCAGCTACTGCAGCTCATTTCTCTGGTTGACATGACAATTAAGTTCTAACAATTATAATTATTTCTTAGATATAAAAATGTCGAGCACTGACTCATTTCTGCTAGGTAGTTGTGAATATTTGCATTTAGCAAACTGAATCTCTGATGGCATCACTTTGGGAATATCATACTATTTGAAGTGACCGATTAATATAAGATTCTTGTCTTTGAACTGTGGGAGGAAACTAGAGCCTCTGGGAAAAGAAACGCAAAACAAAGACACTCCAAAGGCTCCAGGAGATAATAACAAACTCACAACCTTCAAAAAATGTTAGCGCAAGCCAGTGATGTCTCACTCAAGAGAAAAATTCACAAAAACAGTAAAATCAATAATGAAAATAACTGTTGTAACTGCACTTGTAAGAATGGATATGATTATTAGAAAAACTGCCAAACACTTTTTTTTTTACCCACTTTTCATGTGGTAAAAAAATATGTTGTCTTAAAAATAAATATATAAGCTCATGTGCATTTAAATTAAAATATGTCATATAAATAGTATTTGATACTAGTGCACATTTGCAGTACAGCTAAACTTTGCATTGTATTATCTTCATTTTTTGCATAAACTATGGATACAAGTGTATTTGTTTTTTAAATGATGAAGAAAAAGATGGTGGGAGAACTGAGAACGAAACCCACCTATGGTACAGCAAGGTATCCTCTAATAGGCACATGCTGTATATAACTGGCTACTGAGTGAGAGGTGTGTGCAACTGTCTGAGGAAATCAGCGACTGTAAAGAATTAATAAAGGCAGTGATCCACCCTTTTAACCATTTTGTAATTCACAGATTCAAATCTCATTTGTGGGCTGTAATAGTAGGGATATCCTTTCATAACACGAGTGTGACAGGGAACTGCCTGCCTCAGTTGGACCAACTCATGCTTGATAGTGCATTATCATTAGTGGGGAGCTGCAGATTAATATTTCATTAGGACTGTGGCTTTGCAAGGGCTTCCAGGCATACCAAGTGATATGTTATTCCCTGCTTCACACCGATTACTCTCTCACAGCCTCGGCCGGGATACAAGAGCCCTTATTATGATGGACAGAGCAGTGGAGCAAGGTGTTCAGAAAAAAAAGAGATATCCCTATTTAACGGTGAGTAAGCATGGCTGGCCAAAGCGGTGTATCATCACTTTTCGGGGCATGGCCATAACAAACCATTATCGGGCTGCTGCGGGTGGTGGGGAGGAGCACCAATTTTAACAGGGCCACTTGTCATGGACAGTGAATGAATTCCCTTTGGATTCTAATCTCTCAAAAACAACTTAGAAAAAAAGTAGAAGACAGAATATCGTTATAAAATCACAAAAGTAAAAGAAGAATCAAAAGTTGACTAAGTTGTAAGTGTTGCACTGACAACTTTATCAAGAATTAAACCTTTCATTATATCAGTGTTATGGGCAAAACAGATTTGAGAACAATGTTTCTGTAAACTGAGAAGCCTTTTTTTTAACTTAAAGTTTGTTTTGCAGATGTTTAAATGGGGCCTGGCGAAATTTAAAGACTTTAAAATTTAGTGTATTTGTATTATAAGCTCATGAGGCACTTCTTTGGTACAACTGTTCAGTTGCTTGTTATTACAACTGTCTCTTCAGCCAATCATGTGGCAATATGACAGATGGCAATAAAGCTAAAGTTTAAACTTTAGCATTAAAATAAAGAAGAAAGGTGGTTCATGTTTTCAAAGTGTTAATACTATGTATAAAGAAACAGGCAGTAGATTTATTCAACTTAAGATAATCCATAGGTGGCATCGAACACCGCAACAATTGTATAAATGGAACCTGGCCTCTACGGACGAATGTTGGAGATGTGATGGTCAAAATGCTTCGATTTTACATATCTTATGGAGCTGTTCGGCACTTCGAGATTGGTGGGAAAATATAATGGAGGTAATTTTCAATCAATATGACTGTATTTGGTCCCCCTTTACAAGCTGGCTTTCTGTAACTTGAAGAACAGAAGAGTAATGATAGAGTGGTGGTGTGGGGATTGGTGTGCGAAGAAAGAATAGGATAACTTTCCTTTGGGTTTTTTTTTGTTGTTTGTTTGTTTTTGTTTGTTGTGTTTTGTTTTGTTGTTGTTTGTTTTTGTTTGTTTGTTTTTAAACTATTTATTTATGTAGTTATTCTTAAGTTCTGTTATTGAAGTTTAAAATGAAATAAATAAAAATTGTTGATGACAAAAAAAATAAAGAAGAAAGGTGGTTCGTGTGCCTTTGGTTGTTGGTGCCAGGTAGCCTGAATATTTTACAAACTGCTGATCTACTAGAGTTTTCCTGCGTAACCAATTCTTGGATTTGCAAAGAACGGTCAGAAAGAGAGAAAATATCCAGTGAGCCGGAGTTCTCTTGTTGATGCCAGAGGTCAGAGGGAAAAGGCCAGACTGCTGATAGAGGGCATGAGTAATTCATTACAACCAAGGTATGCAGAAGAGCATCTCTGAGTGCACAACACATCAAATTTTAAAGTAGATGTTCCTTCCAACCGTACAGTCCGCACAGGCTCACCGGAACTGGACAGCAGAAGACTGGAAAATTTTTGCCTTGTCTAATGAGTCTCAATTTCTGCTGTAACACATAGATGGTATTTGTTGAAAGCAACATGAAGGCGTGGATTCACCCTGCCTTGCATCAAAATTCAGGCTGGTGCTGTGGTGGTGTAATGACGTGGGGGAAATTTTCTTGGCACATTTCGGGCCCCTAAGTACCAATTCAGCATTGGTTAAATGCCACATCGTTTAAAAGGTGAGTGTTTTTCTTGTGGAGCATTTGTGCAGAGACAAGTAGCCTAATGAATATTTTAAACCCTAGGTCGTTAACACTGATGTATTTCGGCGATTCTCCTACACCAGTGTAGGAGACTGCCAGACTGGCAGTCAGTTTGACGCTACAGATAACGTGAAGCCGGTAAAAAGTAATTTGTGTTGTGTCACCTGCATGAGTTCATGTGAAAGTTAATCTTATGCTTTATCACTATAGAGAAAATACCAGATCCATATTTACAAATGAACCAAAAATAAAATTATGAAAGCCTGTCGCAATATGTTTGCAGTTTTTCAGCAGAAGTTGGACAGGTGCATGTATAGGATGCAGGCTTTTTTTTTTTTGGGGGGGGGGGAGTTGTGGTTGCCTGTACTATATGTTGGACAGAATCACATTTCATAAAAAAAAAGAAAAAAAACTGTTTGATAAAACTTATGCAAATCCTCCCCTCTGCAAAGTGCCTGTATTATTTTTGACATTCTCTTGAAACTGGGAGGCTTCAAAGACAGCATGTTTAAACCTCAAACTGTTTGAAATATCAAAGCGGTAGTATGGCAACTTTCTAAATGTCACCGTGGGGGATCTTCCACTCTTTTGATGCTCATTTCATGAGGAACAGTAATGACAGGTCTGAAGGTGTTTCAGCAACCCTATCAATGCTGAGGCACTGCTCTTATGTCATTCCTCCCTCTGTTTGAATACCCACTTTGAGGATATGAACATGAATCACTATTTCATTCCTTAGACCTGCACATTTTTCATCTTTTGAATGATGTAAATTCTTAGCTTACAGAGTAATTGCAGTTGTCATTTTTCCTGGATTTCCAAGGCTCCTATCAGAGGTGTCTATTACTGTGTGAAGCATTATTCATAAAAGCAAGGAGACTTGAATCATTCCTAAAGGAAATACTGGCTTATAGCTTAATTTATTAGCTGGATATTAGTGTTAAAAAATGGCACAAGAAGTCAGGTTCTGTCAGCGTCTGAATAGCCACCAGTACTGGTGAATGTTCCACACCCGTGAGCTATGAATAAGTTGATGGGTTTAATGTCAGGCTCTTTATGTAAAAATACAAGCTCTATTAATGGCTCGATTGACCCAACAGGGTGTACAGACATAATTAAATCCATCCTTGAGTAAGTCTTCCACTTTCTAATTTTGAACTTGGACAACATGATTGTTTCTCTGTTTGATGGTTATCCCGGTCACTGAACACTTTCGGTCTGTTTGTATGCTGGCCCAGTCTCATTTATCAGCATCTCTTCCATTAGTTTTTATTCTATACAGTACTGATCCAATCCACTTCACACAGTATCTGGTATTAATTAAGTTGATCGAGCCACCCTCTTCTTTCCTGCCATTAGTTTGGAATGAGGAGGGCTGTAGATAAAAATATGGAGCTGACTGTTAGGCACACAGTGTGCATAACGATTTAATGACTAGATAATCAGCCCATCAGTGGTGCTAATGAACAGTTGTTATGTTAACTTTTATCATCTCTTGCTTCCTATGCCAAAAGAAGTAAAACTTCAGAAAATTAAAAGAAAGCTGAAATCACGGTGCCCTCATCTACCAAGACAGCACTATATCACTTGCACGTGTAGGCAATACAACAGAACTTTGGTGATCCATGTCTAAATTAGTCAAAGAATCATGGGAACTGTTACAGTTTAAGAGAGACGCTTATTTAGTAATTTTAGCAAATTTCACTGAAAAGTGAAAAAATCTTTGCATATGTATGAGAGGGTGTGCATGTGTATGTGTTCTTGTGCATTTTTCTTAATAACCATTCACTGATTAGCTTCAAACTTGGCAGGTGTATTGTAGGAGTTCATGAATGAATGGGTGAGTAAGAGAATCAGATAGGTACCCCACCCGCATGTGCTATGTTCAGACCAAATGGGAAGCAAATGTTCCACGCGGAGTGACTGCATACAAAGAATAAGCAAAGCCATGAATCCATGCCACATGAAAATATTTTAACGTCACTCATCAGCTCAGTTTATCCCGTTGACGGTGGATTTGAACTCCGCTCTTTATAGGAATTATCTGCTTTCATATTTTTAACTTCATAGTATCAGCTAACGAATGATTCATAGATCGGTGTTACGAGGCTTAAGAAACAAATTCCTCTGAAAATACTCTGGTTCCTTGGAAGAAAAATCCAAAGAAATTAGGCATGGCTTAAGAGTTTTGCACAGTATTATTCTTTGGAAGAAAGTTGGCTGTTTGGAGGAGAATATTTAGTGTTTGTAGCTCTGCATAAGCACTGACTCAGAAGGAACAGTGTCTCTTTCTCTGTCCCAAGTGCTGCGCATAAAGAAAATGCAAACAGCTTGTCTGGCTCTGTGCAAAGGCAAAAATAAATATATAAATAAATGCTGCTTCGACCACTTCAAAGCTCCATAAGTTCCTGTTCCAAAATCGATAAAATAAAATAAAATAAAATAAAATAAAATAAAATATAAATCAATCAATCTACAGAGGGCTGTGCTTTTGTCATTAGGGTCTCACGACTTTGGAATAACATGCCAGAGGAGACAAGGCTTGCCGTGTGCCTTGTGACACGTGTCTCACTCTGTCCTACTATAATCATTTACTGTTTTGCAATTAATGTTTTCTTTCTTTCTTTTTTGTGTCGACTTTTTACATGATGTTTTCCTTGTCTTCTCTCTATTCTGTTATTGTTCTGGGACTAATATCTGACTATGAATTTAGCATTCTCTTTTCTGTCTGTAAACTTTGTTTTTAAGAGGTGTTATGTTAATAAATTTTATTATTTTAACAAGCTGCTTTGAGGAAATTTTGTTTCCCATGTAGTCAGCGAGCAGTTGCATCCTCTCTCATTTCCATCGTGTCAAATGATGCTTTTTGTTAAAGCCTCCAGATTACACAAAACGCTTGTCATATGTGTCTTAAGACATCTCTCACTCTTGACTCTTCAGCTCAAGCTTGCAAAGGATCCTTTTCCTATAAGTGTGACCTTAGTGTCGCATTTATATCCACCGGGTAAGGGTAATTCTTTCATGTGCATAGTTAATCCTGTGGAGGGGCATATTATAATCCACACCACAATCTTTACTTGAGCCTAACCAAGCAATTTCAATTGCCTAAAAGTAGTTGTCAGTGCCTACATCTAACTGAAGTATAACAAATGAAAAGGATGGAGATCAGGAAGCGCAAAACCAGGTGAATCAATGATTAGAAGAGAGGCTGTGAACCAAACTTCTCACTCCTGCCTTCATATGTAGGCTTTGTCTATATCCTATTGTACTGACCTTATCTCGCACATCTGTTGTGTAGAGAAATTAGCACTGTGCTGATTAATATTAGTATTCGTTAATTCAAGTGTCTTAGGGGAAAGCTTTGAGAGTGGTTAAATGCCACTGCATCCTCAGTCCTCAGGGATACAATGCCAGCAATGTCTGTGACCATCAGATTAGATATTTGTGTAAGAAGGAGTAGTTCACATGTGATGCTGTCTACAGTGCACCTGAGAACAAGGAAATGCGCTTGAGCTATCTCTCTGCATTTGGTACCACTGGCCTTTTGTTTATTATTGTTAAAAGAAGGACAGCTCCTGGTTCCATATCTGGTGAAAGGACAGCTCTGTAAGAGCGTACGCTCAGAATAAACTAATCAGTAAATAAATATATAAATAAATTCACCTCTACCTTGAGGCTCCTTCATTGTGATATTACAAGATATTCTACATCTTGTAAGAGGACAGCTGTGTAAAATTCATAAAATACACCAAGAACTGGTTTCTGATGTTCCATTTAGCTCTTCCTGTGTAATTCATCTCCCATCACACTGTTTTTCTGCTTTCCAGCTCCCCTCGATTACTGATATTTCAGATTTCATCTGTAAGTCAAAACCTTCTACTTGTCAGCTAGACCCCATTCCTACAGTTTTGGTTAAGGCATGTGTTGTGGAAGTTTTCCATTTAAATAAAGCCTGCAGACGAGCGGTGAGCGGTAGCTAACATTCTTTAATCCAAACACACAAAGAAACAGACAACCAAGCTTGCGAAGAGCCTACATGACCGCGGGGCAGGGTCAGCAGAGTCTCACTGAGCCTAGCATGGCTCTCAGTTAAATACCTTCTCCAGGAACAAAAGGCAGTACACAGCTGTTTCACACCTTAAGGTTCACACTCCCTTGCTACCTCCCAGAGTCCTTGAAGAGACAAAAAACTCTTCCTGCGGAGTGGTCTGCCTCCCCTAACTTCCCTACTACACCCCCACCATTTGTCTTACAGTATGGGTGTGAGACATGTTAAAATCCAGTGCCACCAAGGTATCATACAATAAAATAATGTGATTAATACATAAATAAAAGAAATTCCTATGCAGCATGTCTACGGCGGCTAAGCTGTCATCCCTGATGGACAACATCTCCCACCCCATGCAGCAGACTGTGACAGCACTGAGCAGCTCCTTCAGTGGGAGACTGCGGCACCCACGGTGTGGGACGGAGAGATTTCGCAGGTCTTTCCTCCCCACTGCTGTCAGACTCCATAATAAAGACTTTAACTGATCAAGCACACACATCCATACATATGCAATAATACTAAGTGCAATAATCCTTTCTGTCATCGTTGTATTTTTACTCAGTTGTATATAGTATTTGTATTTGTATTCTATTTTTATCTTATTGTATATTTATTTTATTTTATTCTACTGTATATAGTATTTTATTTTATTCTATTCTGTACAGTTGTGTACTGTATTTATTCTTATTGTATTCTAATTTTTGCCTCATAACTTTTGCACTGTCCACTTCCTGCTGTGACAAAACAAATTTCCCACGTGTGGGACTAATAAAGGTTATCTTATCTTATCTTATCTTATCTACCTTCTTTGCTTCCCCTCATATCTGCTATCATCTGCTCTTCACTTACCACTGGAACTGTTCCTGCTTCCCTCAAAATTGCCGCCATCACCCCAATATTGAAAAAAACTGGTCTAGATCCCAATAATTTTGAGAATTTTCGGCCTATTTCCAATCTACCATTCCTTTCAAAAATTCTTGAGAAAATAGTTGCCACACAACTCCACTCACATTTAACTAATAATAATCTGTATGAACAGTTCCAGTCTGGTTTTCGCCCCTCCCATAGCACTGAAACAGCACTTATAAAAATAACCAATGATCTTCTTATGGCAGCTGACTCCAGTTTACTTTCCATTCTTATTCTCCTTGATCTGAGTGCTGCTTTCGACACTATTTCTCACTCTATACTTCTCAGTAGGCTAGCCTCTATCGGTCTCTCCCATACTCCACTAGCCTGGTTTAAATCATACCTGTCTGATCGCACTCAGTTCATTCAACTCAAATCCTTTACTTCTCAGCCTTTCCCTCTGACCACTGGCGTGCCCCAGGTATCTGTCCTGGGCCCCCTTCTTTTCATTATCTACCTTCTACCGCTTGGACATATTTTCCGTAAATACAATATCCATTTTCACTGTTATGCCGATGACACCCAGCTTTATCTGTCCAATAAACCTGATTCTGCTCTTCCCCATCCTCCCTTACCCTCTGTTTAGCTGAACTAAATTCATGGTTCTCTTCTAATTTTCTCAAACTCAATAGTAATAAACCCGAGCTCCTCTTGGTAGGCACTAAATCAACATTATCCGGAACCAACAGTTTCTCTATTACTATCGATAACTTACCGGCCTTCATTTCTTCCTCTGTGAAAAGTTTGGGTGTCATCCTCGACAGTACTTTATCTTTCATTTCACACATTAATAACGTTACTCGGTCTGCATATTTTCAATTGCGCAACATTAATCGTCTCCGTCCTTTTCTCACCCCATATGCCACTGCCATTCTTGTCCATAGCCTTGTTACTTCCCGGATTGACTATTGTAATTCACTTCTTTTTGGTCTTACTCAAAAATCCATCCACAAGCTCCAATGCGTCCAGAACTCTGCTGCCCATATCATCTCCAGGACCCCTTCTGTCCACCACATCACTCCTGCCTTGCAGTAGCTTCATTGGCTCCCGGTCAAATATCGCATCAATTTCAAAATACTCTTGTACACATTTAAGGCTATTCATCAACTCTCTCCTCTGCTCTGCTCCATGACTCTGGAATTTCCTACCTCCTGATTTAAGAAATATCTCTTCCTTCTCACTCTTCAAGTCCAAACTCAAAACCCACTTGTACAAAATAGCTTATCCCACATAACCTCTCCACTCTGCTATTTTATTTGTTTATGTCTTATGCTTTTATGATTCTGTAAACTGCTTGCGTTTATGTTGCTTTTATTCTACTATGTACAGTGACCTTGTTACGTTTCGGTGTTGTCAGTGTTTTGTTTTTGCGTGACTGTCATGTGTTTCCTGTTTTACTTTGAAGGTCTGTTGTTATCTTAGTGTGTTCAGTTTACGTTTCCTTGTCTCGTCAGGTCTAATTTGCCCCAGCTGTGTTTCCCTCCTGTGGTCCATTCCCTGATTGCTCCTTCTATGTATTTAAGCCCTGTGTGTCAGTTGGTCATGGTCGCGATCTCCCCCGTGTTGTAAATAGTTTGGTGTTTTGATGTAAATAAATAGTCTGTTGTAAATAGTAGTGATGGGCAGATGAAGCCCCATGAAGCACTGAAGCTTTTCATCCAATTGGTTCACCCCAACGCGAAGCTTCATGAAGCTTCATTTGCTCTAGCAGGACGTAAAAATAATAGCTGGCATGAATTTGAAGAGTGTGGCATTTTGCACACAGCCTGTAAATGTCAACAACAAAAGGAGTGTGTAAAACATGTATATTGTAGTGATGGCAGTATACTGTGTATATTTATAGTGGCAGTATGGGAAATGATTATTTGGAAATGCTTGAAATGGAAATGATCATTTACTGTGAGGTGAGGTGTGGTTGGGGTGTGGACAGTGGTTGTGCTTTTGTAACGTTGAGGTATGGACAGCTACACACTGCCTGTTCACATTTTATTCTGTAAAAACTAAATTTTCACTGCTTTTATGACCTTTTTAGTGGGGAGAACATAGCTAGGATTTAATGATTTAACAAATCTTTTGAATCCTTTGTCCTCCACAATGCTAAATGGCTGGGAGTCCTCAATCACCATGCTGACCAGGTCTTCATCTATTTGAGATTGTTCTCCTGAGGAAAGACAATAAAGATAAAGCACAAATATAAATATCACATACGTAACTTATAACAGTTGTACAATATTGTTATATCATTTAGTAACATTACTGCATCCTATATTATCATTGCATTTGATGGCTCACCTGGTCTTGCTCCACAATCGGTGTCCCCCTTATTCTCATGCAAAGCTCTGTAGTGCCTAAGCATGGATAAGGTGTTGTTGTTGTTATATCCCAGCTCCCTGGCACATAGAAAACACTTCACCTTGTACAAAAGTCAAGACAGCTCAACATAAATTGTATTGCACCATCAGTATCATGAAAATACATCTTCTGTAGAAATTTACATACCTTGTTGGGAGGAATAAGATCAAAATGTTCCCACACAGGGGAGGACATCCTCCTCTTCTTAGCTGGCTCCATTCTCTCCTGACTTTCCTCACTCTCATAAACCTCCAAACGGTCTCCAAACTCTCACTAACCGCAACTCTCCATCAAACACCCACATTTTTGAATGAAGTCTGAGGGGTTTATATCGCTGTCATATCTCGCGGCAAAGTTCGAACCACTTCATGAACCAGTCACGTGGTACAGCCGGGCAGCGAGGCTTCGGACGTCATCATTTTCAGCTCCTCCCATAAATGAAGCAAGCCTCGATACGCGCTTCGCGGAAACGCCCCCTCCATTACTCGACACACGCTCCGAAGCCTCGATACAGAACGTCCCATCACTAGTAAATAGCTGTGAATGGGTTTGTTAATATTTTCGTTTGAGATACCTTCGTTTTGGGATTTTGGTGGAGAGCTTTAGTTTGTTTCTCGTGTGTTTTTTTTCTTATTTTTATTTTCATACGTTGCACGCCGGTTGCCTAGGCCGGGGTGTAACATATGGGGGCTCGTCCGGGATTGCCTTCGCTGGGGGGGTCCGAGGACCGCCCCAGCCTTTGTCGTCTGCTGGAGGGTCAGTGGGACCGCTCCAGCCTTCATCAGCTTCGTCCGTCTTCGCTGGAGGGTCCGTTGGAGGGACCGCTTCAGCCTTCGTCCGCCTTCGCTGGAGGGTCCGAGGCACCGCTCCAGCCTTCGTCGTCTGCTGGAGGGTCCGTGGGACCGCTCCAGCCTTCGTTTGTCTTTGCTGGAGGGTCCGTGGGACCGCTCCAGACTTCATCCGTCTTCGCTGGAGGGTCCGTGGGACCGCTCCACACTTCATCCGTCTTCGCTGGAGGGTCCGAGGGACCGCTCCAGCCTTCGTCTGCCTTCGCTGGAGGGTCCGGGGCACCACTCCAGCCTTCGTCGTCTGCGGGAGGGTCCGAGGGACCGCTCCAGCCTCCACCAGCCTTCATCCGCTTTTGATCAAACATTTCACTTGGGGTTACATGTTTGATTTTTGGGTGGGGGGAAATGTTAAGTTTCGGTGTTGTCAGTGTTTTGTTTTTGCGTGACTGTCATGTGTTTCCTGTTTTACTTTGAAGGTCTGTTGTTATCTTAGTGTGTTCAGTTTACGTTTCCTTGTCTCGTCAGGTCTAATTTGCCCCAGCTGTGTTTCCCTCCTGTGGTCCATTCCCTGATTGCTCCTTCTATGTATTTAAGCCCTGTGTGTCAGTTGGTCATGGTCGCGATCTCCCCCGTGTTGTAAATAGTTTGGTGTTTTGTTGTAAATAAATAGTCTGTTGTAAATAGCTGTGAATGGGTTTGTTAATATTTTCGTTTGAGACACCTTCGTTTTGGGATTTTGGTGGAGAGCTTTAGTTTGTTTCTCGTGTGTTTTCTTTCTTATTTTTATTTTCATACGTTGCACGCCGGTTGCCTAGGCCGGGGTGTAACAGACCTTGAGTGTTTTGAAAGGCACTTTCAAATAAAATGTATTATTATTATTATTATTATTATTATTAAAAGGAACAAACACAGAGCACACACAAGGAGAATCAAATTACTCTTATTGATACACGTTTTGTTAACACCCAATGTTTCCTATTAAAAGAAAGAGAATAATTGTGTTGTTTTTACTTTAGACGGCCTCCCATCCTTTGACTGATCTCTGTGATACTTATGATGTTGGAGATTCAGCAAAAATACTTCAATCACCAGCCCAGGATTGCTAGCTGAGTGCAGAATTGTGCTGTTGCTTTGGCTTCTCTAGCACTCAGTTTGACATTCAGCATGGTTTCCCCAATGCTCTCAACCCTTTGAGCCTTTCACATTCTTCTCCCAGACTGCTGGCGAGAAGAACTGGAAAGCATCCTTGTGCAACAATATCAATATTTTAGCTTCCAGGTAGGCACATTCAGAGTGCGGGTTCTTGAGTTCATTTTATTCATTTATACAATTCTCTTGATAGGAAGAACAACACAATACCAAGTCTTTCACTTACTTTGTGAGTTCAGATTTGTTTGGCTAACTCTGTTCTCTTACTTTTCTTATAATATTTATTTTCCATAGTTAGACAAGCTCTGTAAAGAAAATGTTCAAAATGTGTCACAAAGCTGAGCAGTACATTCCACCTTTTCACTTAACCAAGTCCCCCTACTGCCTAACTTAAGCCCAAGATTAATTGTCTTTTTCACACAGTGGTCTTATTGAAAAGGCAGGAAAGGTGACATGTGGGTTTCTCAATCGACTTTTTCCCTAAGTTAACACAAGCTCTTTTTACTTATTATCCTGAAAAAAAGTCAAATTCCCAGGGCACTTTTGTAACGCTTTCTGTGTTACTCTCTGCATGGTTGATGTTATGGCTTCAAGAGGGTTCTCTGAAGTCCCAAGCTCCTCAAAGCTGATGCAGTGCAGAGTTGGAACCATCAGGAAACAAAGGACTGAGGGAGCATAAGCTCTCATTTTCCAGAGCAAGTTAAAAGCAGCACAGCTCCTTCTAATGCTCAGAGGCCTATTTTAGATATAGGGAGCTTTTAATGTCTAATGCACACTGCTGGGCTCACTGACAATGTCGATGGTAAAAGAAGGACTTCAAAAAAGCAACAAACATGGAATATTCCACACTTTTAGAAAGAGGGATGTGCTGCCCGAGCGAAAGAACTGCAAATGATGTGATTTGAGTAAAAGTACTAAAAATAAAAATCCACATATTTTAACTGACCATTATTCATTCAAATAATGTTGAAATTAATAGTGTGTGTTCCCACTTCGCACAATTTGGTTGCTGTGCACAGAAAATACCCATCCATTTTCGAAACCCGTATATCCAGTCGAGGATTGCAGGAGGGCTGCAGCCTATCTCAGCAGGAACTGGGTATTAGAGTGTGTGTGCATGGAGGAGAAGCATTGTAAAATGCTTTGTTCTGCTGTGAGGCTTAAAGAGCTATATAAGAGATATGGAAAACATGTTCAGAGATTTTAAAGCCGTATGGAGATTTTGTTTTCTGTTTTTGGGATATAGACAGTGAGATAATGAAGAAAATACAGGAAATGCTGCAACAGACACTACAATACTCAAACTTAAAACAGTGGGTTAACAGTTCAGCCAACTAAGCATCTCATGGAAATGTTTGAGTGCTGAAATGATAAAAATAATTAAGAAGTGCGTAAATAGAAGTTATTGTTGCTTAACCCCTGGTTAGAGCAGTTCTAATCAAGAATATTACATCCATCCAGTTTTCCATTATGATTATAAAATATTTCCTACATTAAATTTTTGCCTTTCTTTTTTTCTTTGTCATCAGACTGTATTGTTCAGTGAATGGGTTCTAATAATCATAAAATCGTTTTTTAGCCATAAAGAGAAAAAAGCCCCGCATTAGCAGACATCAAGGTTTTTCCTTTTTAGTACAGCTTATCCTTAAAATACCCTCTGGTGGGACCGGATAAATGTCCATGGGGCGAGTGGATAAAATTTCCAGGAAACAACCTACAATGAGTAACATTTCTAAGTGCCTTCCATTTCCCTGCAAAGGTTCAAAGGGTACAAAATCCAGAGGGTGACATTCAAATGAGTCTTATCTTCATCATTTTAACCCTCATATAGCCTGAAAGGCTATATGCCATGTTCCAGCTAGAGCAAAAGTATGGGGTAATTATGTGCTTATTTATGTTTTTGGTACATCAGACCTGCTCTCTGTTCCTTCTTGGATCAATTATATTTTAGGGCGATTAGGCAGATCACAAGGCAGATAACAGCATTGTAATTTCATGTAATTTGCATTCTTCATCAGGCTAATTCTGAGAAATTTGAAACATGTCGGTAAACGTCACTGCGAGAGCTTGTTGATAATAAATTGTCAGCTCAATCAATTGCTATTGCTTGTACACTATAGCTTCATAGTACTGAGAGAGCCTTGCGATAACAATCAGCAGTACTGATCTGTAATGACAGGGCAGGGGTGTGGGAGTATGGCAGAGCAGATATGTTGAATGAGTAAAAAGAAAAGGGAAACGGCGTAAGGGGAATCCATCTGGCCAGGAGAGGGCTCTGGATGTCAGGAATCTAACAGGGGTCCTTAAATGTCAGGCATTAGAATTATTCAGATTAGTTAGGTCTGCCAAGATCTTCATCATTTCTCCTGTTTTTGCCCTCTTTTCTTTCTGTTCATCTTTTTTCTTCATCCTCCCCTTCTTCCATCCTCACCCATCTCTCTATCCTGCCCACCAAGACACCAAGCATTAACACCCTGGTCTAGTCTCTGACTGGTGTTGAATATTTCAATATAGCTCTGCTTATCTGGCAGCCCCTATGACCTGCCTGGATGAGCGAGGGAGAAGCAGAGGTTCGCATGGTGAGCTGTGGAATAGATACTATACACAGTCATATATAAGTGAAGAACTTGCCTCGAGGTGAGCAAGCACATGAATACCAGATATCCCCCCATTCTCATTTGTGTGAACGTATCCTGAATGCCATAACAGATACTAAATTCAAGCCTTCATTTAGGATTTTATTTTTCTCTGGATTCTCTTTAACTTCAGGAATTTTTGTGAGTAAATTGAAATGTTTTAATTTTTTTGGTTCTTGTGAATACCATTATAGCCGTCACAAATCAGTCTAAAGTATTGCAAAATCTGTGGCCACCATCTATGGCTTGGGGTCATTTGGCCTCGTGAGTGAATAACACTAAGCAAATACCTGTTGAGTATTTTATACACATGTTCAGTTTTCTATATCAGGAACAAAATATGAATATTTTAATTTGTGAAGGCATAACAAGTATATTTTCTGTAGTTTTAAATTCCTGGTTTATTTAATTCCTGTTTACTAAAAAGCTCTAGGGCACTCACATACCAGGATAGCTTCTGAGTTTCTTAATTTAAGATATGTTAAATCTCCACCAGCTCTTCTTCAGTCCGCACTGAGGTGCAAATCTTGTCAAACTATTTCACTTTACACTGTAAAAAGTCTAACATGCAGTCATTCATTCAATCTAATAAGTGCCATTCAAAACAGAATAAAATCATTGATTTGATTGTGAAACCCTTTCTTTTTGCATTTTAAAATACTGTAACGATGGTTAAGTGTTACTGGACAGTGACATGTTGGTTTTCTCTGCACACTGTTGTTGTTCCTTTAAGATTCATGTTTGGTTGGGCTGCAGGAAGTAGTGAGGGTGGTGTACAGGAAGGGGTGGGGGGACCTGGTTGTTCTGTGTGTGTGCCAGGCTGAAGAGAGGTGTAGTTCGAGAGCGCTTCCCCCTGAGTTAACAACCCGCTGGCTTATGTGCCGAATAAACGGACAAACTGAGACCCCAACCGTCTGGTTCTTGTGAACGTTACATTGGTGTCAGAAGTGAAGAAAGAAAAAAGAACCCCAGAACGCCCGAGACCCTGTTGCCGGCGACGCTTGCCGTTACGAGACAAGGATGTTGCCGGGCAGGATTAAGAAGGAGACGGAGGAGAGGGAGGAGAGGGAGGTTCGTCCGCGCTCGCCCGCCCATGGAGTGAGGGAAACGGCGCTGCGGCTGTCTGCCGAGGCTGGATTTTCTCCAGGTTTGACTAGGCTCGGGAACTGTTCGCACAGCGGCCGCGATTCCGGCGAGAAGGAGTCGACCTCGCTTGGCGCGCCGTCACGTGATGTAAACAAACATGGCGGCGCCCAGCAAGCTGCAGCGAATATAAAAACGCCTAAGTTCAGCGGCAAGACGCCATGGGAAGTGTTTATCGCACAGTTCGAGCTGTTAGCTGTCGCAGCTGGCTGGTCTGAGGAACATAAAGCTCTCCAATTGGCTTTGTGCCTGTGTGAGGATGCAGCTGCATGCCTGCTGCTGCTGACCGAGGAGCAGAGGGGAGATTATAATGCTCTGGTCGGAGCACTTCAGAGGCGCTTCGGGCAGTATAACCAACCAGTGCTGCTGAGGTCGGAGTTCCACAACAGACGCAGATTGCCAGGTGAGCCCCTCCGCATTTTGGCCCATGAAGTCGAGTGCCTTTGCCGGAGGGCGTATGACAGCATGCCACCATCAGTGCAGGCGGAGTTAGCTCGGGACCAGTTCCTGCAGGCCCTGAGCCCTAAAGAGCTCCGCATGCAAACTCAGCTTGCTCGGCCGGCCACACTCAGTGCAGCCCTGGAGCTAGCGTTGGAGAGGGAGATGCTTGCAGGATCCTCTGGGGGCGCTGACGACGCACACGTGGTGAGGGCTGTGTCAGCACCTGTGGAACAGATGGAGACGCCAGCGGGCCTGTGCAGTTTGGTGCAGACAGCTTCGCTGCAGTCGCCTTCCCCTCGGGCTGGCCCACACCGCCGACCTCAGAGCTGCTGGGGATGTGGACAAGTCGGACACCTCATCAGGCAGTGCCCCAAGCTTGCAGCGGTTCAGGGAAACGCCCACGGGCCCGTGTAGGCGGGAGTACACGGGCCTGGGAGAACGACATCCCCACACCACCGCCACCTCCACCCGGTGCGGCCATCACTGTGGGCTGGACCCAGGTTGGCGGCTTTTGCCATGTTCCAGTGACGATTGCGGGGGTGTCCTGTACGGCCCTGCTGGACACGGGATCCAATGCAACGCTGGTCCGACCCGATATTGTCCCAACCGGAGCTGCTGTACAACCGACTAACGTGCAACTTAAGACTGTGACCGGTGATCTGGCCCCAATGAGAGGGAAGGGAGTGTTCCAGTTCAAGGTGGGGGACCTCGGTGTGTCTTATGCTGCCTGGGTGGCTGACGTGCAGGACGCCTGCATCCTTGGGCTGGATTTTTTACGAGCCATTGGTGGTGTACTGGACTTAGGCAAAGGCCTCCTCGTACTCCCTGATGGGAAGAAGGTGCCGCTTATTCCTCCCCCGGTCTGCACAGCATCTGCCGCGGCGTCCACCTCCACCGCAGAGACCCCTGCAGACCCGCCAGCAGAACAGCGAGCGGAGGAGGAGGAGGAGGAGAGGCTCTCAGCAGTGAGGAGTATCTGGTCAAAGAACTGTGAGGGGCTGACTCCACAGCAGCAAGAGAGTCTATGGCAGGTACTAAAAGAGTTTAGTGACATTTTTGCCCTGAAAGAAAGTGATGTTGGCTTGACACACTTGGTAGAGCACGTCATTGAGACCGGGGATGCCCAGCCTATTAAAGTGCGCCCCCGCCGCCTGCCCCTGGCTCATCAGGAGGCTGCAGACAGGGAGCTGTGTGAAATGATGAAGGCGGGCATCATAGAACCATCTGATAGCCCGTGGGCCTCCGCGGTGGTGATGGTGCCTAAGAAAAAAAGTCCTAGGATGCGTTTCTGTGTGGACTACAGACCACTCAACAAAGTGACGAAGAAAGACTCTTACCCCCTTCCCAGGATTGATGAGTCCCTCGACTTAGTAGCCGGGTCCTCCTGGTTTTCCACCCTGGACCTGCGGAGTGGCTACTGGCAGGTGCCACTGTCCCCGGAATCCAGACCGAAGACAGCCTTCTGCACTAACAGGGGACTATGGCACTTCAAAGTCCTGAGTTTTGGCCTTTGCAACGCTCCTGCGACCTTCGAGAGGCTCATGGACAGTGTGCTGGCTGGCGTCCCACGGCAACGGTGTCTGGTTTACCTGGATGATCTTCTAGTGCACGGGAGCTCCTTTGATGCTGCCCTGGATGCCCTGAGACAAGTGTTGGAGAGGGTGGCGGCTGCAGGCCTGAAGCTGCATCCCGACAAGTGCCACTTCATGAGGAGGGAGGTGGAGTTTCTGGGCCACAAGCTGGGTCGTGAGGGCATCAGCACTTTGGAGGAAAAAATTCACACCATTACCGAGTGGCCCACACCAGCAGACCAGAAACAGCTCAAAAGCTTCCTAGGACTGGCGTCTTATTACAGGAGGTTTGTGAAGGGCTTTTCCTCCATAGCCGCACCACTCTTCCACCTGCTGCAGAAGGACCGTGACTTCATCTGGACCCAGGACTGTCAGCAGGCGTTCGACACCCTCCGCAGATTGCTGACAGAGTCTCCAGTCCTTGCCCCCCCTGACCCCGCCCTGCCTTTTGTCCTGGACACTGACGCAAGTAATGTGGGGCTGGGAGCGGTGTTGTCGCAGGTTGGACCGGAAGGGGAGAAGGTGGTGGCGTACTTCAGCCGGGTCCTGAACAGGAGCGAGCGGCGCTACTGTGTCACACGACGAGAGCTGTTGGCTGTGGTGGCGGGGGTGAGACACTTTAAATACTACCTGTGCGGCACAGCATTTGTTGTCAGAACTGATCATGCTGCCCTTCAGTGGCTGATGTCTTTCAGGGAGCCAGAGGGACAGGTGGCTCGCTGGCTGGAGGAGCTCCAAGCCTTCAATTTCACCGTGGAGCACAGAGCAGGGACGCACCATTCTAACGCAGACGCCCTCTCTCGCCGCCCATGTGCTGCAGCTGGCTGCCGTTACTGTGAGAAGCGAGAGGAAATAGAGCGGGAACTCACGACAATAGACGGAGCAGCACAGCTCGCCTGCAGGGTTCTTCTGGTGGTGGATGCAGCGGAGTGGAGGGCACGGCAGGAACAAGACACAGACCTGCTGCCGGTCCTGCAGTGGCTGGAGAAGGGGGAGCAACCCCTTTGGGATGAGGTCACTGGGTTTTCCATCTGTACCAGGGGGCTGTGGGCCAAGTTTGCAGCTCTCAGGCTGAAGGAGGGGGTGTTGGAGCGTGCCTGGAAGGATCCTGCCACGGGGGAGGAGAGGTGGCAGGTTGTGGTGCCAAGGTCGCTGAGGTCAGCTGTGCTGGGAGCCTGCCATGGGAGCACTGGCTCTGGCCACTTTGGGGTCTCCAAGACTCTTCGCCGCCTCCGCCAGGGCTATTACTGGGGTCAACAGCGGAGGGATGTCAAAGTCAAAGTCAAAGTCAAAGTCAACTTTATTTGTCGATTCTTCCACATGTACAGGACATACGGAGAATAGAAATTGCGTTACTCTTCAATCCCTAGATAAATAGCAAATGAACATTTAAATATATTTAAATATAAAAGTGATTTAAAAAAATGCAAGTAAAATAATTAAAAAGTAAAAATTTAAATAAATACAATTTTACATATAACAAGGAAGCTATACAATATACAATATAATGGGTAAGTGACATTGAGTGTAAACCAGGCAGAGTAGTGCAAATAGGCAAATAGTGCAAATGGAGATTTAGTAGTGTACGGTAAGAGAAAGTGTAACAACAAAGTCTTATGAGGTAATGGCAGTCCAATGCTCCACAAAGTGACTGGTAACTGGTGCAGGCCAGTGAGTGAGTCAGAGAGTGTGTGTGTTTGTGTGTGTGTGACAGAGTTCAGTGAGACCGTGGAGGAGAGAGGGGAGAGGGGGCAGAATCGGGAGGGAGTTAAGCTTCCTGACAGCCTGATGGATGAAGCTGTCCTTCAGCCTGCTGGTCCTGGCCTGGAGACTCCGCAGTCTCCTCCCCGACGGCAGCAGCTTGAAGAAGCTTTGCATTGGGTGTGTGGGATCAGCCGCTATGCAAAGGGCTTTTTTAGTGAGACGGGTGCTGTAAATGTCCTGGAGGGAGGGGAGAGAGACACCAATGATCCTCTCTGCAGCTCTCACTATGCGTTGGAGGGTCCTATGACAGGACGCATTGCAGGCTCCAAACCACACAGTGATGCAGCTCGACAGGATGCTCTCGATGGTGCCTCTGTAGAAAGTGTACATGATGGGGGCTGGTGCTCCTGCTCTTCTTAGTTTGCGGAGAAAGAAGAGACGCTGCTGTGATGTGGAGGGGGATGTGGAGGACTTTTGCCGCAGCTGTGATGCATGTTCCTCACACAAAGGGCCACAAGACCAGTCCCGGGCTCAGCTTCAGCAGCAACCAGCAGGAGCCCCAATGGAGCGAGTAGCTGTGGACGTCATGGGCCCATTTCCTCGCACAGACAGAGGAAACCGCTATGTTCTTGTGGCCATGGACTATTTTACCAAGTGGCCGGAAGCATACGCCATCCCAGATCAGGAGGCTGAGACGGTCGCTGATGTATTAGTGGAGGGGATGTTCAGCCGCTTTGGAACAGCAGAGACCCTCCACAGTGACCAGGGGCGTAACTTTGAGTCCAAGGTATTTGCTGCCATGTGTGAACGCCTTGGGACTAAGAAAACCCGCACCACCCCACTTCACCCCCAAAGCGATGGGCTGGTGGAAAGGTTTAACAGGACGCTGGCCCAGCAGCTAGCCATCCTTACCTCAGAACACCAACGGGACTGGGATTACCATCTTCCCCTTACCCTCATGGCCTACAGGTCGGCAGTGCAGGACTCCACCCAATGTACGCCTGCCCTGCTCATGTTAGGGAGAGAGCTGAGAACTCCTGCAGAGTTGGCTTTTGGGAAACCCCCGGACGCGCCAGAGGCACCACCGGGCCGGGACTACGCAAGGAAGCTGCAGGACCGGCTGGATTCTGCACATTCCTACGCCCGAGAGCAGCTGGCGAAGGCAGGCCTGCGCCAAAAGAGGAATTACGACATCACCACTAAAGGGAGGCACTTCCGTGCTGGGGAGCTGGTGTGGGTCTACAGCCCAAAGAGGAAGAAGGGACGGTGTCCTAAACTGGATAGCAGCTGGGTGGGGCCTTGCAGCGTCCTAGAGCGAGTGGGGGAGGTTGTTTACAGGGTGCAGTTGCCTCCTAGGGGGAGGATAGTAGCGCTGCACAGAGACCGGATGGCCCCCTACAGAGGACAGTCCCTCCCCTCCTTTCCAGAGGGACGTGTACAGAGCGTCCATGACCCTGCTCAGAGGGGCCCCCGACCGGGGCTGCGTTCCCCCCCCTCGGACTCTTCACCCCAAAGCCCCGAAGCTCCGCGTCCTCCTCAGGGGCTCAGGAGGTCAAGGAGGGAACGTAGGCTACCGCCCCGCCTCAGAGACTGTGTCGTTCCCTCGGGGACGAGGAACTTATTGCTGGGGGGGCAGTGTAACGATGGTTAAGTGTTACTGGACAGTGACATGTTGGTTTTCTCTGCACACTGTTGTTGTTCCTTTAAGATTCATGTTTGGTTGGGCTGCAGGAAGTAGTGAGGGTGGTGTACAGGAAGGGGTGGGGGGACCTGGTTGTTCTGTGTGTGTGCCAGGCTGAAGAGAGGTGTAGTTCGAGAGCGCTTCCCCCTGAGTTAACAACCCGCTGGCTTATGTGCCGAATAAACGGACAAACTGAGACCCCAACCGTCTGGTTCTTGTGAACGTTACAATACCACTTTTGATTTGGATGAAACTAAATATCTGTACAAAGGACACAACGCAAAGTTTTTGATTTCTCTCAAAACATATATTCCTTTTCATGTTGAACAGATAATATCTTTAATTTGAGTCAAAGTGATTTGCACTTGAACACGCCCACCAGAAATAGACCGGGACCAATTTTTATTCTGCATGGCTGCTGGAAACATCGTGTCACATCTTTGATTAATTTCATCTGAAAATAAACGTAAGTAAAGCCAAGTGTGTTACAAAAGCTTTTATAATTTGTATTGCCAAAATTGCAGAAAATAACCCCATTTAAGCTGGGTCGACAGCCACCCCCAATTTTTGCATGATTGTAGCAACCGACCATCACAGTCGGGAATGCAAGTTAGGCAAAAAGCCGTTTTTTACCAGTATACTAACTGGCTAGCGTTACCACGATGCATCGGTGGTGGATACAGCTAGCTAGCTTAAGTTCATAGTTCATAACATTCATAGTATAACTCCGTGCTCCGCTTCGTTTGAATTTTTCTGGTGAGCTCGCGGTTTCTAGACACAAGCTTGTGTTTGTGCGCGCACGTTTGTCTCTGTCTCTCTTCATATAAATATCTGTGTGTTATGTGTGTGTACACCGAGCGCAAAAGATAATTATTAATGTGCATGATTTAGAGACAGAAATAACAAGCCAGCATGTAAGATCAATGACATAAGACTAATTCCTTCAATTGACTTTCAGGCGCGGCTCTGAAAAATGTGCATTTTCTGAAGAAATTTTGATTTTAACAGCAAAAAACTGACCCTATGCCAAACTTAGTCGCTAATGGCTGGTCTGTAGACTGTTTGGTAAACCTAAATCAAATTATAGTACTAGCTTTTTATAAGGATGTGTATGTCATGTTACGTATTTCTTGGTTTTTCTATGTTATGTGTTTTATAGAGAAGTAACATTATTCTTTTTTTTTCTGTATGCTTTCAGAACCACAGATCGCTCCATCCATTCCATGGCTGAAGCATACATTTTCATTTAATCTGAACAGGTATCATTTTGCATTTACACTGCACATCCTTTTTAAACATGTCATAATAATCTAGACCCTCCCTCATTATCCTCTCATTCACCTTGCTGATGTGTTGGCACTATTGTGTGCAATAATTGCTCTCTCGGCTTCACCCAGGTGTGTGCTCAGTGCTGGTTGTGTAGGGAGATGTGCCCCATTTCCCCTTTTCTAGTCTTTGTAATTGAAAAGCACTCTGAAAATCACTTTTGTAGTAGTAAGTAATATTGCTATTGCATTAGTTACATCCATATTGTGAGTTAGTAAGAGATACTTGTCCACTAATTTCCTCTGTCCAGTTATAAATGCAGCAACATTTTCTATGGAGGGCAAAGGGAACATTTCATTTTGGTTGTGTCCTGTTATTTTGGAGTGTAACTACTTAAAGAGTAACTGAAGCCTAACAACTTGTTTTGCTTAGAAACTGTTATAATGGGTTTTTACAATGCAATCTTCCAGTTTTGGGCAGTTTTTGACATTTCTGTGTAAACTTGTTAAATTCTACCCTTTTTGGTCTAACTCTTACACATGGTTTACATTGGCCACAGGAACACTTCGAAGTGGTGTGCTTAGGAAAATCATACACTGTCAGCTGCTCCGCTGTTCATACCAGATGCATATTTCTCCACAACGGTCCAAAAGCGCTTCTGTTCATCTGTTTATTCAGAGCTAAACCCCCCCCCCCCCCAGTAACTGGCTTTGAGTAATAAAATACCTGTTTGAGACCAACCACTTGTCATTCATTCGGAAGCTACATTCATTTATATTTTTCCAAAATGATTTGGCGACCCCAAGAATTATCTCGCGACCCCAATTGGGGTTGGGACCCCAAGGTTGCGAATGTGTCTTAGAGACGATGCTGGTGACTGGCATGTACCGCTGACGTAGGCATGAACTGCTTTCAGCCAATCACAAAATTCAAATGCAATAGCCACCTTTCAACCCTAAGAGGGCAGCACTAAGACATTTTTAGACCAAAAAGTGTAGAATTTAACAAGTTTACATGAAATTGTAAAAGAAATGCCCAATAACTGAAAGGTTGCATAGGTAAAGACTCACTAATACAGTTTATAAGCAGAAAAAAGCTGTTTTGAGGGTGAATTGCTGTTTAAGTAGTGCGACGTGTCAATCACAGCTCAGCCTGCCACCCACATGAATGCTGATCCATCAGGCACCGCCCCCTTCTGAGGCATTTCTTCAAACAGAGTTTGACTAGGGATGTAATCTTGGGGGGGGGGGGGGAATTACTCTCAACACAAAAAGGAAAAGCCCTCCATTATTTTCTCATTCTCATACTGATGGAAAGGGGTGGTCAAATAAATTGTCATTGCAGCAGATGGACAAATTCATTTTCATTTATTCATTTATATATATTTCATTTATATATCCGCGCTAAACTGAACTGCTCTCAAGCGCACCGTGCCGATTTATCGGTGGAAAAGGGGCATTAGTCACCTCATGAGGATAGAGAGGTGAAAAAAAATTCCTCTCACGCAGCATACTCTCCATATTGCATAGTAACAATTTTAACTGTTCCTGCAGGATGCTGATGCTGACATTAGGAGGGAGTGTATACTTAAATCTCTCATTATCTACCTTGGAGAACGTGTTGAGGACTTGATAAAAGAATACATGGTATGTCCATATCTGTTCTGTCTCTACATGAGACGCAGTCTCTTGATGTAAATTTGACAACTCTGCTATTAAATGCAGTGATTAATGTAGGACAGCAACGATTAATCAACTCATCAGGTTAATATCTTAGGGTTCTGTATTGTTTTCTTTTTTTCTTGGGCTTTGTGGAACATTTATGAAAATGTTCCACCATTGATTTAATTTAATGATTATGCAATTCACAATCTGATTAGTCAAATAATTGTTCTAATAGTCTGTGACCAAACAACTATCAAAATAGTAGTTTATTATGGTCAAAGATTTATCAGGTGTGCCAGACTTCAGTTCTTCACTTGTACATTTTGTTCCATATTTTACCTCAAGATATCCCAGAAAGATGAAGCTGAGGAAGAGCTGCAGAGTGCCACCATGGCACTCTTCGTCTTCAGGGACAACTCAAGCCTCCTACATCAGCCTCGAGACATCGGGATAATCATTGATGGTGTGGAAGTCCTGAATGAGTTGCCTTCTGTGGCAGCTGGAGTGGCAATGATCTTTGGACTCTGTTATGCTCTTAATATGGAATATCCACGAGGATTCAGGTTCACCTTTGAGGCTCTTCAAAAGATTATGATGGAGCTTGACTTTAACAAGATGACCTCTAAGATTCGCAAACTTAATTGTGAACTTAACACTGCACAGTAGTGCGTTTGCATGCATGTGTGCATGTGCACATGCATGTGCATGTGTGCTTGGTTATTTTGCTTGGTTGGCCTGCAGTGGTATTCTACATTCAAAATTTATAAGAACACCCATTTGAAAGGGAGATTTAAGTTGATTTCATTGATACATGTTGTTAAGGTTCAAAATATTGGGGATGGAGACAAGAGAAAAAACCACAATAACAACACTGGTCCGGCCGGGTTGAGTCAAACGATGATTTTAATGAACACACGCGTGGGAGATGGACACTGATGCAGACAGCCTCAAAATCTCAAAATGGTGGAGCATTGCTCAAACTTTTATAGCCTCTGGTGCCTCCACCTTATCATACAAAGCCTAAACATTCACATGCTTTCTCTCACACAGCGCCTAAGCTACGACCTTGGCTCCCTGTTTATCTGCTCCTGCTGAAATGGGGCAGAAAACTCCAGCACACTCTGTTCTCTTCTACTCAGACAAATTAGATTTCTTATAACTCAGCAGTATAATGCATCATAAAACAATATCATTCATTCACAACAAGTCAGCAGTTTAATGTAATGCAAATCAGTTTAACTAATGCAATAGTTATCAGCTTCTTCTAATTCAGGAGAATAATGCAAACTAAAACTACATAATAATTCACAATCTTTAATTAGGGGTATAACATGGCATAAAATAATATTATAATCTAACAATGTGTAGATTTTTTTAATTTTTTTTACATTGTAGAGGCACAGTGCACATATAAACATTTTTGAGTACTTGCAAATTGGTTTAAAAAGAGTTTTTATAATAGTTTTATTCCAGTTTTAGACAGGTTGCAGGTTTTATACTGGTTTTCAAAAGATTGCAGGTTTTATACTGGTTTTCAAAAGATTGCAGGTTTTATAAAACAAACATTTCTCTAATCATTTCTGCCGTAGCACTAAATCTGTATATTACTAATCCTCTCTATTGATTATAGTTAAAATGGTTTGGAACAATAAATAATTTTGTAATAATTGGTTGGCCAACTGTCTTGTTTTTTATAGGAAATGCAGAGCATTTTTGAACTGAAATAAAATGAAATGTAAAAAATATAGTTTGAATATATGTAAATCAATTACCTGGCTTCAACACAAACATATTAGTTCATGTTAATTTGGTTCGATGTGAATACATTAGGTTGGTTAAATTTCAATATATTAGCTTGGTTCAATAATTAAAATATGGTTCTATGTAAAAAAATCAATTTGGATCAATGCAAAATTTAAAGTTTCAGTCAAGTCTAGTAATATTGTTTATATCAACATAAAAGTATCAGGTCATATCAAGTGACTCAATTTGGATTCTATGAAGTCAAATATTTTGGATGTGACAATTGGACATCATTTTTTTTTAATTTGAATAGGGTTATTCTTTTTACAGTGTACTTACTGAGAATTTTGCAGATAGATGGGACATTTCATATATCTCCCTTGCAACATCCAGCCATTGCTCCGGTGGTAGAGGCACAGCTGTTCACTAATCTGAGCCAATGAGGCTCTCCCATGTGTTGAAGTGTCCTTGAGCAAGACACTGAAGATGGAGTTGCTTCCAGTGGTCACCACCTTGTATAGCAGCTTTTGTCACCATTGGCCTTTCAGTGTCTTTGTGAGTGAGAGATGTAAAATGCTTCGTTGAACCACTGAGGTTGAAAGGCGCTATATAACTGCAGACCATTAACCATCTTAGGACATCGCCTTGTCTGCCCTTGAGTGGTGACTGACATGTTTCAAGAATGCACAATGAGATGAGACGAGGAATATGCTGACCACGTAATCATAAACACAGTCTCCGATTCCTCATGGTTCGTGCATTTGACTGGGTGGTTAGTGAGTTTGTTTGCTTCTGTCAGAAACAAAGAATGCAATCTGTCAGTCTAGGTGGTTGGGTCTGACCTCTGGGGGTTTGGCCAGTGGACTACAAGAAATAGGAAGAAGGGTCTGGACCTCAGATCAAGATTGGCAGGTGAACATTAGGAGGGCACTGCTAGGGGAGAGATTTGACTTCAACCATTGGTGAGGAGTTAAAGGATCATGGAATAGCAGCATGGAGGGAACAGGGAGGGTAGAGGACACCGTGCTACCTCTAATTGGTTTCTCTTTCTGGAACAACCATCACTCCCTTTCTCTTGAAGAGCTGCTGTGCTCAGAGAGCCACAACTGAGAGCCCAGCAAAGCCTATTGGATTTAAAGGGAATCTGTATCTTAAAGGGATGCTGGGCTGCAGAGCAGAGGGGGGCACCACAATCAATAATTCATAAGGCCTTTCCTTATTAGGGCTTCTCCTGACTGGGCTGGTGGTTCTTATGCCCAGCTCTGTGTCGGATGAGAAGCCTTTTGGAAGGCAAAGCTGCACAGGAACTGGCAGCTCTATGTTGGTGCTATAGCTGCCTACTCTGTCATTCCCACCGTGCACTCTCAGCCCATTCAGTCAGTGTTGATCCCTTTGTTACTCATGATTTCTCAAACCCTTCAAATATGAATCCAGGCCTCTTAGCATAACAATGAGAATACATTGAATGCACTTGAATTGTAAAGAGGCGTTTGCATAGCCAGATCAGACGGTTTTAAAAGATGTCTTTATAATGTAAACACGAATGTGGAAGAGAATTTGTTGTTTCATAAAGCCGACGAGTTGTCCGTTGACCAAAGCACCTGACAATAGCAAAAATAAATCCATGAAACTTGTAAAATGACATTATTCCATTCATAAGAAGAAGATTGATTGATTGATTATACATCACTCAAATCCAACATTACATTCAACATTTATATGTACTTTAGAAATCTTGACATATTTTTTCAGTTGAGGAGATTCATGAAGAAAGCTGTAATTTAAGTTGTAAATCATTAAAGTATCTTTGCTGCATGACTGAAACAACAACTCTTCCCTTTTTAAATGTGACTTCAAACTTCAGCTGTTGTTTGAAGAGTTCCTTTTAATAGTATTCTGTGGCATTGTGGAAATATCATGTTAAATTGTCGCAAAAACGTGCAGCCATACTGAACATGAACTTTGCAAAAACATTTCAACATGAAAAACTAGTTTGTCCACCAGTAAACTATATAAGAACCCAGAGACAACCCCCCGCGCTGCTCTGTGTTCCTGCCCCAACACATATTTAACGTGACTGATAACAGCAGAGTCAATGGGAGCAAGTGGCCAGGCCTCCTGTCTTGGACTATCTCATTAGGCTGCAGCTGCAGCACTTTAAGTAGATGAATTACTCATCTGCCATGTGGTGAGATCTAATCACAAACACTCAGCTCCACTGGATGCCTTTCCATCATTAACTCCCCAGGTTTTTCCCCACACCTTTTTTTGCTCATCCTCCCTTTCCCATGAACTTACCTAAATTTATTACCCTTAGCCGCACTTAGAGCGCTAACTTGCCGTTACTAAACCCCTAACCTGGTAGGGTTTGAATTCCTTTTTGTTTATTCCTTGCCATTTGTGCATTATTGTATCACCTTGCAGTGATGAATGTGATTCTGAATATATTACGGTTTAAGTCTACAAGGGACGTGGGAGAGGTGATATTCCCTGGCTCTGTGAATTTCACATGTTCACTTAATGCCACTAAAAGTGACTGCTGTGCAGGTAGGAGCCATGATGCGAAACAGATAAACAATGATTACGCTCACCATGATAAATGAAAAGGCATCTCGCCAATGTGAGGAGTTTTACTCACCATAGATCACAATTTGTAAGTGCTGCTTGCTCAAGATGCCAGAGCGGAGTGGAAAGCAGCTCTTATTAATTCAGTCAATAAGACTTTATGCAGTCAAATGCTACATTATAAAACTGGCTGCAAGCAATCAGTTTCAGAATACATATGAGAATTTTTCAGTGAGTTCTACCTTAAAGATGGTAAGACAGGTAAGAGATGGCCAGGAAGCAACAACATCTTGCTGCTACTGGATGTGTGAATATTGACATTGTGTCTTTCCAGAAACTAAAAGCAAATTATTTTGCTGACCAGTCTTCTTTCCATGTCATTACCTGTTCCACCGCAAATAACTCTGTTGGTACCCAAGTGTAGTTCTTTCAGATTGTTTTCAAATACAGATTTACTTATAGTAAACTTTCATTTTTTCATTTTTTAAAACTTCATTTTATTCTAATTAATGTAACTAAAGAGAAGGAAATATTTAATACCAATAGTGTCTCTGCTTAAAAAAAGTGACAGTACCTAATGTTCTAAATATTAGAACCTTTAGTTAGTCCATTGCAAAAAGTAACAACAACAACAATAATAATCATCATCATCATCACTATGAAGAGGGAATGGGAGTGGATAATGAAATATATAGGCAATATATATATCATACAAAGCCAGGATCACAAAGTATTATTAAGCAGTAGCAAAAAAAAAAAAAAGAAAGAAAGAAAAGGACTAGTTAAATGCATGGTTTGGAAAAAAATACAAGAACTTAATGTGGTACATTTCATGGTAGTACCCAATAGCAGATCAAAAAACTGTTTCATAGTCATCCAAATTCCTCTTTTTAATGTCCAGAAATACAGAATACGGCGCTGATTGGCTATTCATTCACAAAGTACAAATGGTCACATAACACTGTGGTTTTTATCCAAACAAAGGATCTGAATTCATCACTGACACAGCTGTTTGTTAAAACCTATTCACCGCTAACCCACACTGTACTGCAATGAGTGTCTTTCCATAATAACTTTGGGTTATATCACGTTATTTGATGACACACACAACCAAAATGTAGACACAGATGCACATAACCAACAATATGCCCTATGAATAAATAAATTAGCAAACAATATCTTGCAGCTCTTGCTGCTGCTGTTGCTTTGAATAGTTTGCACTAAGTTTGAGTAAATTATTATATTTCTCTGTTGAGCTGAAAACTATCCAGAGATGGAAGTTGGAATTACTGCGCTATATAGACGTGTAGATCAGTTGAGGTGACAGTGTTCATGTCTGTGTTTCTCTAAGTGTTTTATGACAAAGGAACAGACATTTATCTGTTGGGTTCATTTTGTTGACAGTGAGATTAAAAGATCAATACCTGTCTCATATTTTTCTCATATAAAACTGTAGAGGCAGCATGGCCAAAGTCAACAAACGACACCAATTAGCAAGCTCACTGGCTGGATTCACTACTAGTTTTATCTTTTATTGTGGTAAGTCCCAACACTTAGCAAGAAATACCCCCAGTACTGTCAAGCAACACTCTGGTTTTAGTCTGGATAGAGGGAACCTTTACATTTGGCTGGCTGTTTTTCCTTTTTCCCTGTTTGTGTCTTTTTCATAAATTAACCTAAGCCAAGGTAACTCCTTGCTAATTATTTAATGTAAATAGATAAGAGCAGTAATGGATTTCTTACATGACTTCTGGACATAAAAAAATGATCAGATTGCTCAAAACTCAGAAAATACTTCTTCAAAAAACCCAGAAAATTAAAAGCCACCCCAGGACAAATAAAAATGAAACAAAGTGTTTTATGTCAGTAACAAAACTACTTGTCAGTGCCACATTCACGTAAGTACCTCATTTTAGCAATTTAGTAGGAGGATATAGATGTCACCGAGTGTGAATCTGGCTTATCTGCTGCTTGTCAGTGAAATGACAATCCAGCTGAGAATCCAACTGAAATTAGAATTTAATTGATTCTCTTTTTCATGCACCTTAAAGATCCACATGGAAGGATGGCGTAAGTTTTGAGGCCGGTTTTGATCAGAGAGAAATCCCCCATCAGTACAGTACTGTTTATTTTGCTCGGCCATGAACAGTCTTTCCCCCAAGAAAAGGAAAGAGGCTGCGGATCCTCTTTGATGTAACTGACAACTCAGATTTGGTAATGAGGTAGAATTTGCCCTTATGGGAACACCACCTGTTTGAATTCACCCATGGCGGGAGGCTGTTGTACCTCTAAATGCCACTATCTGAATTCAAAATATTTAATTGAGTAATTATTAATATTTCACACGGCAGAGGGAGAATCTGACTAAAAGTGCTTCCTTTCTTTAGTTCTGTGACAATGTGAAGTTTTAATTTCTGCGCTTTAAGCTGACATCTTAAAACGATAGATCAAGAACAAATATGTACTTCAAATGGACTCTTTGTACTTTATCTTTTGCTTCTGGGATTTTTTTGTTTGTTTCTGACAACTACAGTATCATTAGTTGTTTTATTTTAATAACTGTTGGATTGGGGGGGAAATGCTGCATGAAAGGCTTCTTTGTACATTGTGAAGATATTCCAAAATAATCTCAAACAACACAGGAACCATTAGACATTGTTTGCCATGGAAATTAATCAGCTTTTGTTTATCGAAAGAACATCTTAATGTTGTATTCTCTTTGAAATAATGAACTGAAGCAAGATGAAAACAAGTTAATTTCTTCATCCATTCCCCATTTTGCATTGCCCTATTACCCTTGAGTATTAGCAAGTTTTTTGTTCTTGTATTTCCAGAAAACAACAAAACTGCTTTTATTGTCTATAATTATGCTTTTTTGTTGGTTTATATACTCTTGTCTGTGGAATTGTTTACCTATTGTAGAATATGAGTATTCAGTCAACTTAAATGTGTAGCTTACAGCTGGGAAGGGCAGCATGTGTCTGGCATCACTTTAAAAAAAAGCCCCACTTTAACCTTTTAATAGAATGTAATTCAAATACTCTGAGAGAGATGGACTCCTGCACTCCCTCTGGTCTTCAGCCTTAAATTCAACCTTTGATGGAGGACAATGGCCAATCATAAATCCTTTATTACCAGATTAAGTGAGTAATCTAAAGTTATCTTAAGTCCAGATAAAAGTCAGACGTTGTAAATGTGTGACTTTCACCTTGGAGGAGCAGAGTTTGAATTTTGTGTGAAGCCAAAATTCCAAAATTCAGCACTGGTACATTTCTGGCCATGTATACATGCATAAGCCCATGGTACTACTGTCTCAATTAGATGGGGATAACACAGGGTGACTTGAAACAGTGGTCTCCAACCCCCGGGAAAAGGACCAGTACCCATTCGTGAGTCGGTTGGTATCGGGCCGCGAGAGTTGAGGCTCGGTTGTGAAATTTATGGTTTTCAGGGTTTTAATGTGTTTTATGTGTGTTTGTTTGTTTTTTTTATCATTTTTATCTTTTCCCTGGGTCTTTTCCTGTGTCTGTCCCATGTGTTTCCCGTGTAAAAAAATTTTTTTTTTTTTGGTACCCGTACTGGTTTTATTTTGTTGTATTTATCCGTGATAACGAAAATGCCGGTCCGTGAAAATATTGTTGGACATAAACCGGTCCATGGCACAAAAAAGGTTGGGGGCCGCTGAACTAAAACTTGAAGCTTTCAAACACGTGTCCAGATCAATAAAAACTCTACTTCAACCTAAACAATGATCTTTTACACACCCTATATAAGTTATCTTATGCCCCACCTTATCCAAATTTTGAGTGAAAGCAAAAAAAAAAAAGACAATCACAATATAAGTGCATTTGTGTCACCTCCTCCTCATGCAGATGTGAAGTGGAAACAGAAAAACTACATTCATGATCATTTGTTGAGTCATTTGACTCTATAATAATCTTTTATAAGCAACTCTGATATATCTGTCGAGTGACCAGTTTCTTCTGAAACTTGATAGTTATTTTTATACTATTCCTGTTGTTATTTGTACATAACCACAGGAGTACCACAATGTTAACACTTTTTGTTCATGTAAAAGAAAGTTTGCTAAAAATAGAGCAGACAGGAAGCCTCACATATAAGTTTAGATGCATTTTCTTTTTAGCTTTTAACAGTTTTAACACAAATGTTTATGCATCAGAGCCAATGTAAAGTACAGACAGGCCATATTCCTAAATACATTTTTTAGACATTCCTTTATTCCTGTTGTATCTGAAGTTAAAAGCATGGCTTGTGTGCAAAGGGAGTTAAATCTGCATTTTGATTTGGGCTTTTGCCAAATGAACTGCCATTACATGACTGATGTGAGATATTGCCATTGACAGCTATCCACCAAAATGGAACAATGTCCCTTTCTAAAAAGCTGCTTGGCAACATCAGTTAAATTGTACGTGCAGTTATATGCCTGTCCATTCACCTTTCATTAACCTTCGATCATTGCTTTATGACAGTAGCTTGTAGCGGGCGGGCTTCACATAAAAAACCCAAAGTGACATCTCGGCAGCACAAAGGTGTTCTGGTTAAATGAAGGCTGACTGCTCATATACACTTAGCGTGTTGTCAGAAAGAGGTTTGTTTTGTTTCTTTTTTCATGTCAGTGCCTTTGGTTTCCTGCATGCTTCATCTCTGCACTGTCACCTGGTTGTTTGGGGGGGGGGCGTAGCTGATATAAATAGCTGCACTTTCTGTAGCTGTGTGTATTGTTAGTCAGTGTTGCTGTCAGAGCCTGTTTACACCACAAACAGCCTCCTCCTAAGGTCTGCGGTCCTCATACTGTCACATGTGATTGGCCGTCTACTGCTCGATGGCCCATTCTGCCAACATACTGCAGAAGGAAGGAGGAGTTGTGGAGCCCCAGAAGGACCGACAGTAACTGTCATCTGTGGGCCTAACTGTAGGCTTAGTGAATAAGCGAAGGTAAAGATTGATAGATGACATGAACAGAATGTTGTATGGGAGATGGGAGCTGCTGACAGAATATGCTTCACATTGGAGAGGTCCTGAGAGGCTAGCTTGACTTCAACCACATATGACTAAGTGCCCTGAAGGCAGGTAGAGAAAAAGGCCCTGTCATAATCTATTACTGTATCTCAGCTCTTGAGGCAACATTACAGCTACACAGAAAAAAATGCATCTGTGCCTTCTCTATCAGGCTAAGAAGAGAGAGTAGGAAGTATCTGTGTTAGATGGACTAAAATACGAGTTGTACATCTTGTTAAATCTCATGCAAGACACGTTTGCTCGTATCCCCTGAGTAATGTGTGTCGCTCTGTGCTGCCTAAGACATGTTTATCATGAAAATCAATATGAAACCACTTGGAATGAGAGGTGTCAGAGTAGCACTCTGAAACATTTAATAAACCCACGATGCCCAGCTGCTAATAGTGGGGGGAAAACGCTTAGTGAGTGAATTTTAAGTCATTAACCAAAACGCTTTTATGATGCACATCTGTTATAGGAAAGCATTTTGTCAGTGCTATCCAGTTTGCTTTTTAAATATGCACCCCAAAATACTGAGAGCTGCGTCGGCTGCACTCAGCTGAGCTTTAGCACAACACAACACCGCTCACAGCAGTTAAGTATTCATATTGCTGCAAGGTGCATGTGTAATCCTGTTCAGCGACGGCATTAGTCACATTTTAATCTTTCTTATATGAATGAGGACGAAAGTGTGTGTTTTTCCTAATCTCCCTTGTTGGCTTCTACTATGACTCCATTTATTGAAAAAAAAAGTTACAATGGCAATAAAGGTATTTTGGTGCAACATGGTTACACATTGAACAATTTGACTTAGTCTCTGTGTGATTTGTTGTGGAACAAATAATTTGACGAATTTAATACAGGCACTATTGACTCCTAAATGTGTGAACAGATAAATGAAGATAAAATTACTAGATGGATACATGTGTCAGACAGCTCTTGGCCTGTTCATTTAAAAATTTGAATTTTTATTCAAATGGTGGGACAAAGAGAATTTTTAAACTTTAATCTGCCTCCTGTCAAGCAAAATAAAGAGCTAGCATCAGCTAGAAATAGCATTTGTGCTGCACAGATTGTCATGAAAAAAATATAGTCAAGTTAAAAAATAAAATGTTATCACATATATATTCAAAGATTCAGTCTTATAAATATTGCGAAAGTCATTTTGATCTAATCAATGTTGACAGTTACCAAAGTCCAAAAGCTGTGAATATATACGTGTACGGACAAACTCTCTTAGATTTTTCCTGGCAGAAGTGAATCTCACCTCCCTGTTCTTGAGTTTAACCAGTGGTTTGCACTTTGTTGAAAACCCTCTGTACTTACATTCATGATGTGGCTTCATTATAGACAATAACATGACTACTTCCTTGAGAGTATTCTCAGTTTGTTTAGATTTAGTGGTGAAGATGCTGTTTTTCCTAACAATGGAAATAATTCTGTGATCACCCACTTTGGTTGTCTTCTGTGACCTATTATGTATTTTGGTGATGCTGAGTTCTTTCACTCTTGTTGAGACTGTACCAGGTGTTCTGTTTCTCAGATTTCTCTGATTTTCAGCCTAATGTACTCTATTGACAAGCAAGCAAGCAAGCAAGCAAGCAAGCAATTTATTTATATAGCGCTTTCAGATCAGCCACGAGCTGAACACAAAGTGCTGTACACTTGACATGCCAAACATGATACATTGAGCATGTTAAAAAAAATGAGAAAAATAGTAATAATAATATAAGATAAGTAATATATATATAAACACATTTAAAACAATAAAATCAGCACATTAGATTAAAACAATAAAATCAGGGTCAGACTGTGTCATAAGCCAAAGAGTAAAAATGAGTTTTAAGACGTGTTTTAAAAGTGCCAGTGCCAGTGAAAAGTCTCTTTAGTACAAAGGCAAGTGGAACACTTGTATTCCACTTCAAATGTTTTATAAAGTTAATTTGTCATGAAATTATGATGGGAAAGACTTCACCTGGTTATGACACTGTTTGTAAATCAATCTGAAAATGGGGACTATGTATAAAGAATTCTGTAATTACAAAAAAGTCAGTGCAGCACTTTTTGAGTAAATTTGTAAAACTGCTTCAATTAAAGCTGAAAGCTTTCACTTCAGTCATATATTAGTTAATTTAAAATCCACTGAGTCGGTGTGCAGTGTGTGTGTCATTGTCCAAAAACTTTAAAAATTTGATAATAATGAAAGAAGCAAAAAGAAAGGAAAGAAAATTTGCTCTTCTAATGAAACTCTTACAGAATCTAAAAGTTACTTTAAATTCAAAATAATCTCTTTAAAACTGTTTAAACTGAAGACAAGAAAATTAATTTCCTTTGGGAAATATTGGGCTTAAAATGTAGACCTTGAATATTAAAGAAAACTTAGAGGGATTTGTACAGGCATGAAAAAGGACCAAAAGAATAAAACAATCCTTCCCCTTCCAAAAAATCAAATATGTTTCGTTTGATTTTACTTGGTAAATATATTAGACAGGCACCAGTCTCATTCAGCCTTGAGTGTGAAATACACACATGGATCAATAAGCTTATCCGACAGACACATTTTTATGAAACTGAATTACAGCTGAGGAGCATTAAAGCACAACTAAAACTTTTTAACAGAGTTTAAAGTGATCAGCGTTTCTGTGATGATGATTATTACACCTTTCTGTATTTCTTTATCCAGATGGGCGAATTTCACTGATCCACAGAGTGGTCATTCAAGTGTCACTCCATGAATAGGAGGCTGATCAAGCAGAGGCTGTTGTCATAGCAACTGCCAAGGGAACACAGGTAAGGGCACAGATGATTGCCTGAACTAAAGAGTGCTTGATGAGAGGTAGCGGCCACTGCACAATCATGGCTCAGTGAGTCAGGCTCCATGTGACAGAGGGAAAAAAAGGTGGTGGTGGTGGGGGGTGGGTGGAGGCACCAATTCCCAAAAGTCTAGAAATCGCTGCTGATTTGTCTGATTGACCAGCCAGATCTGCCCATCTTCACACCTTGTGACAGTTGTGACAAATTTCACAGGATTCTGACACTGTAGGTTTAGTGTGCAGTTCAGGGTGGTTAGTGGAGTTATTGCTTACTTCTGGTAAAAAGATAACTATATAAACACTATAAATACTCCACAACACTATGGTGGTACTCAGTTTAAGGCCATTACATTTTCTTCCTTTCCATTACCTATATTACGTTGTTATTTGTTTTTCTACTCTTGACATTGTACAAGGTGTTCTTTGAGACTTTGTGTGAATCATGAGGATGCCTCATGTAAGATTATGGCTCTAATAGTCCTACAGATGCCCCATTATTGATTCTCACATAGAGCAAATAGTCAGCTTAATGTACCAAGCCAGTGGAGCAAAACTGACATCATCCAGCCGTAACCTCCTTTCCCAGCATGGCACATGGAGATAAATGTTCTTCTAAACAAAGCAGTTTATTGTTGAGCCTTACTCCAAGCTGATGTGTTAATTTTTTGGTAATAAAAAGTATATTATTTGAAATTGATTTTGCACTGCAAATAAAGAAACTTCACGTGTGAACACCAAAATCTGTGAATGTCCACATGCCAAACTACCATGGTATGGTGCTTGTAGCTTTTTGTGCAGGGCTCTGTATGAAGTGTTCTGACCATGCTGTGGTGTCAGGTGTTATCTGGGTGAAAACTGTACAATAGGCACTCAAAGTCACAAGCAGCCTTGTGAGAAAGAAAAGATGTCAGTTGCTGAAATAAAGCGCGACATCTGTGTTTGTCACAAAGGGTGTGAAAGATCTGGAGTGTACACGTAAATTAGGCATTAACGCTTAAATGTCATCTGCTCCACAGTCGAGGTTTCCATGTTAATTCTGTCTTAATCCATAAATATTTTTGTCTATTAACTGTGTCTGTACATTTCTGAGTGCCTTTATTTTCATAAATGTAGTTTGCTGAAAAACATACTTCCAGAAACTATAAATGTGTGTAAGGACTGTCTTGTAAACATGAATTGACAATCCATACAGTAAATTCCCTTTCAGCAGTGGATCAGTATCAGTATTCATAAGTCTCTTATTCTGTTCTTCACATTGGGAAATAAACATTGCCCTAATGTCCACCTATTTCTGCTAACCAAGTAAATCAGATAATCTAATTATAGTTTCCCATACTGGGAAGTCTTTCCAATAAACTATTGGCAATGCTATCATCCAATTAGTATTTGCATTTAATTACAGATTTTGCATTGCAAATGCCCCAACCTTTCATTTATATGTAAGCAAATAGGACACACTGAATATATTTCATCACCACTTCGATAACGTTTTATAAAGATTAACATTCTATTTTAAGAATCAACAACTACATGCCAAATGCACACAATAAAACACACACATCCCGAATTGCCATGCATATTCATGCCATCCCGCTGGGCATTCATTATTAGGCCTGCTAGAATATATTGTATGTATTTATGCACAGGATATGTACATGCACATTTGTATTTGTATGTGGAAGCGTTATGTGTTTTTGCATGTGCACAGTGCAAATGACGATTTCCAGTGAATCAGTTACATCTAAAAAATGCTCGGGGTCAAAATGCTCTTAAACTTTTTTTAATTTTTTGGATAAAACTTGCCCTTTTTACTGCTTTCAAGTAATATCATTTATAAATAAATAAATAATGACACATTATCTGATTGTTGATGAACCTCTGTTTACTTTCTCATCTCTCATTCTTTTAGGTTTTGGAAATTTGGGTCTCTTTTTTTTACACCCCATTTAATAATAATGCCTTACTTTCCTCTGATAAGGAATATGTCCATCTCATCTCTCACACTATACTCAGTACATAACAAACACCAACACTGATTGTTTTAGGCAGCATCAAAATGCCTGTTTCAGCAACCTCGTCGCTTATATCAGCAGAAAATTTGAATTGGACATTTTAAGCATGGGGTAGTATAGTCAAATCCTATATCTGTTGTTGACACGTCTTCTCAAAATGTTTTTGCACAATTGATCCTTCTCACTTTACCTTCATTCACTTTAATCTGGACAAAAATACAACACAAGGTTTCTTATTTTGTGCTGAGTATCTTTTATTACTTTAGGTATGCTGACAGCCGCCTGTATCTTGTTATACTCTGCCTGGACATTTTGATAGCTGGATAATAACAACAAATGCTATATTAAAATATATAAATATAATAACATAAATATTAATAGCACAATAATAAAAAATGAGAAATTAAAAAACCTGAAGCTATGAAATTAGTGCTGTCAGGATTAATCTCGTTAAAATGACATTATGAGTATGGCGTTAATGTCATTTTATTGAGATTAATCCTGACAGCACTAATTTTTAGGTACTGGGCAAGCACTGCCTGTCTTGCTTGCCTTTTTCTGTCGTGCACTTTATGAAGCACTGTCTACGCACGTGTAGAATTAAAACAGCTAGCTTCTTTTCAGCTTTGCTGTCTGTTACAGCCTATGGCCATAAGAAGTCTGTGTGAGCTGCTATGTTTCTGTCTCTTTACTCCTACGGTGAAGTTGGCCCCCCCACCTTCTTCAAATCCAACAAAAGTGGTATCAAACGTTTGTGGTTCGTTTGTGCTGGTTTGTGCTGCAAAAATTTTCGTTTGTGCTGCTATCATTTTAAAGATATTAATAAAAATTTCTAGAGGTCATCAGAGGTCAACCAGCCCCCCCACATCAATTAAATCAAACAAAATGGGTGTCAATCAACTGTGCTACGTTTGTGCTGGTTTGTGCTGCTAAAATGTTCTTTTGTGTTGCTTCTGTTTTAAAGATATTAATGAAAATGTAAAGGTCAAAAGGTCAACCAGCCCGACCACATTACCCGAATCAAACAAAATTGATGTCAAACGTTTGTGCTACGTTTGTGCTGGTTTGTGCTGCAAAAATGTTCTTTTGTGCCGCTATCATCCATCCATCCATCCATCTTCATCCGCTTTATCTGGGGCCGGGTCGCGGGGGCAGCAGCCTAAGCAGAGAAGTACAGACCTCCCTCTCTCCAGCCACCTCCTCCAGCTTATCCGGGGGAACACCAAGGTGTTCCCAGGTCAGCCGAGAGATGTAATCTCTCCAGCGTGTCCTGGGTCTGCCTTGGGGCCTCCTCCCGGTGGGACATGCCCAGAACACCAACCCCAGAAGGCTACTCTGAGCCCCTCCCGGATGGCCGAACTACTCACCCTATCTCTAAGGGAGAGGCCAGCCACCCTTCAGAGGAAGCTCATTTCCGCCGCTTGTATCCGCGATCTCGTTCTTTCGGTCACTACCCACAACTCGTGGCCATAGGTGAGGGTAGGGACGTAGATCGACCGGTAAATTGAGAGCTTCACTTTTACACTCAGCTCCCTCTTCACCACGACGGACCGGTGCACCGTCTGCATCACTGCAGCCGTCGCACCAATCCGTCTGTCGATCTCCGGCTCCCTTTTGCCATCACTCACGAACAAGACCCCGAGGTACTTGAACTCCTCCACTTGGGGCAGGAACTCATCCACAACCCGGAGTGGGCACTCCACCCTTTTCCGGCTGAGAACCATGGCCTCAGATTTGGAGGTGCTGATCCTCATTCCCGCTGCTCCACACTCGGCTGCGAACCGTTCCAGAACCACACCATCCGCGAAAAGCAGAGATGAGATTCTGAGGCCACCGAAGTGAAAGCCCTCCACCACTTGGCTGCACCTAGAAATCCTGTCCATAAAAATTATGAACAGAATCGGTGACAAAGGGCAGCCCTGGCGGAGCCCATCACCCACCGGGAACGAGTCCGACTTATTGCCGGCAATGCGAACCAAGCTCTTGCAACGGTTGTATAGGGATCGAATGGCTGCTATCATTTTGTGCTTAATCATCCAGGTAAGTAAATCCCAAAAGTTTGATTCTGTTCATCTGGACATTTTCAGTGGGAGAAACGTTTCGTCACTGATCCCAGTGACTTCTTCAGTCTCAGCTGACTGCAGGTTTTCCCAACCTTATAAACACATGCGAGTGAAGTTGGCCCCCCTACCTTCTTCAAATCAAACAAAATTGATGTCAAACATTTGTGCTGGTTTGTGCTGCAAAATATTTTGTTTGTGCAGGTTTCCCCAATCTTATAAACAGTACATGTACAGTAAGAGAGAGATGTTACATCTGTCTTCACTTGCATCCCAGTCACGAAGCATTGGAGGTAGTTCGTGAGAGATTACAGGATCACCCCAACCTCAGCAACAGGACCGCTCTCAGCACTGATTAGTTGTGTTTGCTTTTGGAACTGTGTCTTAATTCCAACTATTTTGCATAAGGGTCAGTACTACAGGCAGAAACGTAGGTGTGCCATGGGTTCCCCCAGGCCCCTGGTCGTAAGCAGGTACATGTGTGGCCAGAAGGGTCCTCAGAGGCACTGCAAGACTGCTTTTCCACTACAGGCTGCCACACATGACAACGCCACAGACTTTCAGGAATATACTGAAACTGCCATTGCCTACATCCCAAAATGCATTGATGATGTCACAGAGACTATCACCGTCCAGGCCAATCAGAAACCATGGCTCACAGGTGAGGTTTAAATGCTCCTAAGGTTTAGAAATGCAAGCCTTCAGAGCCGGGAATTAGGTGAGCCTAAGAACAGCAAGGGCAAACCTGTCACGTGACGTGAATGTGGAGAAGACCAACAGCGACTCTACTTCCTCTGCAAACTGAGAAGCACAAGAGATCAAACCCCCATTAGGAGCACCTTCTACAGAGGCACAGTTGAGAGTATCCTCACCAGCTGCATCACTGTGTGGTATGACTCCTGCACTGGGTTCTACAGGAAAAAATGACAACGGGTAGTGAGAGCAGCCGAGAGCATTGTGGGGACCTCTCTTGCCTCCCTCCCCAGGAGATCTACTGCACCTGCCTCATCTGGAAGGTCCTCTCCATTACAGGTGACTCCACTCATCCCTTCAGCAGCTTCTTCAGTTTGCTGCCATCAGGAAGGATACTGAAGAGCCTCCGGGCCAGAATACGCAGACTGAGAGACAGCTTCGTCCATCGGCTGTCAGGATGCTGACCATCTCTGAATCGAGAAGGGGGGCCCAAGGGTACATCTTTAGCCATCTTACAATGCTGTGATTGTAGCCATTCCACAACTCTCTGTGAATGGTACTCATGGCCATTGATCAGTAGGCTTTGATTAGTTGTCATTGATCAATGGTCATAAGAATTTGCATACTAACAATCATGGAACTAACCCCCCAGCACATTGTTCATTCAGTGGTGCTAGTTTCCTTCACTATGCAAATGTACTGCAGGGGAAACCTGCAGTCAGCTGAGACTGAAGAAGTCACTGGGATCAGTGACGAAACGTTTCCCCCACTGAAAATGTCCAGATGAACAGAATCAAACTTTTGGGATTTACTTACCTGGATGATTAAGCACACATCAAGACGTTATTTTATTAATATTTTTAAAATGATAGCAGCACGCACGAAAATTTTTGCAGCACAAACCAGCACAAACGCTTGATACCACTTTTGTTGGATTTGAAGAAGGTGGGGGGGGGCAACTTCACTCACATCAGACGCGGACCTGGCCCTGGTTTCCAACTTTTTGCGTTACTTTGTATCTGTGTAAGCGTGCTCTGTGAGAGCCGCCACTGGTGTGTATAAACTCAGTGCTCATGCGTGCACAGGCTGAAGCTGAATTGTTTTCTCCTGTTTCTGGGCTAGGAAGCGAGGGATAGTTATTGTCATTTGTTTTTTTTGTTTCTTTCCTAGGTTTTAGTTAGTTTTCTCTGGCGGGACTTAGTTGGTTTTGTTTATTATTTTGGCCTAGGTTCACCCTGGAGCTATGCTTCCTGACATTAAATAAAATCCCTTTTTATTACTCATAACTGGTTTCGGCTGTTTGGTTTGGGAACCAGGGCGGGTACTTGTTTCTCTCTCCTCCAACCTTGTGTGCGTCTCTACATGCCTAGACTAGGGGTATAACAGCTGTCTTATACGCTACGATATACAAGCATCTCTTGGTCCTGGGTTATAGATTTACACTATAACCTATTCATACTGTCAAACTGTGAGTTGCTTCTTACCTCTCTGTAAGCCAAAGCATCAGCAGCGATGGTCCTAATCCACTTGAGACAAAATAAAGATTCAACATTGTAATCATTATATTATAATCACATACAGTTCACTCTGACCAGTTATTTTACACTGCCGGTTTGCGTTGTAAGATGCTAGGTTGTGAATATTTTCAACATCATTTTAAAAAAGCTGTGTTTGGAGACATTAATGTTTGCTCAGTGCGCTGAGTGTTCAAGCGATAAGATATTTTAAAGATAACTTTTACACAAAGTATAAATTTTCTATAAAATGTAAATATATAAGGTTATAATAAAGCCCATCACTCATTTGCATCATATCATTCTCCTTTTTCCTTTCATGGTGTGTAGATTAGTTGTAATGTGTGAGAGAAACAAGAAAACAGAGAACCAAAAGCTTTTCTGTTTACATGCGTGAGAGTAGTATTACATGTCAGAGTATTTGTTATTATCTGTAGGTCCAGTTTAATGAAAGTGGTAGTAATCATGTAGCTATGCCAGAAGCTAATGCTTTCCCGATTGACCTTCTTCTCTCCAGGCAGACCCGGAGGTGTCAGACTTCATCCGCTGCCGTCCTGCCGGAGGGGATATCACCGAGTTTGATAAATGATGAATTCCTGAAGGATCGCCTCCAGTCAGTCAGTAGACGGAAAATAGCTCACAGCTCACATGACGGATGTTACCCTACCCACACACTCTATTTGACCCTAGGAAAGATGGACAGCCTGCCTTGTTGTTATTTTTTCTCTATCTTTTTTTAACAACAGGGTTTACTGTCAGTTCTAACAATTACCACATCTACCCACCAATTGGGTACATTTTCAGGGGACAGATTTAATTCCTTTAACATATGCGTGAATTGATTGTTAGCTTCAGAATCATTAATTAAGGCACGGGACATTTCCTGGCAAGCTGCACATTGATGGAGAGCAGATCATTAGTGGCCCTTTGGGTACTTTTAATATACTCTTCCGACAGTGGGCAATTCAGTAGTGACTTGAGTAGGAGGACTGAACTCGCAAATCAACCTGGTTGACCTGTAATTTGTTGGTGGCTGGATAGCAGCGGCACTAAAAATAAGACAATATTCACTGGTGTTTACCAACTATTGCTTTTACATTAGCTCTGGACTTACAGGAAGAGGAGTATTAGGGCTTATATGTTTAGTAGAATTATATATTTTTTAACAGTCTTACAATTTAAAATTACAGTAGGAACTATACTAAGCAGAAGGCGCATGTTTATTTTATTGTGCTGAACCGTTAAGGCTGGCAAGTAGCACTAAGGGCCACAGTTCAATAACAATGATCAGCAATCCAAAAATCAATTATGTACTTATTTCCCACTTGTAACTACAGACAGTTTGATAGATCTCCTAACTTCAGGGTATTGTGTGTAATTAAAAGGAGTGAAACAGTCGTATAGCGGCTTTGCATTTTAAATAACCTTGACTCCTGTGCAATAAAAGAAATAAAAAACAGCAGAACTGATCTTAACTGATCAACTTTAGCACAGGAATCAAAAGCTTAGTAAGATATCACATGAACCTGAGTGTACAAACCATGCCATAAAAGGCTAGTGACCTTTTCACTATAAACTGTGAATGATGGAGAAAATAACATGTTATAAGAGTGCTATTTTTAGAAAAAAAAAAGTGGCAATAAATCAATAGGTTGCCAATTCTTGGACCATTATCAAACATTTGGTGGTGGCAGCTCCCTTGTGGCCCCAAACCTGAAGAACAGAAAGACCTAAGGTCACAAATCAAATGACACTCTTGATTGCATCTTCAACCAACATTGATTTCCTAGGTTTGTGGATGACCACAATTCAATGTCTTGCCACTGATTAAATGCCAACGGCATGTTTGACAAAGTGCTGGAGGTTATCGCCTGACCGCCATCGGTACCACTGGGAATCCAGTGCTGATGTCTAAGTGGTTAGCTCACTGAGAGGCTTCTTATTAACCAAGCAGACTGTGAGACATGGGGTGCTTCCACCGGTTTTGATACAATTACAATCAGAGGGAAAAATTGGATTTCACACCTACAGGCTTATTTATTTATCAAGAAATATAAGGTTGAAACTAAAGTTTCTCATCCTCCTGATATAGAAAAGAAGTGGGGATCCATCAGTCAGGAATCAAGACAAAGCTTTTATGAACAAATACTCTGTACAAAGGGACAGAGGAACCAATTCTGAGCATAACCACATAAAAGCAATTTATGAAAATACCTCGGGGCAGGACTAACTTCATGAATGCTGTGATATGCCCTCAGTGACTTTTCTAGCTCAAATGATTTCTGGTTCTTGTCCATAGCTTTCAAATTTTCAAAGATGAAGCCAAATGATACCATAACTGTGCTTTTGGTCCTTTCACAGGCCTATCTGTCCTTTGAAGCCAAATTAAACACCTATTGAAAATATTATGAAATATTTGAGCTTGGCTGCAGCAGATAACATTATTTGTACCTATTAGCATCAACCTCCCATGACAAGTGCTTCTGATCCCAGAATTTGATTAAAAGTCAGCGTGTCGGCGAAGTTTAACACACCTAGACCTAACTTGTATTAATTAATATGTTGCTATTTAAAACTATTGTCTTTTGAACAAAACACATGGGTTGACCATCCTAAGAACAGAGGAGATTGCACATTTAGAATTTTACAGCAAGGCAAGTGTGCAGTATTATCTGGTAACTTGCTGAACACCCAAATAAAATGTGCAGTAAGGAGTTTTTCCCTTCAAGGAGGATGTAAACGGATGGGGTGCTCTGCTAGAGTGGATTTGGGGGAGCCAGCCGAGGCTGACTAATCAGAGGGTGCTTGGGAGAGCATTAAGACAGACGTGTGGAGGGGAAATGTGACACCTGGAAATTACACAATGTAATGGAATCAGCCAAGTGGTAAATGTAGCTTTTAAATAGGTTTTGTGTTCTCCATTAACCTGCCAGACACTGATTGGTCCTGACAGCAAGGGAAAGTGACGGTCAGCATGTTGCCCCCTCCCTCCAGTACAGCCTGAACTGCATGTGTGCATGTGCACGGACACACACACAGTCACTGCGGGACACAAAGTTCTTTGTAGTTAGTTGGGTGTCTGAAGCCAAATAAAAGTCTAGCTGGAGTTCAGTACAGGTGATTAGTGCCGTGGTTGTAGTTATACTTAAATGTGCACTTTTGTAGTTATACTTGGAGATGTGCAAGCAGGGTTAGAACAGAGTCCGTTGCATTTAATTAGGATAACTGTAGCTAAAGTTACAAACTGTATGTGAATATATAATAAAATGAATCTGCTCTAAACTTATTCTTTTGTGTTTGTTTTGTAACCAAAGTGCTTACATATTTCTGTCCTGAGGCAAAGGAGTTGTGCTCTTATGAGACCACTTATTTATCGGTATCGCTCAACTCATATTTCCTAGAGGGTTTTTTTTATTTAATCTCCTGCTGAGAGTGGAGTTTTATTATATTAGTGAAGCTATAAGCTTGATCATATTTCAGAGTTAGAACATGAAGGAATCATATGACGAACATTCTAGCATGAAGTTTTGCAAGGGTTACAATTGCAACTATAATTATTTCAGTGGCTTTCTGATGATAATAACCGGATGGGTAAATAAACAGAAGAACATATAGAAGAGTATCTTAGGACTGGCAAATTTTTATATGATAAACTTTTATATGTTTATGGCTTAGTGCTAAAAAGTCTCATCACGTCTTGAGTAAACCTTACGATATATCTCTTAAAATCTCTGTTTCTTTGCCCACAAATTCCTCCCGATTAATCAAAATTGGCACACAGGTGCATCTTAGTTTCCTGAAGGTTGTTTTAAGGTCATCATATGTCCTCACAACCATCTACCAACATGCTACAGTTATACATAGTTATAGTTATAACTATAACACATTATAATAGCACTGTATTATTTTCTTTTCATGACAATAATGTCTATTTATATGCACAAGCTTTGCATAATACTGCATTATATACAGTATTATGGCATCATCATGTTGGCTATCAGCAAAATAAAGGCACAGACCACACAGCACTGTAGCATGTAGCATGTACTAGTAAATATACATAAAAGTATAGATATTGTGTACATTTGTGTTATGTACTGTATATAAATTTTATTGATTGAGTAAATCCCACAGAGATGTTAGTTATGTACTGAAATCAATTTTGAATGACTGTCTCTTCCACCACAGTTTTTTTCCAAGTTTGCTATGTGAGCTATTAGGATTCACAGAGTAATATAAGCGTTGACACCAAATTATTGTAGGTGCAAAGTAAAATGCCAACAATGTCAGTGCTCCAACTGTTGACCACTTAAACTAATGCCAGCTCACACAGATTACACTTCTTACATTACCAGTAGTGAAAATGTTATTTGATCCCCAAAATACTGGGATTAAATAGCCTTTGCTGTTACTCAAAATGTGGTGTGTTTAGTACAGATATAGATTTTTTTAATGTCAAATATGAACTTTAATTTTAGTTTAACTTTAATATTATGGAGTTTACCCTAAAATTTGACTTCTCAGATGAGAGGGGAAATGTTTTCAAGAAACTTGAAGAAGTCCAGTGGCTTTCTTTCTAAGCTCATTGGATGACGATGACCTAGATGACTGAGAACCCACACAGACATGTTAACATAATCTGTACTCGAGTTTTCATGCCTATATTATGCATAGATGGGTACTGAGTGCTGTTTCCTATGCTTTTGCTCAGAGTTCTTCCATGTTCATCAACATGTGGGAGTATGAACTGGCTCAAGGGGGACCGCTCAGTTCCATGAAGCTCATGAGCCTCAGCATTCACATGAACCCTGCAGTCCTTTCAATGCAAATGAGAAAGGAAAAAGAGAGGAGAGCTTAGCTGGGTATGTTCAGTATCTGCCTCCCTACTTTTGCATTTCAAATGAATAAATGATAAAAGCCCACTTTTTAGTCAGTTGGTGACTATTCCCCCTCCCATTTTACATACAGAGCATCCTCACTCTCTCACCCCTCTACCCAGCCTTCTTCTCATTTCGAGTTTATTGTGACTTTCCTTTGACTGCATGGTTATTCTCCCTCTTATTAATGTGAAGTTGCTTCTGCATAATAACTAAAGCTCATATTAAACGGCTAATTTGTCCAGTTGTTATTCATTATTCTGACAATTAACTGCATTTATTTGAGGGCCCCTGAGGTTTACAACTAGCAATCAAAGAAAGAAAAAATGAAACATTTAAAGTGGATTCTCACTGAAGCCAACAATATGTCTGTTCAGCTGAGCCACTCTATTGTGCATCCCTTGTGAAAGGCCAGGGCCACCCTCTTTACCATTGTTTCCACCTCTGCTCTTTAGCCTTAGCAGCCTGTGGTAAATGCTATAGTTGGTGTATCAAAATAGCGGGTCATTACTGCTTCTCTTTCAGAGAGAGACTGGAGGTCCGTAATGTTAGACAAGTGGGAGGCTATGATTTTGAAATCGTGCCCTACCTCATGGGATGTGGGGGTGGGAAAGATTATGTTAAAGTCAAACACCAATTATCCTACAGTAGGCAAATCTGGATCTCCCCCAGTAAAACTGATTTTGTAGACAATCTGTATATCCTAATACACATATGTAAATTTTGGTAAATATAATGAATCATTTCTCTACATGGATGACATCAAGCAGTATGCAGAAGTGAATGAAACACTGATTAACTAATCCACACTACTAGGATATACAGCAATGAAGCTGGAATGTCATTCGGACTGGAAAAATATTGTCAGATAGTAGAGACAAGGAAGTCAGAACTGAGTGGTTTGCAGTACCAGAAGGCAACTTAAGGATAGCTATACACTACACATTGGGATCACACAGACAAATGGGAACCTTAAAGGGGCAACTAGGAGAGGTGCAACTGCCAAATACCTGCAGAGAGGTAAGGCAAGTCCCGAGGAGTCATCTGAATGGGAAGAACATGATCTGGACAATCAGTAATTACTTGGTCATCAAACATCCTGCTGAGATAATAAGCTAGCCAAAGGAGGAGATAGAAGCCCCTGACATCAAGACAAGAAAGCTCCTTAACATACATGGAGGTTTTAACCCCAAATACAGCACCCTGACTGTACGCTAAGCGGTTGGAAGGTGGCCGAGGACTAGTGAGTGTCAGAACCACTATCTGGGATGAAACAACAAAGATTCATGAGTATCAGAAAGATGACCTCAACTCATGTGGTTAATGAATACCCTAAACAGCAGAAACCCAAGAAAGAAGAGGAACAAGAAGAGGAACCACCATGGAAGGACAGGCCCCTTCACAGCATGTAGCACCGGCAGATAAAAGAAGTGATTAATATCGAAAATCCTACCAATGGCTGAGAGACAGCACAGAGGCACTAAGCATGACAACAAAGAAATAAGCTCTAAGCACAAGATCAATAGAGGGTGGGGTCTACCACACCAGGCAAGACCATCATTACAGAGCTTCCACCACCTTTTAAGGATGACTGTAGATATTCACTGTCAAGTGTTAAAATTACACGAAAGTCCAGCATCGTTAAAACAAAATATAACGGGGGGGGGGGGCACAAGACTTTTGCACAGTACTGTACTTCATATTCTGCCTGAAGAAAAGTATAATAAACCAAAACTGTACAGCGAATAGAAGAAGCAGTGACAAACCTGACATTTATTTTTAGCTAAAAAGTTAAGCTGTGGCTGCTTGAAGGTGACACTGAAAAGAAGCTGCAACACAGTGAAATCTAGATGATACTTTATTTACAGACTATTTATCCCAAGAGACTCCCTGAAGAGTTGCAACATGACATTCATCTCCAAATCACTCTCTGTACTCTCAGCTCAAGATGGAGAAAACATTATTTTTTATGATTTTATATATTTCTAGTGAAATACAAATATAATATGTATATAATAATATGTATATTAGTGTGCAGATACCCCGCTGTGGACTGCCAGCATCAAAAGACTCAGTAAAATATTTAAAATATGAAAATAAATACATTTTGCGTAGCAAAAATGCAATTCATGAACTTTGAAAGTGCACTCTAAAACGCTCATAAAACCTAAGGAATTAAGCTTTTTTTCATTTTTGATGTCAACACCAGAATGAACGGAGCAAGAATTACAAATTACTTGTAACACACGGTGATGAAATTAAACTTTTTTTCTTTCTCCCCCCTGACAGAATACATTTTAGTTTGCCTGTTGACGGGTTTGCAAGCTGGAGAAAGAGGAACAAATTCATTCATTATTAATACAACTTTTATTTCCACACTTTCTCATCTAATTATCTTCTTTTTGATACAGCAGAAAACATTTGCATCCATATATTAATATTTCAGAATTTGCAGAATTCAGATATGTATAGTTTCACAGTTGCAGTCTTGTTAAACAGCAATGTATTTTTCTTTCCCACAAGTGTTCACAGATGTATTTGCTGACTATAAATGAGGCTGTAGTCTTGATTTAAATATACCCATTATACACGTGCAGTACTGTGCAAACACCTTGGACTGCCACTCATTTCTTTATATATTTATATTTATATTGTTTATATCTTTAACCATTTACAGATATTTTTTTTATTTCTTTGTGTGTTAAGAAACTTAACATTAACCTAAAAATCACTAAAGCATAAAAAAGACACCTAAATCATGGGATGATCCAGGATTGTGTCCACATATAACAGACAACCAAGCAGAGAAGCCTTTCTAAACTGTATTTTTAGGCACTTTGCAACTAGCAGTCTGTCACAAAAGCATACAATTTGTTGTTTTGTTGTTTTTGATTAGTTAAATCTACAAAAAAAGCAAACCATGACACAGTTTGGCATTTCTTCAGACACATTTCTGAAGAGCTATGAGCTGAAAACCTGGTATATCTTGGTATGGCATTTTGTATGTTCTAAAAAAAACTGAGGAAACTGGAGAAGTGAAGGACAAAATATGAAGTGGCAGGACTAAAAAGCTATCTACAGTCATGTCCTTAAGAAATAGAAATAAATGTAATAAAGACCTGAAACAGGATCTGAAAGATGCACCTGGTGCTTCAGTTGATCCATCGTTCTCCAAAGCCTCATCTGAAATGGCCATAATGAAAGGACGGCAATGAAGAAGGGAAACCGGGAAAAGTAGCTGCGGTATGCCAAATTACACAAGGAAAAGTTATGACAACAGGTCTTATGGAGTGATGAATGCAAACTTTAAATCTTTGGATCAAATTGTCATCACCCGGCATTGGGGAGGTCAGGGAAGAAGTACAACAGTGAGTGCGTACAGTCACGTGTAAAACACAGAAGAAAACGATTCCTAAAGATTACTTAATGAAAGTACAAGAAATCATTTCTAAGAGAGTTTGAGCTGTGTTTAAGATTTATTAGGAAACTCTGGTTTTGTGCTATATGCTGTATGCGCTACGTGCTGATGAATGTTTCAGAAAATTTCTACACATATTTAACATTTTCATAGCAAAATTTGAAGAAATTAGAGACTTGAGGCATTTTTAAGGCACAGTACTGTAATTCGCTGGTAATAAACAGTAAATTTATACTGAGTAGAATATTCTGAAGTAGAAAATACCAACAGCAGGACATCAGTCAAGGGAATTTTGCTTTGCAGTAAAATATGTTTTTCTGCATCTTTTAGCATTTTCACCAACTTGAGTTTTTAAAGTATATGGCAACAGCAATTTTTTACAAAAAAACCCCCCAAACCCCCCAAAGGTTTCTCAAAAGCAAAACTCTGAACTAATTTTAAGAGTGCCAAATTGTAGCTGCTTGTCTTTTCTGCCCTCACAATATTATGTGAGTAGAAATTCTATTGGAGTCAACATTTACCACATTTAATCTTTAATGAGACTCCTAATTTTATCACATTTTCCTTTTCGAAGCATCAGTCAGAATTGTCCACGCTTGGTGAAAATTCTGAAGCCATGATGCGAGTCTAGTCTTATCAGAGAAGACAGATGGGATTGTCGATAGTTGACAGACATGCTGATAACGGATTTTGGTCTTATCTCCAATCACTTCATAGGGTGGAAAGCCTGACAGGCTGCATCTTCAAAGCGACAAAAGGCCAGAAACACACCATGCTCTGACAGATGGAGAGACCGCTTTTAATAACCTCAGTGCCACCATGGCCCAGCAACGATGCCAGAAGCAGGGGAGCCAGTGAGGGACACCATACTGTTGCACCTTCCTCGCTGTCACATCTGTAAGATAGGATCTGTCCTAGCATTACAAAAATTGCAATACAGTAGAAGGGCCACTTGTGGTCAAAGTGAAATTTGCTCTTTCAGTTTGCTTTGAAATGTTAATGTTTCCTTTACATGTGGTCACCTTTAAATGTAGCGCCCAGATGTCTGGTCACAAGTTTGCGTCCCTTTGAGGTTTCTTAATTTGAACACAATTAATGCAGCGTCCCTCAAGACTATGCAATGCTGCTGATTTAATATCCTTCGATGTTTTTTGCTCAGTTGTTTAACAGCAACTCTGATGGTGCCTTGAAGTTCTTGCAGATCATATCAGGTCAAAGGCATTTAAATAGAAACGCTCAGTTCATGTGACGCTTCCATAGCTGGACTGACATCTCGCAAGCTTCAGCAAAGCTGCTTTAACTGTCTCAGTGACAGTTATGCTAAGAGTCACCACTGAAAGCAGAGCGTTAATGTTAACTGATCTTGTCTTTGAACAGTGCACTGAATTCTAATGTCAACAGTCATGCTCATTTTTCATTAGCATTATGAATCACTGCCTCAGCTCATCATTCTGTTGCTGTAATGACTCACTGCTGTGTAGGTTTGTCGTAACATAACCAATAATTCCCTCAACAACTCCTCAAAGACATAAGGGTTTTGAATCGCCAGAGATAATGTTTGAAGCAAAAAGCCTCACATAATGAGACACTTGTGATCCTTTAAGCATCATATTGCAGTGAAGGGAGTAAAAGGGACAGCTCCCTAGAGAATCTTGTCTATTGACTAGCCTAGCCGCTGATAAATAATCTATAATCCAAAAGTGCAATTTGATGTAAATGATACAAGTCTCTTAATGTCTAACAGGAGCACATTTTAAAAGTGTCCAAAGAGCACAGCTACTGAAAGAGTTTATTGGTTATTTCCAGCCTACGACCTCCACAATAATTTGAGAGCTATACTAAAAGCGTAAGATGGTGAAAGCAAATATTTTAGAGTGTTTGTTTTGACCAAAGCATTTATAAGGGGGGTAAAAGCTATTCAAGCACTGACTGACAATGGTGACCAACCTATTCTCACTCATGAGTAAATACAGGAGCATTCACACACTGGTAATTGTTTGTTTATGTATTTATGTTTTATAAGACACATTCATTTAAAATGTGTTATATACAATATACATAAATTATTAGATTAGGTGGAGCTAAGTGGGCACCAAAGCTTAAGCTGTCCTTAGAGTTTTAAAAGCCAGACAGATGTGCAAAATGAAATAACTAAAATATAGGTGAAATTTTATTTGAGAAATTAGCTGTAGCATTTTCTTAATTTCTCTCTCGTACTAGGTTCTGCTTTCCCACTGCTGTCTGAGTATCCAGCAGTGGGGGGAATGACAGATTTGTTTTATCTGTTGTTTTGACTGAGTCACCTCTACCTAAAAACATAGCATACAACTGTAGTACAACCTACCCCCCAAAATAACAGCAGACTGTTGATGAGCAGCAGGGAACCTCAGGCTCAAACTATGCACATCTGTCAGGCAGGTTTTCAGCAAAAGTATGCTGCATTATTAATGACGTGCCGCTTGGAGGCTAAGCCTAGGGATGACATCTGTCAAAGAGTAGCACATCTCTTTCGAGGTTGGGGTACTTCAGTCCAGACTGACGTGCAGGGAGGAGCACGTGTGTGTGTGTGTGTGTGTGTGCATGCCCGTCTGACTGTGTGTGCTTGAGTATGTGTTAAGGGATCTTCTGAGTTGACCTTCACGTTCCTCAAGCTTTATTCATCACCCACTTTTCCGACTAATTTCTTACATTGCTTTCCCTTTTTTACTATGCAATTTTATGCTGCTTTGTCTGACAACACACTTGAGGCTATTTTAGAACTCATTAGTTTAATTGGCAATAAACTGCAATTATTTTTGCAGCTGCAAACTGTATTTCTAGGCTACCACACACACTGCTGGACTAGCAAATGAAAAGAATGCCAGTTCCAGCTTCTCAGATTTCTCCCCCTACGTCCTGCGTGGCGTGATAATAATTACTGCTCAGAGGGAAGGTAAGTTCATCTAGAAATTTCCCTTCCACCAAATGAGCTGATTTCTTCTCTGCTGTTTTAATAATAATAATACATTTGCAGGCTTGTCTGTGGCTCAATAAAAAAATAGATGAATAAATAATAAGCTCAATTGAAGGCACTTGGTCGACGTTCGTGCTCCGGGTTTTCCTCCCTTACATGAAAACTTTACTATTCCCTGCTCACATTAATTATTAATACATTTAGGAATGCAAGTATACGCTTGGAAACCTTACTAATGTGAGGGGATTTTACACACCAATGCCTTGCAGTAGTTACACTGAAAACAGGCATTTTTGTTAGAATTGTGGTGTTTGTCCACTATATCTTATCACTACATTCACTTGAAAATTCAGAGTCAAAAGGGGGAAGCTTTAGATAATACACGTAATGTAGTATGATGCATGATAATATCTAATGTAGCAGAGGTGCTGTACTTGCAATTGATTCCTATAGTAACTTAAAAAAAAGAAATAACTGCACAGTACTTTTCCACGAGAAAACCTGAAAATTGTTAAAAATCCATGCAATGAAAAATGAAGGTGGAAAGAGGCAATCATGTTAGTGGGAAAGGTGGACTAACTAAAAAAATCAAAATTCATTTGAGACCAGTTAATAGACTCCTACCCAACTGTATAATGTATCACAAAAAGGTACAAGGTCTACTTCATGACTGGTATGTCAGAGGTTGTGCAATTTACCTCTGTGAATGAACGTGTACTGCAGAGGGAGGAATGTGTTCCATATATGTCTGTGTGTATTTCCCTGCATTTGTTTTTTTTATGTGTGCATGTGTGCATGTGTGAGTATATCTTTCAGGCAATGAGACCTTGGACAGGAGAGTAATTGATTCAGAGAATCTTCAAATCAATTCTTGGACAGCTGGGGCCGAGGAGATTAGAAGTGAAGACAGGCCCCAGAGCAAACAGTAATCTCAGGATTATAGACCTGGGGGAGATGTACCTGTTTTCTCTCATTTCGTTCCCTCTTGCTCTCCCAGCAGTGACAGTCTATATTCACTGCTAACCACTTTTCCCCAAAATGCTGCACTCCCTCTTCCATTTGTAGAGCTTCACAATGAAAAGGTGACTAAAAGCTTCTGCTGACATCGAGGTACAATCTTAGCGAGAGGGTATGAATGTAAGGAAATTGGTGGAGGATGTGGGCTGACTGATATATGCCGTCAGATGACTTTTGACCTTTTCATTCTCTGCATTTCTTTTAAATAAACGTCAGAGGCAGCCAAGTCAGAGGCAAGAAGAGATTATCTGGGCATGCAGCTCAAAGGAAGCACTTAACCTAATGAAGTAAATAAGGTAGAGTGTTCAAAGGTCATTTGTATAATTGTTTTGGTTGGACATATTGCAGCAGAATGATCCAGACCTTTGTCCCATGGCTGGAATGTATCTTGTTGGCCTTTCCAGCTGATTGGATTAATTCACAGGAGTAAATGTGTCAGCTTAATAGTGGAAAAAATGGGTACTTTTATACAGAAATCAAGTATAGGCAGGGGCGCAGTCACAAAAGCATCCGATGCAATGTTTTCTATCTGCCATGTTTCAGTTTATCTTCTTTTTTTAACCATGAACTGAAGCCCAAATTAAGTATGACTCAAAGACCCACTGAATGGATCTTTAAATTCACAAACTATATCTTGGTATGACTGGAAAGAACACCCAAATTCATTACATCACCTGCTGTATTTTCCACAATTTTCATAGTTTCTCAAATGAACAAGGCTGCAGCCGTTCACAATGCAAGCTTAATGCTCACTCAACAATCACTAACTTGAGGTACTCGCTTACTGAAAAGAAAACAGTCATGCTTTTTCTTGTTACTATTTAGAGAACCAACACAATAAGACATATTTAAGACTTTAGATATTAAAGTTTTGCCTCATATAGCACAACAAATGAGAACTAAATATACTATGACAATGACTCACAGTGTATTTTACCCCTGACTTTTCTAATAGGCTGTAGGATAACTGTTTACTTCCACAGCATAGCAGCAGCTCTGGAATAAAGAGATAACATATTTGCAATGAATAACAAGAGACTGCCAACAGTACAATTGAGCTGACACTACCAAACGCACAGTAACCATGACGCTGTATCTTCGCCTGGGAGAAATGAATCACACTTAGTCTGTTTATCAAACTACCTCATGTTACCCATGCATTTGGCACTGCAACACTAAAAATGACTAGTTCCACTTGTTGGACATGAAATCTCTCAGAAAGCCTTTGGAAACTTACCTCTAGGTTCTGAGTGAGCAGAAGCTGCTTGGATTGCTGGTGTTTAATGCCAAACAACGTTTGCTTGTTTCAGCTTCTCAGTTGTTTGCATACTTCTCTTTCTGTTTTATACTATTACAAAATATGCATTTTTGTTTTTGTGACTGGAGCTGTCACAGTTGAAATGATAATCCATCGTATAATCATTAGTCGCAGCCCTAAACTATGCGCATCAAACACTCTTTTCTTTGAGGAAATGATCTGACCTGCAGCTCTTATTCTCACAGTAGCTTCTCAAAAAAAAGAAAAATTGAGCATGTTTTGTTTGAAGAGATGATAAGAGGAAAAATAGCTGGTGGATGAATATCTCAGTCAGCATATTCCTGCTGGAGGGAGCTCAAATGTGGTCCTGTAACGGGATGAGACTGCTGTCAGCTGTGTGGTCACATTGATGAGAATGGTGGCTCCCTCAATTCTCCATCAAGGGCTTGACAGGCTCTTAAGGTGATTACTGGCAGATTAGCATTACAGTAATCACAAGATGATTCCTGACATGGAAGTGATTGTTTCTCCACAGTTCATGACCTCGGCAGAAGCATTCTTCCTGGCAACTGAGTGAGATGAGGCCGGGCCGATGAGAAAACCTCTGACTGTGTTCAGCGTGCAAAGGAAATTCAAGATGCATCAACGCACTGTCATATTGCATTTTGCAGCCTGTCGCTTAGTGTAGAAGCTTGTGAATTACAGATCCTAGCTAATTTGCTCTTATAATCTTTATTAGCAGGGTGCATATCTTTAAAAGTAATTTCTAATTTTTCACCTAAGACATTTTACATTTCTCTGTGATGCGAATGCAAGTCTCAAAGGCAGAATGGCAGAAAAATCCTGAGATTTAGAGCAGCCTGAACACCGAGGAAAGAAGGCCCATAACTGATTACTTACTTAGATCTTTCATACTGAACTTATGCATAAACTTCATTTAAAAAAGACAAAGAGTGTGCACCCTGCTATTTACACTAGGAGGCTTTACTTAAGAACAACAGCGAAAATCTTGATGAAGTGACATCTGCTAGTACTTATTTTCAGTGAGAAACAGGCAGGCTAAGTTGCAGTGAAGCAGCCATATCCTAGTGTGCATGAATGGATTACACCACACACACACACACACACACACACACACGCACACACACACACACACACACAATATATATATATATATATATATATATATTAAAGTATATATATAAATATATACCTTTGAGGTAGTATCATTGAAATTTCCTTATTTATCCAAAAATTCTATTTTGGCAGTCCTGGACTACCTACAGCTTCACTGTACATATTAAAATTTACAAGGACATAAACCAGAAGGTTTGAAGGCCAGTCAGAGGCTATAGTATCTGGCAAAGAGCCAGCTAGCTGCTCTCTCTTCCACAAGGGAAAAGAAATGTTTTATGTATTTCTTTCCCAGCCCACATCACTGCAGATGCATCAGTGCAAGCTAAATCTTTATCAGTCACCTTATATGCTGATGTGACCCAATGCTTGCAAGTGAATTGACAAGTTAGTGAATGTTGCTAATGGAAAATAGTCTGGATTAAATGAAATTGTGCCTGGATTAAATAAACATTAACTTTGTTTTAGACTACTGTGGTAAAGAGACTTCATCTTATCCAGCTTTTGTTTGGTTACTCTTCTCTTCATCACCATGTAACACACTGAGCGAGCAACTGAAGACAGTAAAAAGTAATGTAAAAAGTTTGCAATGCTCACTATTGTTTGAGCTTCTGTTAACCTCCCTGGTGTGTTCCTAGACAGTTTGGGATATTTGCTTTCCTTGTGAACTTTACATTGTGGATGTTTACTAGCCAAAGCAAAGGCTTACTTTTGTTTATTTTTCCTGGCTCCTGCCTGCCTCACAGGATTTTTGTTAAATTCATCTAAACAAGGACATGCATGTGTGCCTAAATATTTTATCAAAACGACAGGGTAAACGTAACAGCATCATCACTTGCTATTTTCCTTGACAAAATAGAAATGATGAACTATACTCTAAAGACAGCCACGTAGTCTTCAATTAGCATTCACCACTGATGTGCAGGCAAGCAAGGATACAATCTTAGAGACTTGAAGGTCTTTTCCTTGGAATTTTCCAGACTTCATATGTAGAACAGGAAAGGAGAAAGGCAACATGAGCTTGTGAGTCGGCATTGGTGGTAATGCACCACTCTATGTGTGCAGTGATCCAAAACAGGGAAGGGATTAGATCAGGAAGTGAAAGTATAAGTGCTCCTTGCAAAGCTTTACAATGAAAGCCTGAGGTTTGACAGAGCTGCGCAATTTTTATACTTGTCAGAGTTTGTACCAGATGCATGACATGTAAATTGAACTGGCAACAAAACACAGCCAGTAGGCAAAGAAGGCAACTGAGGTCTGAAGTTATCCTAAAATATCTAGTAGTATTACAGAGAATAGATTTGGAATGAGAGCGCCTCTGTGGCTGCCCAAGGAGCTCTATTAATCTCCACAAAAAATGTTGGGGAGGGTTGAAATTCCAGCCTCACTTGTCTAACATTGCCAGTGGCAGTCAAAAAATCAATAAGTCCAAAATAAGACCGCTGTTCCACAAAAACCTCCATGATTACTCCCACGTCACCAATAACTTCTGCAAACACTGTCCTTAGACACCCTGCCTTTGATAATATGATATAAATTCCAAAATGGGCCACAACTGAACATGCAGTATTTTTAGAGACAAGTCCTCTCTTCAAAACATTGTTTTCATCATCAACAAGTTTCCTGTGGAATTTCTTGAAATATGCTGTAATACAAGCAGAATATAAGTATTACACATCCAGCCATTAACAGGTGACGTGTGTCTTTTTTTAGTAGGGTCTTGTGGCAGTAGGACGACTTGGTCTTGAGCTGAGCTGTTGTAGTCACACCACATTGTGCAGAACTGAGGCAGGTGTGGTTTTTATCATGCATATGTTAGCTGGCAAAACCTCTAAAGTAGAATTCTGTGGGAGGCAGGGAGAGAGAGGCAGAGAGAGGTGGCAGCAGTTCAAACAATGTGGAAGAATAAAAACCTCAGCACCTTTAATGATCAACAGAAGTTACACAACTCCATCTCCTACCTGAAATATATAACTTAAATGTAGATTAGAGGTTTTCAGGGCATCATTTTGTGACAGGTTCAAATTTTTACCTCATACCCATGCCCGCTTTCTTTCAACCTACCCTTTGCAACATTTATTTTATCCATCCCAGAATGACTTTCAGCATATCAAGAGAAGACACCTTTTTCAGTTCATGTGGTTGAAAGGTCCATGGCAAGAAGTAAAAGTAATAAAGTGAGAATTTTCAGGTCACAAAAAGGTGAGTTGCACCCATTACTCAAAAACCTGCCTTTCATCTGTAATGGATTTCATCCAATTTGATTTCTGAACATAGAGGTAACGTACTTGCAGAAAGAAGCCCTTCATCTACAAAACACAGTTTGAAGCGTCAAAACCTGATGTTTACAATCTCGTTTCAGACAGCTAACATTTTTATTTGTCTTTTTTATTGTGAAACTTGGCATTACTGTACTGGAAATCGGTGTGCCATCACAGGTTGACCAATTTTCCCCAATCAAACAACAAAACTGGATGAGTTATGCATTTTCACAAAGGTTTTCCAAAGAGTAAAGATGTGTTTTCCTTCCAAAAAACATCAAATATACTTTTACAGACAAACATAACAAAGATTTGATAAATATGAAAGGGATATTCCCATTACTTGACACTTTTCCAGCTAATACAGAAAGAAATCCTCACAGAAATCAGCTTCATGTGAAAACTGAATGCTTACAATCATCAAAACATTAAAGCTTAGGAGATTTTCTCACCTAATCTCCGGTTTTTAAGACAGGGAGCACGATTAGCAAGTGTTCCAAAATACTGATTAAAGTGATCTGATACAGACATGCATTTCTGCCTGATATCTAATGATTGGCTGATCCAAAAGAAAATGGACATTATTTATTCTTTTTGCTAATGCAGTTTTAACATGCAAAGTAAAGACTGTAGATGTAGATTGGGAGGTAAGTGGATTACTGCTGTAGTTGGTACTCAGCCAGGCTTGGTGATGTTTTAAAATTACAAAATTGATGGAAAACAAAAACACCACTTAATACTTTATATATTTTTTTAGTTTGATATTAGATTTCTGATTTTGGAATGCAATAATTTGAAATAAAAATAATTTGGAGGTCACTGGAGATAAATATTTCAGTGCTGGGACTTCAAAAGTTTAGCAAACCTAAAATGACTAATTATACTTTTCAAGCATTGAATAGACAAACACTGCTCTGGAGAGGGCTTAACAACTGTCAGTTAAAACAACCTGGTACAAGTCCTTTTCTTTTGTTATAGTAAGAAAACTGATATTTACACAGAAGCTGCCTCTCCTTGAGAGTCCCGCCCAATGCTTCCCTATCCAGCATTCAATGGAAAAACAATCTGGGGAGGGGGGAGGGAATTGAGAGATTGATAGGCATGCAGTTCTGATCACTCAACCAACAGAAGCTCACTTTACTGGTTCTGTGCTTTATGCACATTTGTGTTTATGAAATTGCAATTGATTGTTTCAATTACATGCACGGCTGAACCATAACGTTGTCACAATTGATGTGCTACTCGGAGTCAACCTTCATGAAAATAGCTCAAGTTGTGAGTGGTTTTTCTTAAAGTATTGTTTTTTTTAGAGTATTTTTCATCATATCCCAATGCAGGTTGATGGGATGCAGGCTCTGAATGAGACAATGGTGGTAAATAGTGAAGATGTCTCATACAGTAAGCTTTAGCCTGCTGACCCTAATCACTGAGAATAAGCTTTAGGTAGTAACCATCAGAAAAGATCATGAGAAAAATGGGTTAAAAGTAGGGCTCTTGGTAGGCTGGCGAGGCTTGTTCCACATAACACTGTAAGAATCTCAGTGATCTGAAGGGACCTTGAAGAAATAGTGAACTGCCTCCAAACTGAAGTAAAAGCTGCATACTGCAATGCAGTTAGACTCTCGCTGGAGAGACTATATTTTTATAGAAAGCTCAGTGCAGTACATAAACACTGAATCCTCAAGCTGAATCATCAATGTCATTGACTGATTAAGTAGCTTTTAAAGTCTGAGCAAATCTCACTGGTGATTACTAGTGAGCAGCACTGTTGGCTAATTCAGACAGCATGTGAAGTATCTGTTAAAAGCTCATGGAAAAGTCTCTCAAACAAATATGATGCTGTGAACTTACTTGCTTTAGGATCTGAATCTGCATTATCTTATCTGTAGAAGTTATTTTTAATGTTGGGGGGATATGAAAAATAACAATAACAACTCTCAGTGTCAGTGTGCTGTTTATTCCTTGTTCATATCATAGTTTACGTTTGTAGAGACAACTGCAGTTGTTTCAGGTGTGCAGCCAACTTCCTGTTTCAAGCGTCATCATTTTTATTTTTTTTTATTTTTTTTGCCTGACTAAAAAATCAAATGTATTTAAATTATCTAGTGAAAAGCAAAACACTCATCAGACAATAGTTGATGGTTTCGAGATTACACTTCCTCTTCATATAGACTGTTAACCTCCACACACAAAGCCCACTCATAGTTGGTAAATAGAATTCCAACTACAAATGGAAAAACGGAAAGGTTCTAGTAACAAGTATTTTCCCTTCCCACAGATTCTTCATATTCAAATGTGGATATCTGTTTATACAGATTATTACAAGCCTGGCTGGGATGCGGACCAAAAATATAGATGGATAGCTTTATTTGGCGTTGGGTGATTTAGATCAAGTGTCCTATGCATAATAACTTTAAAGTCCTTTTGGTAAGTGCTTTTCCAAATGCTGCTGTTGTCATTTTATTGCTCTCTGCAGAGTGGATGATGCCGTTTGGGTAAAGCAGTGCCATCCCTCCTGAAATTAAGGATGAATAACAGCTTGAAAAGACAAATGTTTAGTTTTGTCTCTCCCCACTGTGCTAAAATAGGTGCTGCTGGGCTTTGTGTGATTGCACTGTTAAATGCAATCACTGCACCCTGTAAAAGACCACACACAACATTATGCATAGCCAACAATAGGAAGGCAAATAGAAATACATTTTAAAATAACAATAGACTGTATTTTTTAACTCTGTCAAGTAACCCGCTGTTAATTACTACCACTGCACCTGTGTTTGATTACTGTCTACTGTAAATAATCTCTAAATTCACAGATCAGGCTTAACAAAGAAATCTTTATAAGGAGAACAGTTCATCTATCCAACCAGAGTAGGAATAGTGAATATATTGGACTGCTGGCACAGTATAAGAGGTAGTGTATACCCTGTACTGCTCACCTTATTTTCAGATTGACAGTATAATGCGCAGTTTTAAAATGAATTGGCTTTATTTTTTTGTGTATGGCATTTTACCATTTGCAAAAAATGCCCATAAACTCCCTCCACCTCCAACTCTGTAACCTCACCAAAATGTTGTGGTGGGACAATAGAGCTCTTTCACAGGAGCATTTTGACAGGAAATAGTAAGTAAATAATGGTGTTACTAATCACACTAATCAAAGCTCTGAACCTGAATAGAACAGCACTTGGCCGTGCTAAAATTGCTGAAGGTCTATTAAGTGATACAAAAAAGTAACAAATTTTATAACTAACATTGGTTTGTATACTTTTTGTTATCTGTGTGTTTGTTTGTTCATTAATTAGTTTTATTCATTTGGTCTAACAGAAGACTACAGTTTGAACAAAATGAAACATAGCCAGACTTTCTTTGTGTTAGCTTGGTGGACAAAACCTAAAACCCCACTTGTAGAAAACGAGTATCACGACAGTGTTTCTCTATTAAGCTGGCTTTCTCTTTCAGACTGTCCCCACTCACATAAAAAGAGAAGTTTCAAAAGTCATATGACTTTTTTTTCCATACGTAATGATCCCTACGAGCGCCACCTATTGCAATCAGAGGCGCTATAAGTTGATGATAATATTAGAATGGTGACTGAAAAGCTATAAAGTACATTAAAAAAACCTTTGAAGTGCAGCATTAATCTCTCACTAGACAAGAGATTAATGCATCTGAAAATCTTTATTCTTGGATTTAGTGGAAAGAGAAGTAAAATAAACAATAATTCAAGTTAATTATTTCATGCAAGTTAATTATTTTATGCTAAGTGTGCTCTGATTGCTGATCGCTGTTTATTTTGAAGGTGATGGTTGAGGATTAGAGCTCTGAAGCTTTATACTTTAATGTTTGTGCACATAAAGATTCAATTTTCTACCCAAAGTCTAATAAAGGAGGACATGGAAATCTTCTTCAGATCAAACTGAAATTCATTTTATTGAATGAACAGGTATTGTTGGTGTGTGTTCCTGCTGTCTAGTTGCTACAATTTGAGCAGTAATCTAGTTAGCAGCAGATTACAATTGAGTATGCCATTTATGCATTTTCTGCATTACCAAATGAACACACACACATTCCTCTGACAATGCAATTAGTTTGTGCTTTACAGAGTGGTGGCTTAACAATTTCACATATAAAATTGATTCCCCCGGTAGAGAATATATTTTGCTTGAAACATGTCATAAATGGAAGTGTCAGGTAAAATGTGTTGCTTCCAGCTGCTTTTAAACTGAAACTATGAACTTAACCTGACCACGTTATCTGTTCAGCATCAGTTACCATAGTGATTTAGCTAGACTAAAAGGGAGACACTTCTGTGAAAAAGAAACTACGAGTTTAACCTCGACACAGCTTGCTAAGCCATTCATCTCAGTTCACCAGAAAGGCCTCCTGGGTAACCTGATGTCTCACTTGCTGTTCTATTTCTTTTACATATTTGTAGTAAACTAAAAAAAAATCTGGAATATTATATGCACCTCACAGGTAAAATAAAAAACTAATTGTCTCCTCATTTCTCATTTGTTCTTTCCCACAGCATATAACTCCCCTTCTTCACCCAAAGTCTTTCAATTTACTCAGGCAGCACTAAGGTGTTGATTGAAATTTCATTGACTCCACACAAATCCCTGGGCTCTAATCCTCATAATTCTGGCATATTGTATTGTTGTTAACCACTCACCGCCTGGTAAATACAAATCCTTCCACCTTTCACTTTCTAGTCCATGGATAATTGCTGTAACTTCTCCTCAGAAGCATTCCCATGGGGAGTACCAAGAAGCACATGTGAAACAAACACAGTTGCGCTTGTCACTGTGATACAGAGATTCAGTATACTGGAAATCGCCTGGCATGGAAAGAAGAGGTCTGCCATCATCGACAGAGCAGACACAGTGGCTAATTAGACCTTTGCAACCTCCCAGTGGTGAAACACTTAAGAGTTGAAATTCTAATCTTTAAGGCTATTCCCTGCTGAAGCCAAAGCTTGTTATTTAACAAAATGGAGATTGCTTGCTTACAGCTGGATCTCTTTGAGTAGATGCCATAATATATATTATTTTAATAAAAACAAGGAAAACTGATCAATAGAGACAAAATGTATGGCCGTAATCGAAATGACTTTCCTGTCTGAGTATTGGTCAATCCAATGAGCATTGTCAAACAAATCCTTTTTCTGCTGGCAAATACAAACAGTTGTAGTCAATCATGATCATTAATTAGAAGTTAATAGGCCTTGACCTTATTAAGTTAAAAGACACCACTTATTCAAAGATTTAAGGGAGTGTGTGGATACATTTGAGCCTGTATACTTTTAAAGTTGTGTGGATTAAAGAAAATCTAAAATAAATTCAAGCTCATTAAAGATGTATGCTGTGCAATCATTCCTCCCTTGAACAAGAACAGTTCAAAGAAATCATTAAACACCCCAATTTACCATGACACTCATGCACATGATGAATGCAAGTAAACTTCTGACCACAACTGTAGGTCAAATGCATCAGAGGGCATCGGAGGGCAGGCCCATTGGAAAGGGGTTAAGGAACTTGCCACTGTCACCAAAAGAAGTCACTGGCTGTAGCTGAAATGAAAGGACATATTATAGGCTGCTGATTACCACATCGTATAACAAACCCAGGTCTGACTAGCCTGTGGCATGATGAAATGGTCAGAACCATCATCAAAGTCACCCCCACATCGAAGACATCTCCAAGTCTCCTCGACAATTATCATTAGGATATTGTGTTTCTAAGTTTTAAACATTACAGCTAATGTCAGTACAGGTATATCGGTACATCTCTAATGTTATTTTGTTTTATATCTTTATATCTATCCTTAGAGGTATGGAATCCAGATTGTAAAATGCAAAAATCTGGGACTAACAGATATGCACGTCTGAACTGAGTTTTCAAGTCATTAGGTAGCTTGAAAACTTGGATGCATCACTGATAATTCACTAGGAATACACCAGTCACTGTGTAAAAGGCCAGACATAAAAACAGCCAGTACTTCTCAAATAGACAGAGCAAAAGAGAAGTAAAAACTTCACATTCGTACATTAACTGAACCCAGTCATGACCTACAACAGGGTAAAACAGGTTATCAGTGGGTTAGCTCATATTTTAGACTGTCAGGGGTTCCTCACTAGCACTTTTCCAGCATTTAGATGCATCTCTTCATATATTTATGTGTCATTCACACATTGGATGACTTGTCTAACATTTTAGATAAAAAGGTTCACATTGTCTGTCTTGCTGAAAGAGCAATGCGTGCATTTATGTGCGTCTCTGGCTTGTGCACCTGTGTGCTACAGAGAGAGAAAGCACACAGTCTGTGGCTGAGAAAATCATGCCTGATGAGTAAAATCATAAATACAGTCATTTATGTTACAGTATTGTTGATTCAGATCACTGTTCACTGCAGACCAAAAATAACCTTCAAGCCACTGGACAACCAGAACTGGTGTTCCCGATAGCCAATCTGCCACTACACGCCACCAGTTTCTTTAGTTGGACAGAGCTTGATTTGCCTTCTTGGACTTAACAAGTAAGAATCAATTATTTTTTAGCAAACAAAATATAATTGTATATCATGTGTCTCTGTGTCAATCATTATGTAACCCCAGATAGCAAGGAAACATTGAAACAATGTTGAGTCAATATCAGGCTGTGTCATTGAATCAACGTTGAAGTGTGACGTTGACCTAACGTCACTCTTGCACCCTTTTTTAACGTTGAAACAACGTCAGGTTTTGATGTTGAATCAATGTTGAAACCTGACGTTGATTCAACGTTATATTTTCTAATACTGCTGACATTGAAACAATGTCAGATTCTGATATTGAAACACTGTTGAGCTATGGTGTTGATTTTCCACCTCTTTCGCACAGTTGCTTTTTCTTAAAACAACAGTTAAATCATGACTGGAAATCTACCTTTCTTTATAGGTATTTTAACCAATACTAAACTACTGCATGTTTCCATCAATACTTCAACCACCTAAACACATAATTGTACTTATTCCTTAAATTGGACACCCTTTATAAAAAAAACCCAAATGTCTCACAATGTATCATGTCAATATTAATATCCTAAAATAAGAAAGCATTGCATGTGATGTAAGAGAGAAAAAAAATAAACAAAAAAAGGTCAATAGGCATGTTTCGTTTGCTAAATACTTTATTAAAAGACAGTTTCCTATTTACGTTTATATGATTCACAGAAGTTTGTAATTTTTTGCATGATGTGCGTCCTGCACCACCCAAACGATCCGGGGCGTATCGGAGCCATTTCTGCACTGCTTGTGCAAAGACAAACTCGGACATAGAGTTTGCCCCTAACTGCTGCGTCAGGCTCCAATCAAGGCAAAGCATCTCACCTATAGACACATTTTAAGAGATGGAATTAGCGTGTCTCATGTCTTAAATGTGTATGCAAGTGCTTGTGTGTTTAATCAACAGGCCGTTGTTATGTATTTAAATCACATCTGACAGCTATTACACTTTATAGTTACAAAGTGTACATAACCTTTATATACTTACCATTGCCTTATTTGCCTCTTGTGATTGAAGAGCTGGCTCTGCATTGTTTAGCTCCTCAATGTTGTGCAAGGGCAAATCCAGAGGCAGTACCCCAGCATCTACCGATTCATTGCAGCCGGTATTGCGGATGGCTCTGACCTCCTCACGGAGTTCGTTAACAGCTCTCGTCAGGTCTGACAGAAAAAGATTTTTTTTTTTTTAAGTATTTAAGAATACAGACAACTTGTCAAACGTTTCCTTGTGTCACACACAGATATGTACAAAGACACTAGACAGTATTTTATTACCTGGTATTTTCACACTAGACAGTATTTTATTACCTGGTATTTTCACTCGAGGGGCCTGGGGAAACCATTTTTTTGTGGGCTGCTCATCCTCTGAGTCACTATATGTGTACAGGGGATTTGGTCTAAAGAAAAAAAGTTGAAAACGGTCATAAGTAATTACAAATGTGCTTTTGGAATATTTTTTCCTAAAGTTACAGTTTGATTTATAACAACACACACAGGAAACGGAGATGTGCAAGAAGGTACAGTATACAAGGAATTTTTGAAGTGCACAAGTGTACACGGCTTTGCATTTATAAAAGGTTTACAAGCTTCCACTTTTTGGACTATATTATGTGGTGATATTGCAGTATGCAAGCACCACAGATATGTATAAAAGACAAGATCATAAATTCTTAGCAATCAAAGATATGTTTGTGAAATAAAAAAAGTTTTACTTGTGCTTTCTTTTATGACTGGTCTGAGTTTCAGCTTCGGACTGAAGGTCAGACGTATCACAGTGTTCACTTAGATATTTCTGAAGACTGCGTTCTGCTTCGTGAAATGTGTCTGGAAGTACAAACACAATGTATGGCCAGACATAAATTAGGACACGAAAAACTTGTTATTGTTACATTTATACAACACCAATCCAGATGATACCCACCATGGCTTATTAGAAGTCGGACTGGTGCATAGGTGAGCCATGTTGCACCAGGATGAACTCTCCTCTTTACTGCGTCGTGGATCCTGAATGTGTCTCACGGAGGATATGGAGGCCATGACAATTTCTCCCCATTTATCCATGATCTAGGGACTATTTCTGTACCACCAGTGCTAAACTGCACAATGCACCAGTCTTTCATTTTTATCTTTTTTTTAATTTGGAGTCCTTTTTTGCCCTGTCTAGGATAAACAGGAAACAGATAATTACAATATATTTCATAGTCACTACAAAACTTGATCTATTGATTGAACTAAATAATAAATAATAGCTTAAAATGTATATAGGCAACAATTACAAGCAAACCCGTATATGTAAGCATTTAAACACTGAAGATAATAAAATTAACAGTATTTTGTCTAAGTCTGCCATTGTAGGAATTCATGGCACCGAGACAAAAACTTGGCGCACAGTGTGGCGTCAAAATAGGCGCACACCTTTGACGCTGCGTTTTCTCCGTCTTCCTCGTCCACACGTAAATGCTAAACGCAGTTTACGTGTGGACAAAAGGTGCAAACGCAAGTTAGGTGAGCGTGCAGCGTAAAGTTAGGTAAGCGTGCAACGTAAAGTTTGAATTGAGTGCGAATCGAAGCGGGTGCTCACCAATCATTAAAAGTAACAAAGTCATTGAACACATTTATACAGTTGCCTTTACGTTTATCAATCATATATCACAGATTTACAATTTTTTGTAGTACTATGCTAAAAAGCAACTACAGAGTGAAAGTCTGGGTCAAGCGCCGAGGCGAAGCAAGAACAAAGGAACCCTCGAAGCGTTAAAGCTAGCTTTGTAAGGGAATATAACGGAAAAGTATGAAACGAAAATGTTTTCTTTGTTGATAGACTTTGTTTGCAGTGCAATTTATTTGTTGCCGGATTGTAAGATGAAAGTAGACACAATTTCGGGCTCCCACATTTTATCCGAAACTTTACATTAACAAGTTTGTTTTGTTTTTTTTTACTGTTATTCAAATGCAACCGTGGAAATAACGAATAGAACAAAAGTCATTCATTTTTACCTTATACTAATCGTGGTGCAGGCCAGTGCAGTGCATGAACTGATGCCTTCTCCGGTCAATTCCGCTGAGAGTAAATCTAATGTCCCGCTCTACTGTACAAGACAATGGTTACCTGGAGGGATGTACCAATGTGATAGGGGTGCTGCGGAATAGTCCAAGTGGTAGCAGCTTTAATTTCCCGCTCAACCATAAATCGATGGTTTTTCAACGTGATTGTTGTCACCTTGTCAACTATAAATAGATCAACAATCAACGATGACAGAACAACAGTGAATCAATGTTATTTCAATGTCAGTGTAAGGTTTCATCAGTATTTCAATGTTGTTTCAACATTGGTTTTGTGTTGACATTTCAATCCTGATGATTCTGATGGTTCAGATGGAAAATCAACATCTGTTCAATGTATCCTTGCTATCTGGGACCCCACCGATTTTATCTCACCAATCCTTACGGATATTCCAAACCACAGGAGTAGCCTAGAGGCAAACAGTCATAAACCATCAATCAATATACAATGGCTTATTAATTAATGATTGGTCAAATGTTAGCACATTATCCTGTCATAACTGTTTGCTTGCACACTTCTATATAAGGCAGTTCTGCAAAATTACTGGATCTTGGCAATCGATAAAAACTGCATTCTAGCTGTCCACTGAGCTCAATCAACGTCAAACTGTAACCACGCTGGTATGTGAAAAATTATTTGACTAAAGCTATAGTGTTTTCAACGAGGATGTTGGTGACACCGAGTTAAACCACAAATGAAGACCCTGGAGTTTAGTTGCAGCTTGTTTAATTGTCTCCATGAACATGTGGTGAAAACTGAAATGACAGAAAATAAACTCCATCTCAACAGGCAGAAGCATGTTTACATCAATAAAGTGCATTACTCTCACTAAAACATTCATGTTAGCAAATACACATTAATATCCAAAGTTATCTGTACAAACTGTCATATAAAGTAACTTACGGCGTTCCGGCCTGATAATTCGGAGTAGATGGCATTAGATTACATCTCCATACTGCCTTTAGCATGAGCCTGTTTCTCAGCAAAACCGAGCGCTTGACCCAAACCGGAAGTGCTCGACCGGAACCGGAAGTGCCCCGCCAGAACGGGAAATACATTTTAGCGATATTTTCCTTTTAACTAAAACGTATGTAAAGCATGAATTATTCATTTTAACAACACATTAATTTTTTAATGGCAAATCTTTTTAGAATTATTTATTTCAAATTTATGAACCTATTTATTCAGAGAAACGCCTTAAGGGCAACACACTCCCCGCCTGGCCTCTCGAGGCCACTATGCTAAACGAACATTATGCATTCAGTCCTTTGGCATGAGGAGGATAACTTCTGTAACTGGTCGCATAAATGTCTTTATGCACCCTTCAGTACATATCTTTACCTCAATTTTCCTTACTCGATCGTCCTTGCTTGGGAATGTGGCAGTGACCCTGGCCATGGGCCAGCTGTTTCGTGCAACCTGCTTGTCCTTGAGCAGAACCAGGTCACCAACTTGGAGGTTTCTGCGCGACCCGGTCCATTTCTGCCTTTGCTGCAATGTGGGTAGATACTCTCGCCTCCAGCGTGTCCAGAACTGGTTGGAAAGGGCTTGGACCCGTCTCCATTGTTTGTTGTAGAGGTCTTTATCCGAAAAGTCTCCAGGTGGGGATAGGAGGCAAGATTTCTGCGTAAGGAGCATTGAAGGGGATAGGACGAAGGGGTTCTCTGGATCAGAGGATACTGGGACGAGCGGCCTTGCATTTATTATGGCTGTAACCTCAGCCATGAGTGTGCATAACACGTCGTGAGTCAGTTGAACCTTATTTTGTAGTAGCATGGAGTCCAGGATTCTGCGGGCGACTCCGATCATGCGCTCCCAAGAGCCTCCCATGTGGGATGCGTGTGGTGGATTAAACTCCCAACTGCAGCCTTGGACAGTTAGGCACTGTTGGAGTGATTTATCCATTCCAAGTTCCTTTGAAGTGCTAATAAAATTGGTGCCACGGTCAGATAGCAGCTGTTTGGCGGGGCCTCTCAGGGCGAAGAAGCGGCGGAGGGCGTTTATGCAGCTGGATGTGTCCAGAGATTCGATTACCTCAATATGCACAGCTCTCGAACTCATGCAGGTAAACATGATGGCCCACCGCTTACTTTCAGCTACTCCGCCCCTGGTACGCCTGGTTGTTATGGACCACGGTCCAAAGACATCAAGGCCGACGTAGGTGAAAGGAGGACAAGTTTTTAGGCGTTCAGGTGGTAGGTCCGCCATGAGTTGTTGTTCTTGTTTTCCATGTAGTTTGCGGCAGGTTAAACATTTGTGGATTACTGAATTGACTAGTTTTTTGCCGCCTAAAACCCACAGCCCAGCAGCTCTGATTGCTCCTTCCGTCAGATGACGACCTTGGTGCCTTGTTAGCTCGTGATAATGGCGAGTGAGCAGAAGGGAGATGTGACTGTTTTTTGGAAGAATTACTGGGCTCTTTTCAACACTCTCAATTTCTGCGTGTTTGAGTCGGCCTCCAACAGAAATGAGACTGTCCTGTAACATTGGGCTGAGCTTCTTGAGGGGGCTCTGTTTTGAGATTGGCTTGCCAGCATCAAGGGCAGAAAGTTCCTTCTCAAAGTATGCCTTCTGTGTCTCTTTGAAGATGACAGTTTTTGCTTGAGCAATCTCCTCTGGAGTTTGAGGCAGATGACATTTGTGCCAGCCTTTGCATTTTTTGTTTGGATTAGTCCCATTGAAGGACTTTGCAATGTGGATAAGATTTGCTATGGCTCTGACTAAAGACTGAAAAGTAGAAAAGTGCTCAAAACGCTTACAGATGAGTACTTGGAGGTGAGTGACGTAAGTTTTTACTTCTGGTCTCATTTCTGAGTCTTTATCTGGTTCAATCAGGTCAAACCTTCCACTCAGTTGTGTTGTCTCTGCGGCAGGACGGTGGATGAAGGGTGGTCCGGTGAACCAGGTGGACTTTTTTAGTTGGAATGCCGACAGTGACCTAGACGCATGGTCTGCTGGATTTTCCTCTGTGCGCACATAATGCCACTGTTCTGGCTTTGATGACTGGCGAATGCGCTGTACTCTGTTGTGAACGTATGTGTAAAACCTTTTTGACTCATTACAGATGTAGCCAAGCACTACTTTACTGTCCGTATAGAAATGCACTGCATCAAAGTCTAAGTCTAACTCATCTTGGATGAGGTCAGCCATTTCTGCTGCCAAGACGGCTGCACATAGTTCGAGTCTTGGTATTGTAGGTTCTGACAGGGGGGCTAGTTTTGCTTTGCCCATTATGAACCCAACCTCGACCTTCCCATCTGTTTGAACTGCCTTTAAGTAGGCCACAGCTCCTATGGCCTTAGTAGATGCATCTGAGAACAAACACAGTTCCTTTCGCTTTGCTCGACTTAGTGAGGTGGATGTGTAGGTTCTGGGAACATGTAGTTCTCTTAGATCCTGAAGGGAATTTCTCCATGTTTCCCATCTGCTTCGTTTGTCCTCTGGAAGGGGTACGTCCCAATCTGAACATTCTGAAGTAAGCTCTCTGAGTAGGGCCCTTCCTTGGATTGTAATGGGTGCCAATAGGCCCAGGGGATCGAAGACGCTATTGACAGAGGACAATACGCCACGGCGAGTGAATGGCTTGCTTGAGGTGGCCACTGACTAAGTGAATGTGTCTCTTGTTATTTCCCAAATGAGTCCAAGGCTTCGCTGGGATTGTGTCTCTTCACCACTTAAATCTAAGTTTTTAATGACAGGAGCACAATCTTCTGGGCAGAAGGCCTGCATAACTGCCTGAGAGTTGGAAACGAACTTATGCAGGTGTAGGTTGGATTCAGCGAGTGAGGCTTGTGTTCTTTGAAGCAAGTCTATAGCCTCAGCAGGAGAGGGGACAGAGATCAAGCCGTCATCTACGTAAAAGTGCCTCTCCACGAACTTTACTGTATCTGCACCATAGTCTTTCGAACCTGCTCTGATGGCCTTGCGTAGTCCATAAATGGCAACAGCGGGGGATGTTGAGTTGCCAAACACGTGGACTTTCATCCGGTACTCGACAACTTCGTTGTTTGGGTTGTTGTCCCTATGCCACAGAAAACGGAGGAAGTTGCGGTGGTCTTCGCGTACCATAAAACAGTGAAACATTTGCTGTATATCTGCCATGATTGCAACACTTTCTGTCCGGAAGCGGAGAAGAACTCCGACAAGTGTGTTGTTTAAATCAGGGCCAGTAAGGAGGACACTGTTAAGAGAGACACCCAAGTACTGGGCGCTAGAATCGAAGACAACCCTGATCTGATTGGGTTTTTGGGGGTGGTAGACTCCAAATGTTGGAAGATACCAACACTCTTCTCCCTTTTCCAGTGGGGGGGCCACCTCAGCGTGACCATTGGAGAGGATTTTTTCCATGAAGGCCACATAATGCTCCCGCATTTCAGGTTTCCTATTAAGGGTGCGTTTTAAGGAGGAGAACCTCGTGGCTGCCTGCTGTCTGTTGTTTGGTAATTGCTGGCGGGGTTCCTTAAATGGAAGTGGGGCGACCCAACTGTTGTCCACGTCTCTGTACATAGTATTGTCCATCATTTTTAGAAAGAGAGTGTCCTGTATTGAGTGAGCTGGTTTGTTGTCGTTATCTGTCCGGTTAAAAACTGTTTGACCCAGAGTTTGTTCGGGCGCTTTACCTGGCCTGTTTGTGTGTGGCATTTCTTTGAGTTGCAGGAGGCTACTGCATGGTTTGAAAACTGTAGGGCGGCCATTTTCCAGAACGACTGTCTTCAGGGTGCTGACTGTAGGCCTATGGACATTACCCAGACAGACCTCCCCAACTACAACCCACCCTAGCTCTAGGCGCTGGGCGAATGGGGCATTATGGGGGCCGTTAATTCTCTGCCTGACCTTGTGTGCCTGTAAAATGTCTCTCCCTAGTAGCAGGAGTATTTCGGCTTTAGGGTCTAGCTCTGGGATGTACTTTGCTATGGTACGGAGGTGCGGCTGGTGTAGCACTGCGCTGGGAGTTGGGATTTCATTCCTATTGTTAGGGATGTCCTGACACTCTATGAGCGATGGTAGAGGGATCACCACTGACCTATCCAGTGACTCGATATGGAAGCCTTCAGCTATTTTACCCCATGTTTCTACAACACCAGAGCATGTTCTAAGATTGTAGGAGAAAGGTTCACTTTTAATGTCAAAAAGTTCGAAGAACTCAGGCTTGGCTAAAGAACGATTGCTCTGATCGTCTAGTATTACATATGCCTTAACAGCTCTGTCTTTGTCACCTTTAGGGTACACCCATGTGAGACATATCTTGGAACATGAACGTCCCCACTGACCTGGACCGCACACGTCTGTGCAGCTTGTTGTGACATCAACCATGTCATGACTGTTTTCTCTCTCCCCGCCATTCTCTTGTGCCGGAGGTGGAGCCTTGTTGGTCTGTGGTGGAGGACCGGGATGCATGGCTGCATCGTGACTTGTGCTGTCACATTCAGAACACTTTACTGAAGATTTGCATTCCTTCGCAAGATGAGTATCTGAAGAACAGCATCTGAAGCACAATCCTTTCTCTTTGAGGAAGGCCTTCCTTTCGTCCAGTGCTTTATTCCTAAATGTTCTGCATCTTTTGAGTGGGTGTGGCTTGTTATGTAGTGGGCAGTTCCGGTTAAAGTCCTTGTTAGGGGGAGAAATATAGGTTTTGTGTACAGTAATTGGCTTGCTGGAATTTAAGTTTTTTGCAAAAGGTTTTTCTGGTTTTAAGTTTTGCTGTTGGAAACTTGGATCATTGCGTTTCTTTGCCTCTTTACATATGAATTCACAGAAGTACTCAAAAGGTGGGAAACAGCCTTGGTTGTTCTCTTTATATTGAGAGCCGTGTGACATCCACCTCTCCTGAAGTCCATATGGGAGTTTGTCTACGATTGGGCTGATTCCACGAGAAGTGTCCAGATAGAGTAGACCAGGCAGATGGCCGTCTTCCTTAGCGCCTTGAATCTCTTGCAGTAAATCTCCTAGTTCACGAAGCTTGACATGATCTTTGACTGTTATTTTGGGGAAACTGTCCAACCGTTGGAAAAGTGACCTTTCGATTATTTCTGATGCTGCATAACATTCATTCAGTCTTTCCCATGCTTTGCATAGAGCTAATGTGGGGTTGTTGACATATACTGAACGTATGCGTTTCACCTGATCACTTGACTCTCTCCCTAACCACTTTGTCATGAGATCTAGCTCTTGAATGGGGGTGAGTTGGACTTCAGCTGTTGCACTGGTAAATGAAGAGCACCATGCTCTGTAGTTCTCTGGCCTATCATCGAACTGGTAAAGGCCTGAGATTATTAAATCTCGACGTGCCATGTATTGGGCAAAGGGCTCTGCTGGATTTAAAATGCTGGCCGTGGTGTTATAGTTATGCTGAGGTACGAATGGTGAGCCGCATGGGTTGAGAGAGGTATTTTGTTTCTCCACTTTAGGTTTTGTTTCACCTTTCAGCTGGCTGGGCTTATTTAGAGCAGCAATATTATCTTTGGTAAGTCTTGTTTCAAAGTTGATGGGTTGTGGCTCTAAATTGCCTTCTTCAGAGGGATGCCACGTTACAAATGTGTTGGGTGAACTTGCTTGGGGGCAAGAAGTGGTTGGTAATTTTTGTGGACTGGGAGATAGCTTGGTCTCCATTTGAGATCGTACATATTCGTTTGTACGTTCTAATTTTACGCTTTCTGATGGAGATTTTCTACTCTCAGGTTCTTCTTGTATAGCTTCAGCTTCCTCTAGCACTTCTGCTTCAGCTACAGCAGCATCAGCTTCCCTCTGTAATGTTAACACTTCTAATTCTGCATCTATTTTTGCCTTTTCCAGTTCGCTTTGAGCTTTTTCAACCTTTAACTGTGCTTCTTTTGTTGCATAGCATGCTCTCACCTTGGCAGCCTCTGCTTTAGCTCGAGCATGGGCAGCGCTTACTGCTGATCCAGATGAGCGGCTGGTCCTTAAACTGCGTGCAGACTTGTTACTGGATGCCATTTTGACCGTGATGAATCACCAGTAGCCGCCTTTTCACTATAGTGTTTTCAACGAGGATGTTGGTGACACCGAGTTAAACCACAAATGAAGACCCTGGAGTTTAGTTGCAGCTTGTTTAATTGTCTCCATGAACATGTGGTGAAAACTGAAATGACAGAAAATAAACTCCATCTCAACAGGCAGAAGCATGTTTACATCAATAAAGTGCATTACTCTCACTAAAACATTCATGTTAGCAAATACACATTAATATCCAAAGTTATCTGTACAAACTGTCATATAAAGTAACTTACGGCGTTCCGGCCTGATAATTCGGAGTAGATTGCATTAGATTACATCTCCATACTGCCTTTAGCATGAGCCTGTTTCTCAGCAAAACCGAGCGCTTGACCCAAACCGGAAGTGCTCGACCGGAACCGGAAGTGCCCCGCCAGAACGGGAAATACATTTTAGCGATATTTTCCTTTTAACTAAAACGTATGTAAAGCATGAATTATTCATTTTAACAACACATTAATTTTTTAATGGCAAATCTTTTTAGAATTATTTATTTCAAATTTATGAACCTATTTATTCAGAGAAACGCCTTAAGGGCAACACAAAAGCACTTTTGATGCTTTCGGCTCCACGCAGATAACATCGCATGCAGTGATCCACAAGATTGAGTCAGAGTGAAACTGACTCCTGTAACTCAATATGTAAATGTCAGCCAGGCAAGGTTCACTTGTAGCAATTATCCATGTACAAGATCTTTGATTAAGCCAGCACGGTGCAGTGTACATTGATTGAGAGAGTACATTTCTAAACGGCTGCTGTCTCTCATGATACTTTCCACTGATTACTAGGAGGTGTGGTGGTCATTCTTCCGGTGCACTGACGTATAAGTCAGTTAGACTTTAAATAGGTGTTTTATATCTGAACAAGAGCACACTTTATAATCATCAACTTTTAAATATCTAAAAGATTTTCTGTGAAAAAACACCTTGATAGCAAATGTAAAACAGAATGTAAGATTTTTAAAGTTAATGTTGGCATCTCATTACACCTTTATGGTTCCATCTTCATCTTATCTCATCAGATGCAGTCCAAAGGTCTTTTTAATTCTCGCTAGAAAATTGGTTGAAAATCATATGAAATATTAATAAGGTGTAAAAATAGCATATTTGTGAGCTAGTTCTTTCCTTTCTTTACACCCTATCTGATAAAATATCAAACCAATCAAGCTCCACTTGTAACATTTTTAATTGGAAGCAGTCCGCCGGCTACACAGCTTCACAATGTGAGCTGCATAATAAAAACGATTAAATGCTGATATTTATTTAAAATTTTGAATATATATACACACAAAGAGAGTGAAGAAGTGAGATTTTGCTTTCTACTTCCTAAAAAAAAGATAAAGATATATATTTTAGCTCTTGATTTGTCAGTCGAAGCTGGTTGTGAAGCAATCACACCTCGGCATGTTCCTTGACTCAAGTGTGACAAGCGGGACTTGCCCAACATGAAACTGTGAGTGACATGCTGCTGGTTGGTATGTGCTTCACTTCACACTTATATGCTCCTGCAATGATGGACAGCACACACACACACATTCATCTCCACGGGGAGAGATGTTCCAGACATAGGCCATACAAGACATAAATGATCCACGGTGCCCGAAGAATATGTTACAGTGAGTTGATTCATTCACGTTGTCAGCAATCTATCTCTGTTATTCTCTTGCTTCAAAGGAGAGACTTCAGCTCCCCTGCTGCCTTTCAGCTTCTGTAAGCATTCCATGGCTTTGCTGCACATGATTTTGAAATTGCTTATCAAACACAACACAAAGGATTATCCCTGACTCACATCAACAAATAACATGGCGTGAGTTTATCTTATAAGATTAATAAACATGTTTTCACAATTTAGAGAAGTTAGACTTGTACAACACCAGTGAATGTAATTGTGCACGACTCCAGCAGTGATATTAATGCAGGAGAGCATGTGCACTTTGTAACATAATTAAAAGTTGTCCAGGGGAAGGGACTGCTGCAGGGTGCAATTACTCATAACTGCCAATGTGATAACATGAAAGTCTGCAAATTTCTATATTGTGCACAAATTTAAGCATGTTTCAAATTGGTGAGACACTTTCTTTCACAGGTTGTGTGAACGCGTGCGTGCACGTGTCAGATTAGGATCTATGGGTTTACACAACATCCATCACACATACACACATGTGAATGAATGGACTGTTTAAGCTGCTATCCTGTCTGACCCTTGTGCAGTGTCTGTTAACTTGACCAGTATTATCCATTATCATATTGTAATATGATTACCTTTACATCACATTCAGCGACCCTCATAGCCACTCTAGACATTCAAAACTAGGTGGCGAGTAAGCCCATTGTACTCTTGATTCATGACAAGCTTACAGCTGTCACCTCATCATGCCTAACATTAAAGCTAAATCAATAAAAGCTTACATGCCCAGCAAACACTTGTACTTTCATGATAGCCATTTCATGTTGTTGCAGATTTTTTTAACGGGCCATTGATTTGGCAGACGCAAACAAAAACAAGGTGGAATTGCATTTTCAACCGTTTATAATGTAGTTTTGAAGTCACTAAGCTTGTCTGGGTTGGATGCTGCATATAATTAATGTCTCATTGTTTGTGTTAGACAGGGTCATTGAGGTTAATTGAGTCTTACTTCAAAATACTGGCTGGGAGCCACACGTGCAGTCTTTACTGTATATTCATTTTAATTAATATAAAAGGAGTAGGCAGCAAGCTTTGCCAAGACTAATGATGGGCAAATGCTGTGTAAACAACAACAAAGGCTGGCCCTGTTCAGCTGCCTGTGCAATATTAGCAGACATAGCGTCTAATCGTACTGTGGCTGTCACCACTGCTCTCTTTCCGTCGCTGATAGATGGGCTACTCGAGTGAACTGAGTAGAGAGTAAAGATAACCTCCCAAACAAAGCCTTGTGGGTACTGGATGCTGGAGCGCTTGCAACGCACGCCACGATACCAAGCTCTCACACTGCATCTCTTTGAAGCACACTCTGGAGCAAGTAAACACGCTTTAAGGGTGCTTTGTAGATGACCTTTCTGTAACTCTTAACTAAAACACCAATAATTAGCCATATGTTTATATGCGCATTCTAAACTTAAACGCCTGATACATTGCAGTTTGCACGGATTCAAGTCCACCTCTCAGGACGGAAATCAGCGTTAGTGAGCATTCATCTTTTTCCATTATCCAAAAAGTATTCACTCTTGTTCACTATCACTTTAGAGTGACAATGTTGCCAACTGAATTGATCTGACAAGTAAAGAAGCTTCAACTTAAGAAAAAAAAAGCAGTTTTTGATAGTCAATGCATCACTTGATTCTTTTATCGAGATAAACGGTTATGATCTCTTGTAGGTACCTGCACTGTTGACTAACAGAGAAATAATCATTAGCTTTAATCACCCATGCATTTTTTGACTGCTTCTATCACCAGACATTTTCCTGTTATGTTTTTATTAATTATTATTTTTTCCTAGATCATCTGTGACATTTCACCCTATTTTACCCACATCTCTGCAAATCTCTATGGCTACGTTCACACTGCAGGCGAAAGCGCATCAAATCCGATTTTTTGACCCTATGCGACCCATATCCGATCATGGTATGACACTGTGAACGGCACAAATCCGATATTTTCAAATCCAATCTGGGTCACTTTCGTATGTGGTACTGAAACCAATACATATCCGATGTTTTAGAAAGCGACTGCTGTTTGAACGGTCATGTCGCATTAAATCCGTCTTTTACGTCACTGACACAAGACAGATGCCAATTATCAGCGCCGGAGAAGCGCCCAAGAAGACATCGCGAACACTTCCTGGCCAAAAATTGGAATTGAGCATTAACACCTGCAGTGTGAACGTAGCCTTTGTAAGGAAGGTGCAGCATTGCCTCATTTGCTGAGATGAACAGCAGACTTTCTAGGCTTGGGAGCCGACTTTGAATATTACTTGACTCTATATAACATCTTCTACAGTGTTGTAAACTGCAGGTTCTAACGTTTGGCACTTTTATTTGACCCTTAGTGGTAATACTTGCAAAATGTTTTGAGAGTGCCCTATAAAACCTGATGAACTACTGTTCTGAACCCTCTATATTTTTCTTTTATATAGCTAACAGTAGTTTTCACACAGAACAGTTGGGACTTTTTGGATATTGAAAAGTAGGAAGAAAATAGGATTTGGATAATCCTCTCTACACAGTGTCAGCAGTATCTCAGGAACATGAGCTCTAGCGGTGTAAGTCTACCAAGGATTTGATTGTTGCTTGTGGTGTTGACTGCTTCAAGCTCCAGTGCTCCACTGGATGGGAAATTATAATACAGTTCAGTAAAGTTAAAAATAAATAACGTGTAAAAACATGAGTAAACCTGAACATCTGGAAAAATCAAAAACATTTGGGGACTAATTTCTGTAGTTTTTAAAAAGAAACAAGATTTCAGGCTTCATTTTTAAAATATTTGTAAGTCTGAAAACTGTATATTTTGTTCAGATTTTATGGTGCCTTCACAGATGTGCAAATGATGCACCCTACGTGTATAAATGACTTCAGGCTGAGAGAAAATTTGGTCTTTCTGGATATTGATTTGCATAGCACGCTAACCTGGTATCATGGCAAAACATTTAATAGACACAGCGGTCCACAGTGTCCATTTCACGCTTTTCTTCTACAAAATGTTAAATGAACATGCAGAAAATGTGTTTCCAGCAGCAGGAGATATCAGGTACACAAAGCAACAATCAGTTTTTAAATTTCTGCATGACCTTTTGACCTTAACTCTAACCTTGGATTACATACATGCTGGTAACAGGAAAGTACATTTATAGGTTTGTAAAGTTTATTCAGGTGTTGTTGTTGTTGTTGTTTTTTTAATTTGGATCATTTTTTTTAATTTTTAAATTGTTACATATTGATGAAAGGTGAAATATAGGGGCAACCTCAAACAGATGAGAGGACAGTATCTTACAATTTCTGATTAAATCTCATCTAACTATTTTACATAGTTTTAACATTTAAAAACTGAAGTATTTTGTAAATGGTAGCCAGTCAGCTATTTTGGTGAATTAATTGGATTCAGTACATCAGAATCCACCTGGTGACTTCTGAAAAATTGTTTTCTTGTGATATACGACTTAACATTGTATTATGTTTTTATTTACATATATATTTCATTTTACACAGCAACCCTACATTTTTCAAAAATGATTTATATAAATCTGCACAAATGTAAATATTTACCCCATAGCTTCTAAGAATATACTGTGTTTAACAGCTACACGGTGTCAGATGAAACACTAAAAACTCAAAAACCATTACATCCACAGCATGGCACTGACCATACAAATAAAACAAACTCAGCATAAGAAAATGCAACACCCTGATGCTGACAGCATTCTGATGACAGCCGGAGTGTAGGCCCAGAATTGGTGATGCATACAGTGTACATAGGGTCAAGTGTAATCACAGAGAGTTTTACGAGAAAATTAATCTCTCCTTGATTGCACTCTATAGGTTTTCTAAGAGAAGTTGTCAAGTGTGATTGTAACTCTCCAGTTTGCTATCTTGACCTTAAAGGTCTCCTTGAATATCAAGGACCATTCACATGAAAACTAAATCACTCTGGGTTTTGTTATTGTTTGTAGACCAGTTTTTAGGCTCTATCCTGGCGACAACTCTGCCCACAGGCTTTAAGCGGTGTGGTCTTTTTTATATGTTTATCCCATCCTCGTCAATATCATGTCTCTCAGATACCTTAAGAGAATTTCTTCACACTTAACACAAACATTTACTTGAATTCAAATGTGAACTAATATCGTGGTCAAAGGTCAAGGTCAACCGCACACAACACATTTTGGGCAATAACTTAAGAATTCATGGAGTAATTAAGACATACTTTACACAAATGTCCAGCTGGATGAATAATGCCATTCTGCAACCCTAAAAATAGAGTGACTCTGCTCACACTGAGCAAAAACATTCTCTGATTTAAATTTGGCCACCATCCCAGGCTCTTGCTTCATGTGTATGCATGCTGCGTCTCCTCCCCTGTGTCAAAACTGCATCTGCACCTTAAATTTTGTTTGGGGAAAAGGGAAAGAAGTATTCAGAAGAAAAAAATTGAAATTAAGGCATGTGGTGAGAAAAGATTGTGTTAGGTTGGCCACAAAACCCAGGAGGTTACAGTAGAACTGTGCTGGTAGTCTGGCCCTGGTGGATGAATTCATGGCTACGAATGTTGGAAGAAAAAAAAATACTACGCTCCTGGCTATTTTCCTCACTTCATGCACAACCCTTGGTCATGGACAGTGCAGACTCTTCCACTGAAAACTGTTTGGCTTTGTAGCAAGAGATTCAGCTTTCATCACAACAAGCTTGTATCAACATGCAGAATGGGACAGTTTGGCAGGGAAGCTGATCTTTGCTCTTTGTGCAAGCTTGAGATTCATGGTGAAATATATGTGTTCCCCCAAGTGGGTCAGAATCAGGCTTTGAGCAGGAGGACTGGAGGCTTTCCATAGATGCATCAATCTGACTTATGCAACCTTGAATTTATATCAGGTAATGTTTTTTTGCCCTCCCCGTGAGGAGTTGGGAAATTTCTTGTCCCATTTTGTAGATTAAAAGCGTCAATGTATGTAACTGTGCAGCAGAAAATTCTAGTCATCTTTGTAGCCACAACATTCATCATGCTTTTACTGAGCCTAAGCTTCAAATGTAGAGGTGTCAATTTAAAGGTCATGAAACTGTGGTATTTGTTTTTCTTTTTTCTTTTACACATTCATACTGCTTCACAATCGTAAGCTGGCATTCAGTATTTATTGAAGATAGATGATGGGGACAGTAAGGATGATAACACTAATAATTCAATTGATAAATCAGGTTGGTCAGGAATCTATTATTACCCTGTGCCTTTCTCATCTATAACCAGTGGCTGAACCCCGCTAGCAGTCATTTCCCATCTCACAGACTGTCTGGATGACTGATCAGGGTTGTGATTGTCTCCCTTCTCCCCAACACACCACCGCCACATACGTCAGCAGCAGCACATACGTCTTGAGCAGTCCGTAACTCGAAGCCAGAGTACTCTAAAGCTCCAGTAAATGTTGCAATCAACGCATGAATTGGGCCAATTCCTCATAACCTTGTCTTCACATGGCACCTCACCTTGAATTGTAAGAGTGTGAGACCCTAACAAGAGTTAAATCTGTCAGCAAAGCAGCTCTATTGTTCTAGTATGGTTGAACAGGGGAAACGGACTTACAGTTGTCTGTCTCCCCACAAAAGCTGCACGGGCATTGTTGACCTGATATGATGGGCTTGCCACAAACCACGGGAGCAGTATGTGCAATCAACAGTCAGTTGACATTCCACCCTATTTCATGAATCTTTTCTGAGCTCTGGTTTTCATTATTAGGTTTATTTTTTATTTATTTTAGAGTCTATGTAGACACTTCATAATACACAAATGTGAAATTGCGCTCACAGGTGTACTTTCTTCCACTTCCACTGAAAGCCCAAGTACAGAATATTCATTCCCAAACATGCTTCTGTGTCTTCAAAACCATTTTTGATTTGTCACTATCTTTTCTTCACGAGATCAATACCACTCCCTCATAGTTTGAAAAGTTGACTTTGTGGACTTTTGGTGAAACAATTATCTTTTCTTTCAACAAAGCCAAAGCTTCTCCTTCAAAAAAAGCAAATCCCATCAAAAAGACTTCAAAAGGCAGCTAATTTATAACCACATTCAACTTAGCGATGAGTTCCAATTGACCATTGCTGAGGGGAGATGTTCGATCTTCAGTATTATGTTCAGTCTGGTGGCAGAGTTCTTTATAGGGTTTTTTTTTCTAAGGAGAAAAGCAAAATCAATCATGAAAAAGCTACACATGACTCATTGTTAAGGCTCAATCAAAGCAGCCGCAATTTCTCCAAATAATTATGAACAATCTCACATCTTGGATTGCACATCTTTTCTAGCCAATAACAGAGTCGTGTAAATTGACCGTCCTTTCTTCTCTCTGAAAATCTTCACAAAAATAAACAAAATGTGTGCTGATCAATCCAGTAACATAAGTGCACCTCCTGTCAATGTCTCCAGCTTTACAATAGAGACTTGATGCTTGGAGCCATTAGTTATGACCAACTTGCCAGATGAGGAATTGATCGTTGGCAGGTTGTAAATGCAACAGCAATCATTTCTTAAAGAAAATAAAAATGACCCACTGTGTTGCCATATATGGATGTACGACTTGCTTAAAAAGCGTCAACTTAAACTACTATTAATTTACTCTGAGAGTGAAGTTATTTCAATGGTGGTTGTTACTATACATTTCACTCCTTAACAAAATGCCACTTTTTAAAAATTTCAGCATGAAGTCTGTTCAAACATACAAATGTTTCCAAGTGTGTGCAACTGCTTTTTGAACTGTATTTTGATGAATGCTCTCCTGCTGTGATGACTGACATAAAAGTTTAAAATTGCTGGACCTGTTTTTACATGTGTTTAAGTGGATTTTAAATGTAGATGAAAATATTTTGCCTTTATAAATTTAATTTCATCAAGGACATCTATGTGAGTGTGGTACTTTCACCAGTTTTACGTATCTGAGAAAAAAAGAGTTGCTAGTCCACCCGGAGGTTAAGCTTTCAACAAGTCTACAGGTTTTACATGTGATTCTGTTCTACTCTAAAACCGGATACTTGAAGTATATTTTTATTTGAATGCTTGTGTACTTTAATTTACTGATGTAGGATTTTGAATTTTTGACTTGTTATGGTGTATTTTTACATCAACACTTTTACATAAATAGCAGATTTGCCTCTTCCTCCACCCTGGATTAAAAAGTTCAACATAAAATGAAAAACGTGGCTGTGTATGACAAATTTGGAGCATTTCTGTTCACTCCCTTTGTGTTAATAAAGTGTATTCCTAGTACTTTTAATATGGGAGGAATATTGTAACCTAATGGCACTTCTTACAATGACAGGGAGACAAAACTGATGGTGGTATGAAGATTTACTGCCAGCTGCAGTAAGAAACAGACACAACTGATATCTGGTTGCCACAACTTCTGAAAGTGTGGAAAACTGACTGAAATATGCATTTTATATTTTAAATTGAGTATTTGTCAAAATGGGGATCTCCCCTGCTCTCGGGCCTGAATCAGCCGAAGTGATTGAGAGCACAGACCGCCATCTCTCTATAGAGGGCACCCACAGACCCAGAATGTCTTGTTTGCTAGAGCTGTGTACATTTTGTATTTGAAAGAGCAGCAAGTCAATGAATCTCGATAATGCGAGAGCCGGGCCACATAACTCACGTTGATAGTCCTTACATTGTGCCAAGAGGCGATAAATCTGCTCTGTGAGACATGAATATGCAGTGGCAGTCAGTTTGGCTTGTTCTTGCTTGCATGCCCCGTAATGCACAGTTTATTCCTCTCCCCCATTCCAAGCAGAAAAATAAAACCAATGAGCCACAGCACTATCTCATCAACAGCTTTCATTAAGCATAAAAGAGTAGCGGTGCATTTTTTAAAAACATGCTTAATAGTTGCAAATCATTAATGTTAAAACAAAATATCAATTCATTTTTTTTCCCAGTATTGACTTGTCAGAAATCAAGCTTAAAAATATAATTTGATTCCCTTAATGTCAGATCCTAGTAAACGTTTCTAGGAAACGACACATCTATCCATGTAGCTATTCATTTTAAAGTAAAACATATATTTATATATGATTAATCAACTAAAAGCATGTTTAATTTAAACAGTTTTATTTTAATCCTGGAGAGCTTTAGCTTTAATCTTCTAAAACTTATAAGGTTAAGTTGCCTGTTTCAGTAAGGCATAACTCAACAAGTAAAATGTGTAATTTAAGCAGAAAATTCCATACATCTAGGCTGTCCAGGCTGTGGAGAATGAGACATAATAAGCACTCTGCTTATGTATATGCATGTGACCTGCAGTTTATGGTTGACGGCTCTGTTTGGGGTTCTTTTTCTTCTTCTTTTAATGGCAGGCAGGCGTCAAACAGTTGGGGGATTAATGCACTCACGGACACTGACAGAACGTCTCCAATAACAACGATAAAAAAAGAAACCTGCTTTGTGAGTGGTCCAATCCTCACTTGGCACTTATTTCTTTCATGCTAATAATTTATCCTATTCACAGTGCTCTAGGCAGCTGGATGTTTTTTCTTCTTTTTACTTGGGGCAAAGAAGTATATTGCAATTTCTATCTAATTTCTATCTAAGTGTCTGAAAAAAGACAAGAAGCTCCAACAACAACAGATCGCAATAAGACAAACCCAAAAATACTGTATAATAAAAATGAGAAGATATTAAGAATACCATAATGTACGTGTACACAGCATTTGGGACAAGCAGTGAATCAAGTGATCATTCGGATCCCTCTCACCTCCATAAAACACTTCTTGGACATAGTTGACAACTATGCGTAAGGACGCGTGCCTCTAGTGGCACCGTGGAAGGAGGCTCGTCAGACGCACGCTGATGCACAGCTTTCAGCACTACCTTTCCATCCAGCACAAACTGGAAGATTTGTAAAATCAACACTGTTTAACGGGGGTCCCTTTGAGCAGATTGGACGTTCTTCGATAACCAGCCCTGTGCAATCACCGTGCGCAACTGGAGCGGAGCGTCACGGAGCTGCTTTCCTCCACTGTGTTCTGAACTGTTAGCGTTAATGGAATGAAAGACTGGAGTGACTAAACTCCAACAAGCATTTTATTTCGTGCCACTTAAGTGTATTGAAAATCCTCTGCGCTTTTTCTCTGTTTGGCTTTCGGACGGCAGAATCGTCCGAGACGACCCAAAGTTCCGCAGGCGCAGTTCTCCTCTTCAACAGAGGTGTTGGAGTCCGGCTCGGCTGTTGCCGTGGTACTTGCCAGCAGACAGATAGCATCGTCGGTAGGAGGGGATAAAGAGACTCCTGCAAGCTAATTGTTGCAGCCTGCGTTCGCAGGTGTTTCGCTGATCTGCTTGTGAGGGACTGGCGGCTTCATCCTGATCGGGTCGCTTTTAGACTTGTGAGAAACAGAAAAAAAGAAACCCCGGGAGAATGTTGCACCAAGTACAATGAGCGCTGATTTGTCGCAGACTCCAAAATCCATATATGCTCCGTCGAATTCAGTTTTGATGAGCAATTTTGACTCGTCTTTGGAATTTTAAAAAAGTGGATCCCGCGACTTTACAACCATGCGAAATACTTGGCTGTTCCCCCGGAGTGCGATTAGGGATTACTGGACATCGCTGATTGCATGTCTCTTTTGGATTCAGTACTCTTACGGGATGCCTCATGTTATTCGAATAGGTAAGTTGTCCACGGTTACATTTGCACACACACGTTTGTACTCTAACCCTGAAAGTTGATGCCTATTCAGTGCATTTCAGCGTTCCGCTTTCTCCGCGACAGCAAATAGTTTTTGTAGTAAATAAACAGTCGCTTTCATTTACCGCTCTCCACAGCCGGGTCGGATGTAAATATTAGATTTACTTATACGACGTGCAAATGGTAAGCAACAAGAGAGAAGTGCATTAAAGCGCACGCTGCCAGTAATATCGAGAAACACTCGGAAACCATGCAATGAAATATTGTGGGTTAGTGTGACCTCTATGCACCCTGCTTTGTCTGTTACATTTGCTACAGCCAGCATGTTGAGTCACCAGCTAAATAAGGCTCATTGCCATGCCTTCTGGAAGTAAGTTTTTAAAGACAGTCTGTCAAATTAAAGAACATAGTTATAAATCAGAAAAAACAAGCTCCATCCAAAAGTTTAATATCGTCTTATATAATATAGGGGACAAGGATGTTCCCACAATATCAGTCAAATCACAGAGTAACACGCTTACTATATATAAACAGTAGCATTTTCAGGTAAATCTTGGTTACTTCATTTATCTACACCGACGGACCCTAAAAAAATGAAGCCAGGTGTCTGGTGGCTTTGTCTTTTTTTCATCACTCACAGTGGAACAATGTGCGAATTGTCATCCGGAGCTGGCAATGCGCTGAAACGTTTTGCGCGGCCAAGAGACAGAAACAGAATGAAGATCAATACGTTTTTTTGTCACAAGGCAAATCGTTTTTGACATTTGGCAGAGTGCAGTGCAGGACAATTACTCAAAATGGCACTGGTCCACATTAACATACCATTACAACAGCCTGAGTACAGGGAGTGAGAGCATCTTCCAGCTGTAAATGATGGGCGAAAGTGGAATAATGTTACAAACAGGGATAGCCCATGTGTTACACAGTAACAGCGGGTGAATTGCCTTAATAAACCAGTTGTCTCTTTCTATGACATATCTACAAATCATCAACATCCCACAGTGATTTTGTAATTCATAATTCCTGGCGAGCACTGTGGGTGGTCCCTGAAAAGCTACATTTAAAATAAAGTTATCAGACTCCAACATGAAGATGTATAGCAGCAGTTTATTGCACAATAACCTTGAGTGAACGCTGTTGACCTTCTGCATATTTAATGTGCTTTTTGAATTAAAGCCAAAGAAACACGATGCATACACTCAAGATGTGTGGAATAATGTTTACTGCTGAACATAATATGAAGATATCGGGCAGGCCTGTGTACCTGTGATTGACTACAGTGTTGTGAGGAGCCATGACTCCTGACATCACACTTTATGGACTTTGGTGATGTATTAGAAACTGCATAAATCCTCAGGCTCGCTTTCTTCTGCTCTAACCTGAAATTTTTTGGTTAAAGGGCATTTTTCCCTCTTATTTCTTTATCTATTTATTTATTTTTATCTTGACAGCAGCTCAATTGAAGACCCGAAATAGACTTGACAGCCTTTTATTTTTAAAAATGTCAAAGTGCTGACAAATTTACCCTGAAATGTGCTACAGTCCTACTATTGCTTTTTATAGAATCTATCATAGCTTCCAGTGCAGGATCAGTTTAGTTGCATGTTTTTTTTATGTTTCATAAGAGTAGAGACATACAGGAAATTGAGAATTTACCCGAATGCCAAAAATAGGGGAAGAAAAAAATCGAAAGGCTCATCTCTCTATAGGATCTTTTAAAACTGAATTTGTATGCATGATAGCTATGTGTGTATTCATGTAATTTGTTTACCTTACAGACAAATATTTGAAAGGTAAAGAAAAGAAAATATATCTCACCATATTTACATTGTGTAATTTTATTCATCATAGTAGCTGGAGTGTATGCAGCCTGCGTGTATTATTGTAAACATACCGCATTGTTCTCGGGGACAGAATGTTGGGTATTGTACAGAACAATTTATTTAGGAATGAGCGCTTTTTTAGAGCTGATGTGCAGCAGACCTGTTTTCCCTGTTTTTTCCTCTCTTTTTTTGCAATTTGATACTTGGTTTGGAAGTCTGTGCACGCACTCTGTGTCACAGCCACTCCACTAAAACCAACAGAGGGCTCTCTTATAGTCAGTGCAGGGTAGCTAATGTTGCTCCTCAACACTGGTTACCAACATAAGCGAACCAGTGAAATTCATCGAGGTGGGCGGTGGTATTTGAGCATGATACTCTCTGTCTGTGCTGTGTCTGCTCTTGGTTAGGTGGCCTGCAGTTCTCCAAGTACACCATCTGGGTAATGGTGGGCATCCAAGGTAGAGTTGTTGCCATTGATTTTAGTGCTTTTACAGTGCATTGCTCTAAGTTGAGGCCAGATGGTCGCTCCGTCTCATTCAGCAGCTTCTATTTGTTGGAGGGAATAAAAGACTACTCCTCCTGTATTTGTCCTCTTACATGCTGTGCTCCTCTTTAGTCTCCCTCTGCTTGCTTTTCATAATTCTTTTTCTCTTTCTGACGTGTTTTGCAATCTCTCATCTCATCTAGGGACCATTTCAGTTGATGATGCAATGTTTTTATAATAAAGACAAAAGTGCTCAAGGATGCGAGTGCAGTATTTTTTTCCGCCTCGCTCCAAAGATAATGTGCGTCCTTAGATAATTTGCATGTTTGCCAACATGGAAAAAGATGGTATACAAATGATTTTATTGGATATGGTAGCAGCTCTTTATGCCTTATTCTGTAGCCCGAGTGCGCGGCATTCTGTCTGCAATTTGCTAATGCTCTACACACACTGCTTTCTTCCCAAGACAGGGATTTGAAAATGTGTTCAGATGAAAATATATTCATAGCGTTCTTGAATTATAATATATCTACCAGTGAAGCATACAGTAATGACAGATTAATATACGTTGTCTCTTTCATCTGCGGATTGATGAAACTAATTTATCATTTGTTGTCTCTTTTTTTCTCTCACTGAGATTATTCACTGCCTGACAGGGATTTATTGAATAATCAATTACTTTATCTACCTAATACTTAAAGCACTTAATCAGTGTCAGTTAATCAATCTCTTTCATGATTTCGTGTTGATTTCATTTCCTCGGCTCCACAACACCTGGTCACATGCATTTTTCACTTAGGTTTCCTAAAATGCTTTGGGCAGGCAAGACTCCAAATTTAATTATTGCCTGGGAAACAGCCCTGACATTAAAGCTCCGCAGCACTTGAAGCTGTATGCAATGTGACCACTCCGAAACTTGAGTGGGATAAATCGGGTTTGTGGTCACCACTTTTGGTTGAATTCTCCAAACACAGAGCCACTTCAGTTTCTTGTCGTTATCCCTGCACCAGCAGCAGAGAGAGACTGAGAAGTTTTCATGTGATTAACTCTTCTAGCGAGCTATAGAGTGTGCAGTCTCCTCTCGCACGCTCCCTGAGATCCTTTTTCGCTTGGGGTCTGTGTAAATGTCTCATCTGAAATGACTCAGACATATTTCAAGAGAGCGCAGAAAACCGTAATGGCACTTTGCAATTCTACTTTTAACAAAGTCAAATCCAAAAGAAGGGCTTGTATCGAGAATTACCCAAAGGAGTGTTGCAGAGAATTAAAAAGTGTTTGGTAATGAAAAAGAACAATAAGGAGATATTGCATCAAAATATGTATCAAATTAAGATGGCCATCAGTTGCTGAGTGGGAATGAATATTTCATTTTCATCTAAATTTAATCCCTCCCTAGACGCAGAGAGAGGGAGGAAGCAGGGAATAAGTAGCCTGCTGGCGGAGACTTGGGGCTGGGAGTTGTTGTGGTGAATATGAACAAAGGCTTGTAGAGGTCACAGAAGAATTGGATACAGAGAGTAGCTTCTTTGATGTGTAATTCCATTATCTGTTAGTGAAAGCAGAGATTGAAATGGGAGGAATACAGCGGTTGTTTTACCTGCAGTAACACACACCCCTTCATCCGCTTGTATAAACATGGATGGATAAACGGACTGCAAAAGAAATAGCAGAGGCCTATTTTCAGTGTCTTACACTCTCGGGCATCTGTATCTTAGCTTACACACACGTGCGCGAACGCACGGACACACACCATATAAACCCATATTCTATCCACAACATTTTCTAAAACATATGTCTGGTCTCACTGGGGCTCTTGTACACAATCCAATTCCATTCTCTCTGTCAGCACACTCGTGGCTCATCATTAGCTTCAATCTCGCTGATGAGAAACGGCAGATGTTCGTTTTGTTGAGCAGAGTACCCGTTTCTGAACGTGCTGCCTTCTCTTCGCGTCTGTGATCCTGTTTCACCGCTTTAGAAGGAAACATGCTTCCACAAACAAACATGTGCTCCAAGCGTGCCGTAATCTCTCTCTTCTGACATGCAGAGCACGTTTTTAAGAGAAGTCATTGACGGCAGTAATCATGTATTAAACATACAGCACGAGTTCAAGTCAGAGAATATTTGGTAAATGGTATGTGTGTGTGATTTTATGTCAAAGACAAGGTGCAACGAATGCATAATGCTACGAAATGTGTTCACAGTGTGTATTCTGATCACATTAACAAGAGTGAACTGCAAAGGAAGTGCAGGTACTTAGCCCTATGTTCAGTCACACACAGTAATGATCATCCAATAATCCAAGCCACTAGGGGCTAATAGAGTGGATCTACCAAACAGTAAGATAATCCTGTGACACAGCAGGGCCCTATCTAGCCCCAGCTAGCTTAGCCTAGCTGCTGCTCACACACCAGATGGTGTTTTCATATCATACTACAAAGTGGGTGCTCCACAGTGAAAAGTCTGCTGCAAGCATATGCTTCTGCCTATTGAAATAAATAAGCCGGCGAGTTCCTTATGGCTATAAATTTCCTCATTTTTATTCAAAATGTGTCGCAAACACTTAAATGTTATATGTGTGTTTGATGTTAACTTGCAGTTTAATGTTAAAAATCACTGGTTGTCATTTGTAATCTTTTATGGATAAAACATAGGGGTCAGTGCACCCGAATTACCAAAAAGCTAACAAATAAAAAAAAAGATTCTTATTTATCGCTGGATTATTTCTGGATTAAAATATTAGAATGATGTACTGTAAAATGTAAATTATACTTGAAGAAAAAAAAGCAAAAGGAAGAAAAAGATGTGCCGCTCGCCTACAGTTTAATATAACAAGCAAACGGTGACCTTGTATTCTTACACTGAATTATAAAGATTATTTGAAGACCATATAAATATTCCTGTTAGTGTATAATATCAGGCTACTTCCCAGAATAATTTCCCATTAGGGAATAAATGACATCTCTTATAAATTTTACACAGCTTCTCAGGTTTGTTGTAGTTGAATAGTAGCTTTTCTCGATATGTATTACCTAAGAATAGTCGGGAACCTCTGATGTCAGTGTCTTACCTAGCTTACTGCTAAACTCTACTATCCACACCAGCTTGGCAGTTGTGTTGGCAGGTGCGTTGCGTAACTGTTACGCTGAAACTTACACTTATCTAACCACTTTATTGCTGAAAGGAGCAACTTAATTAACCCTGTCGGCATGCACTTCACATTGGCTACATGGATTTAATGGTACTTCTTACTACACACTCGAGCTGATCATTTCCCGCAACGCTGCACCTACGTAGCACAGGGGTTAGACTGAGGCGTAGTGATACAAGAGCATCATTACAAGTCAGGTTTCTGCTGCTCTCATCAGCTAATGTAGGGATCTTGAACTGGTACTTTGAAGCACTCACCTTCAGGGGCTGCCCTGATTCCCCCCCGTTAATTTGGGTGATAAACCTTTTTAAAAACTCATCACTGAACTCCGTGTCGAGGTGTCAATCAAAGAGAATAACTTGACTGATTTTTTTTTTCTTCAATTTGCCTGATTTCGCCTGTGGGCTCCTCGGGGACTCAATGTCACTGTAGCACGATGTGTGCTTTTTGGACTTGACAGTGTTTTGAAATTCATGGCATGTCAATGTTGGCTATTTCCTTGTGAATGTTTCTGTACCAAGGCAATGAATTAAATTTCATGCTCTAGCCATTTGTCTTTATTATGTGCCCTTGTCCTTTCCATTTGACTCTTCAATCTCAGCCCTCCTCGGGGCTCTGCTGGAAAAAGTCGAATAACAACATCAAAACTGTTTGAGAAGAGAGCTTGATCACAGGGCATTTCACTTTCAGGGTCATGCTGGTAATAAAACATAGTTAATTAGAATGATCTTGTTGGAGGTAATTCGGTGATTATTTTTTTTTATATTTCAGCACGGGGAGCAATTTGTCTTCACTGTTCCAGACAGACTGTATATGTTTGCAAGCCACGCACACGCCATAGGCACACAAAATACTGCAGGAGGCGGAGGAAAGGGAAAAAGAATGAGGGTGGCTACATAGATGAAGCTAGGGGACTCTTATTTAGCTGGTTAATTAGCTTGAACCTTTTGATCCCAATTTTAAAACTCACCACATTGCAATGCTGGCTTCTTTTGTGTGCTGCCCCAAGCCAGATAAAACGCAGCTTTATTCTTGTGCCTTTTTAACACCAAGGCTTTCACCAGAGCTGTATTAGCTTTGCTTTCCCTTCCTCCAAGAGCGTCATCCTTATCTGTTCCCAGACGCTCTGTGTAAAACCTGGTCACCTCTGACACCTCAGTTACATACAGTTATGCACACGTATTGCAATAACAAGACCTTTTCTTCCCGCAGCTTTAAAGCAATCAGAATTTGACAGTGGAGGTATCAGCCACATTGCACAGGTTTAAATCCTATTTGACTTGGGCTAAGGACAATGAATGGAGGGTGACACTGTTTCATTCTGCCCTTTTAATCAAGCTCTCATTGTTATAGGTGCACTGCAAATGTCAGGTCTTGGTTGTGTGATTCCCTCAAATTGCTGTTCCATGACTGTAGGGAGACGTGAGTGCACGAGCACATGTTTAGGAGGGGGAGAGAGTGAGAGAAAAAGAGGAAGTGTGAGTGTGTGCATGACAAGGGGATGTATAAGGGGAGCTGGCATAGAGTCCCTGGAGCGTAGGGGTAGAGCAGGAGTTACTAATCAACTGTGAGAGAGCAGGCTAGAGAAGACTCACCCTCTATTTCCCCCCAGAGAGAAAGTGAAGGAACAGATAAGACAAACCTCTTCAGGCCAAAAACACTACAAATGAATGGCTATCACCAAAAATATCTTCGGGGGGGGGCAGAAATCCTTTCCTTCACACTCTGCCTCACACATCTGTTTTCACCCCTTTCCTTTTCATCCCAGCAATAACAAATGCGAGGACTACCACTACAACTGCATAAGACTCAGGGGTTACCTCGCTAGCCCCTCTACTCATCCCTCCACTGATGGATAGCCAGGAGGTTGGAAGCCAATGTCGATTTAGTTAACACAGCCAATACCTAGAAGATTCCACACAGCACTCGCACTGCGTGCAGGCGAGACAATCTGGGATAGTCTGTCCTCCGTCTCAGCAAGTGTTTTACCGGCTGCCGATCTACTGTCCAGGTCGCCCCCGGAGAACAGTGTGGTTAACCGCAAAAATGTTCCCCTGTGACTCATCTGAAGACAGCTTGTCTGCATGTGACCAACCTCAGATATATGGAATGAGACAGAGATTATCATTGACAGGAAAGAGAATGAGAGACTGTGGGTGTTTTGAGGCTGGCAGGACGTTTTAGGAAAGCTATTAGTGATGCTTGTATGAATTGCAGCTTTTAATGTAAAGCCAAAAAAAACCCTAGCAACTATCTGTCCCTGAGGGTTTTTTTATACCCTTTTAGATGAGGTTTCAGAAGTACAGATGGCTGTCATAGTAACCACTTAGTTGGCGATCTAGATTGATTAGTGTAGATTATAGCTTGTGATTAAGCAGCAGGTTTTTTGTTCAAATCAATTCTCTATCACAGAGAGTTAATGAAGAATTAGGCTTCTGATTGTTCCTAAATCATGTTTTTCAGTTTCAAGTGCTTCTGTTTTTAGCCTCAAATATTGTTTTCCTCTCTTCAGTGTTGCTGTTGCACTGTCATTGCATCCGCAGTCAGTGTTATTTATATCAGGTTAAGAAGTTTGTTGATGTTTTTTGATGTTGATGTTGCAGCATCTTCTAACTACAGGACATTCCACTTTTTGCTTTAAGAAATTTCATCTGCTTTTGCCCCCCTAAACTTTCCTGCTTAGTGGTTACAGTGTTTAAGAAAATGCTGCTTAATATCCCATCCGAATCCTCAATGTCAGAGTTATGTTTTGACTCGTATAGAGAAATAAAACAGAATTAGTTCAGTGAAAGATTTCTAATTTCTGAATAAAATCAGACAAACTGCCAGCTATGTTCCTAATTGCTTTTCACCAAGACTGAATATAATACCATGGAATTTGCCTGCTCCAAAATAATCTGCAATCAGGAAGCATTGTTTGATGAAAAGGATCAATTGAAGTAATGCTGCAATAATTATGCAAATTTAATGAGGCATCTGCAGTGTATTAGTCTGATTATTTTCACTGCTAAAGCAAACAATGCATGTCCTTCTTGCCTGCCATTTTAGTCAGAAATGGCATAAAAACATTAGTGCTGAATAAGATTAGCAGTTTTTAAAGCACAGTTACAATTTCTATTTACTATGTAAAATGTTGCATTTGCCTCTATGCGTTTGCTAAAAATGGCATCAATCCTCAATTAAATGTTGCTTGTAATTTTAGTCCATGGCATCTACATGTAAAAACTGGGACTTGGAGAAGAAAAAAAGAACAATTTACTTTAATAACATGTCTAGGGTTACAAATCTAAGCTTACAAATTTAAACTGTAACACTGTTTAGAAATGTCAATGTTACAAATGTCTTGTAAAGTCTATTCTAATATCACAAACCGTAGGGAAGTGGGAATGATGATGGCAATAAAGATATGCAACTATGATGAGGCTTTTATGTCTCTTGCCTTCCTTTTCTTTTAATTCCTGACAAATACGTATATAAATAATTTTTGTTTAAACAGCCAAACTGCGATTGCAGACATTTGCCTCTCCCATTTACACCAATATGTTTTTTCAGCTATATTGTTGCTAATAATTTTCAGAAGATTGACCACATTAAAAAAATAATTGGCTGCATGCTGGCATCAGAGATTTAATGTTCAGTTAATATCCTGCTCAGCCTCTGTCTGCACTGCTCACATATGGAGCGTATTGTCTGCCAGAGTGACAATTCTTTTAAATGTGGTCAGGTCCATTTAAATTAAATAAATCGATTTAAAATGTGCTAGTTCCTTCTTGTCAAATGTGCATATTCCGACATATATGAAAATTTGAGATTAGATGGAAAATTGTGTGTTATTTTCTATCGGGACCTGGTGCAGCACAATCCACAGGTTTATATTATCTACTAGTCTGTAACATAGCTTGAGCTCCTCATCAATATTCTAACTAAGCACAGTCAGAGGCGACAGGATGAGCGTGTGTGTGCGCCAATGATTTTTTGAGTGGTGGCTATTAGTGAAGGGAAGCCTCTCCAGCCACTGTTAATCTTGAAACAGGACAGGAGGAGCTATTACCTCCAATTATGTGGTGTGGTGAATTTTACAAGTGCGAGTCCCATCTAGCTGTACGACAGGGCTCCAGTTTTTTGTTTTAATTACACATACCATAGTTAAAGGGACCCCAGTCTTCCCCTTTTCTGGTCCTCTTTCTTGTCTTCTTCTTTCCCTCATCTTCTCGTCCTTATGAAAAGATTAAAATTACCACTTAAATCTTGTTCTTTTTAAGGTGGGTAAAATAAAGCTTATAAGTCGCATTCATCGCTTCACTTCTCTTTTTCACCAGACAAAAACTTTAACATATGCTCATTGTGGTAATTCCTTGCCAGAGTAAAATGAGAACTCCCTTCTCTCACCTTTTTGACCCGTACACCTTCTGTCTCCTTAGCACACTGTATTACAAGACTTGCATTTCAATTTGCAAGCCCAATCATCAGGATCTTATAAGCCTGCTGGTTGGAAAGCAATTGAGCCTCATTCAATCTGCTCCCTTCGTGTTTCCAATCCATTCATGATTTTTTAAAGATATTAAATGGCTTGAAAAAAATCTCTTGCAGAACCAAAAGTTTCTTGGTCTTTCGTTTCTTTTGTCTTTTTTCCTAACCGTTGATTGCACCCTCCAGCCACCTTTGCTTCCATCCAGTACTTCCCTGGTCATCTGTGCACCTTGATTTGAGAGTCGAAGGTTTGGGGTGGGGGTGGAACTAACATGGAAATAAGCTGGTGATTGCCTTCCTTCCAATGTGGTGATGGAGGGCTTGAGTGATCGTGCCCCTTGAGCCCCTCCTTGGTGGCTGATTAGCTGTGGAGCCCTGGAGATCCAGAGTGACACACTGGCTCATCAGACTCTACTCAGCTTGTCAGGGACCACCTTGATTACATGGTGCTTCATAATTGTTCCTCATTCGGCTTCAGTGTCCAGTGTGGTGCAAGCTCATCATCATATGAGAGAATGCACCATATGAAGCTTGACATTTCTTATTGCTGGTCAAAGAAGAAAAAGTTCAAAAAAATGCCATCCAGCCAGGACATATGTGTTGCTAACATACGACAATGTTCTTTAGGGCTTTGACTGCATTGTCTCAGAGTCCTGATCTCTCAGTTACAAAAGATAATCAATGGAAAATGAAAAGTCTATCCAGATGCCGGTAAAAATAAAGCATTGTTATTCTAATTGATGCAAGGTTGCACTACACTGCAATCGCAGAAGAGGTTTATGTGAAGGAGTGCTTGCTCCAGATACTGGTCCCTTTCTGCCAACACCAGCGATGGCAAATGGGCCTGGTGTAATGTCTTTTTTAGTAAGGCAATTGAAAAAGAAGAGAGTCATCATGGCATTTATAATCACTGAGTTGGTAGACATGATTGAAAGTTAAAGCAGTCAGAACTGAGAACTCGAAGGACTCTGACCCGGGTTATTGATTCATATGGCTTATGTGGGTGAACTGCCCGAGGTGTGAAACTCATCAAATCATAGACTGTATTAATTATTTTTATGTTCTGGCATTAGCCTCAGGTGACACTTGAATTCCTTAAAGTTGAGAGTTATGCCCACGCAACAGCAATCAAGCTGTAATTCCTTGGCCAAGTCTAGTATGAAGCATGTGCAGGGCATAGTTCACAATCCTGATGGCCTGAGGAAAAGAGCTTTTTCTTTGAGCGTAGAAGCAGATAGTCTGTCGCTGTGGTTTATAATCCTACTAGTTGCGGCTCTGTAGCGTCAAGAGTGTAGATGCAATGGTACACTCCACTTGGCTGAACAAACTACTTTCTCCATGATCTTAGGCAGAGCAGTTTGATTGATTTTGCTGGCATTCAGTAAGAAGTTGTTGACCTTGCATCACAGTGTTATGTCCCCCATCTCTTCCAGGCCTACCTAGAATTGTTGGTAATCCTGCCAATCAAAACTGTGTTAACTTGAGAATGGATTCTGAGCTGATCCTGCCGCAACATTTATCGGTGTACAAATATTGCAGCAAAAGAGCAAGTAGATAACTTTGGGGGCCACCTGTTTTAAGGCATTTGGAGGTGTTGTATATTTTCTGATAGTATTAGAAAAGGGTATATTTTAACCCAAACCATGATCTTCAAATACTTTCTGTACTCAACCCTAAGTACTTGTGCCTAATTGAGATAAAAAAAATTGTAAAATGTCAATTAAATGTTGAAATTGTCCCAGTTAAGGCAGGAAGTCCAGTCTACTGGTGTAAAGGGGGGTGTTTTTGTGCTACAAGTGCTGCTATCTCACCCTCCTCGTAACAGACTTTTTTATCATTTTAAAGTGGAAGTTATGTTGTTTGATTAAATAACAAGATATGGTTCAGAAAAAAATAGCATGGTAATACTCAAAAGATCATTTGTTCAGAGGACTTATGGTTAACCCCAGGCCCATTAATGGGCTGTTGCATGCTTTGGTTGCTGAACCGAAAGATTAGACTTTACATATTCGTCTTAAGCTAAACATTGCATCCCATGCATCAGACAGCTCTGTTACTCTGGTTATGCTTTCAGCTCCCTCGGACCCTTGCTCTGCCTCTGGGGACAGACACAGCAGGACTGCTGTGTTCCCACATTGCGAGTTTTGATTCAGCAGATAGCTGGCATGACCTCCAGTCACTCAGCCCACTCAACCAAGATACATGAAATGACATATCCGTTGTTTTGGCTCCTGGAAGCTATTGTCCATGTTCAAGTCACAAATGGCAAATATGGAGTATGACTTGAAATGTGATAGATGGCTTCGTGTTTTGTAGAATAACTTGCTGACTATTTTTGATGTGTGCAATGGCATTTAAGACCATGCCACTTTATATCTTATTTCTGTGACCACATGCTTGTTCATGTCGAAACTCTTCCTTTACTCCCCAGTTGGCTTTTTGCAGCTGTCAATCTTTGGAAAAATTCACTTGCTAACATTTGCCAGTGTCCTTTCCTTGGTTTATTTCCTGTCATCATTTTTCCTATAGCAAAAGTAATTGCAGAGTCGTGCCTTACCACTGCAGTTGCTTTTTCTTGATCACCTGTGAACTTTTATCTTTGATGGTACATTTGCTTCATTCATCTATTATAATTTAGGTGATTTAAGCGGCTCTACATTTACTAGATGTGGAGTATAATACATCCTTTACTTATAGTGCCGCAGCTCCGAAATATGAAAAAAGGCCTCGGTATAAGGGTGATAGACTTCACAGTGCTTGAAGAGGCTTGTATTGAAAAGTAAAACCACCATGACACTCAGTGCAACCATTTACATAAGAAGCACAGCTGCAGCAGATGACTGAGTCCTAACATGATTGATTTGTTCAGTCAAAACATAAAAACCAGTCAAGGTGTTTGCCATCCACTAAAGACAGAATATCTGCTTCATCAGGTGTCCCTGAAGAACTCTGTAACCATGGTATAAATGATATGTGGGTTTATATCACTTTTTAAATGGATGTCTGTGTTTACATATTTCTGAGTGGTCACAGGAAAGATAATAAAGATACATTAAGTGATAGCATGACGTTTTTTCCCCCCAAACCGACTATGCAATTATTTTGATCACGTCACTGATGCATAGGAATCATTTTAACTGCTTTTTTCTGCATTTTGTTGTCCTTTTCATTTGATCTCTGCTCAGTTATTTTTACATAGGAGCACTTCACAACGTAACTCTTCTCAGGGCATGGTATATTGTATGATAAAGATAGAAACCTTTTGTGAAAAAACATTACATTACTTGTCAGTGCTATTTATTTAGCAGAGCAAGTGACCAAGCTAAGTGTTTCTCACTAGTGATTTTGATGAAAATATATATATATATATTTTTTAATCTGAAACATTTTAATGCTTGCTATAGAAATGCACCATTGCTGTATATGGTCTTCATTCTAGATTGTTCTGAGGGCATATTAAGGAGAAACGTATGTCTTACGTCCTACACATTTTGCATTGTCAACAAGATGGAATAAAGAGAAACATATAGACTAACTGGTCAAGGTCAGAGGTTTATACAGCGATATCTGTCAGCCAGAGCTATAATTTTGGTAACCAGGGAAATTTCAGGAAAGCTTGTTGCGTGTCTTCTGGTTGGAGCACATGTGAAGTACTGTACCATTCGTCACCTTACTTCACTGCTAATGAAAGATATTGGAGGTTATTGTTTTTCCTGTTCAGAAAATGTAACTTAAAGGTTAAACCATTATTTGGGAACTTTAGGCTAAGAATACACTGATTGGATTAAATTGTGGCAATAAAGGATTCCTGACTACATTACCTTTATATTATAACAGGTCATTCTTACAAAGTCAGTGGCGACTGAAGCTTGGAGAGATCCTATCTACTTGCAGGTCACACATTAAATAGTATTGTTTGTGCTTGGTACTGCATGTCAAAATGAATGTGCTAAATAAAAAAAACACAACAGGATTATATCAGATGTGAAGGTGCATTATTGCTATATTAGATTCTTTGGCCAATCTCTTTCCTCTTGGAGGTCATCAATGTGGAAATGATTTATTACTGCTCAGTGGTGGAAGTCCACCAAAGCTGATCAATGCATGAAAAATGGGGCCGATTATTTCTTTGCTTAGTATCAAGATTTTATGTGCACATGTGCAATTCTCAGATCTACATTGTCAAGTAAGGTAAAATTAACTTGAACATGCCATCCTACAGTTTATACCAAAGAAAAATGTGCATGGCTCTCATTTCCATGACTAATCTACAAGTGAAGTCTGTGTGATAACATAATTAATGGTTCATGGAAATGTGGACTCTACTGTTAGTCAGTGGCAGACTCTTAAGTGCACGCTGTAACATGAGCAAGAAAAACACCGAGTAAGAAAGACATACTCTCTAAAAGAAAAGCAATGGACTGGAGAGTTGAGACAGTCTATTCATCTAGTACCAGCAGTGATGGAGTCTCCTCCTAAATCTGACTCAGTTATTTTACACTCATACTCGGGGTGCAGGCCACCCGAGACCAAGAGAAATGTAACAGCTGCCTTGCTGCTCTGTCTGGCATTCTTACAACCCTTTCTGTTAGAGCCCCTATGCATCTCTAGTCTACAGCCAGAGGGATAGTGCAGGTGGGTCCATCATTTCTCTGTGCACCAGTTTTCCCACTTCTCATTTGCACTACGCAAAATGGGTGTGACTCTGCAGCCCTCTACTTCCCTGGACAGACAGGATGTTGAAGAAAGACAGTTTTTCCAGTTTTTGCCTTCACCTCTTAATGCCACACTGCCGTTCCGTCAATATAACCAAGAGGGGCGATGGAGGAGGAAATAACCTCAGTCCTCAGGAAGGAAGCAAGGAATAATGACAGTCCTTCAGTTGATGGCACAGATGGGCTTTGTCTACAGTGTTTGCCACCGTGTAGCCAATTGCATTGCATTAAAGTTCAAATAAAAATGCTTTTTTTCATAGCACAGTGTACATCAGTAATAAAATAAAATTTCAACATTTAAATTTAATCTTATCTTGCAGCTCTACATGAAAGCATTGCCATTGGGCTAATTCGTTGAGGGCTAATTGATCACTGATTGAGGCTGATATCATTTAAATTAATTGATGTTAGTGTTTTTTAATCTCATGTTGTGCTTGAATTCTGTATATCTTGGTATCATTATGGAAATATATGTTTTCTTAAATACTGAAGGTAATGCCTCTTGAATGATACTTCATAAATGAGCACAGAGTGGCTGTTACTGCTTACATCACTCATTTGATGTGTTTTATATGTACTGAAAAAGGCAGCAGATCAATAAGGTTGCAGGAAGCTATGGAAAGAGTGATTGTTTTTCCATAACCTATATTTAAATGCATCAGACTATCTTACAGTTCTGATCAGACTAGTCGCTAAAAAAGTGAGAAATCTCTGCCATGGCGGATGCTTGATGTTTTTCAACCATTGTTGTGTAATCAGATTGCTTTATATGTATAAATACCTAGTGTTTTTAGCATCACAAAAATGATCTGAACTTCCATTGTTAAAGGGTGAAACGTTACCCCCAAGTCCACTGTCTATTCTCAGTGTATATCTTCTGTATTGGCTTAACAATATGTAATGTCTCTCAGCGCTGCACAGTTTCCTGGTTATGCGTCACAGCTGGAGACAGAGACACTCACCTCAGTTCAAAGTACGGTATGTAATTTTGTTGACAAGCTGTAGCTGGGTGCTGGGGAGTATGCTTGGGAAGACATTTTCTGTATTCCCTCTCGGAAAAATCTGTATCCTGACAGTTTTTCAGTGTTCTGTGCGAAGATCTTTTAAGTGGAGCATCTAGATATGGTTGAAAATGTAAGCTGTGTTAACGATAGAGCCAACATAATTAACTGCTTATGTACTTATGACCACTTACCACATGACGTTAACTTGTCCGCCAGTGTGGATGTGAGACAATCATGGTGACAAAGTAGGATCTAGTGAATAAGGCCCCAGTCACCCAGGCCTTGATACTGGTCTGCAACCACTGGCAACCGCTGGTCTTGAAGTAAAAATTAATATTTCCAACTGGTGGCAAGTGGTTGCTGGAGGTTGATGCAGCTCTGAGCCACAACTTTTACTTCGGTAGTAAACCTTCTCCACTTCCAATTTCTGTTGCACTTTCTCAAGTTTTACTATAGCTATGCTAATGGTTAGCAGAGGTGTGGACTCGAGTCACATGACTTGGACTCGAGTCAGACTCGAGTCATTAATTTTATGACTTTAGACTTGACTTGAAAAAATGTTCTAAGACTTGTGACTTGACTTGGACTTTTACACCAATGACCTGGGACTTGAATTGGACTTGAACCGGTTTACTTGAAAAGACTTGATATTTCACCCCAAATATAAAATTTAACATACATATTATATAGAGATTGAAAATGTGACGTCATTCAGGGGTAAAACCGCAAAGGATTCTGGGAACTCGTGGCAAGAGGTACTAGCGCACGCAGGCTTTCAATTGAAATCACAGCGATAAAAAAGAAACACAAAAATGGCAAGAAGCTGTTGTATTATTAACTGCAATAGCCGGTCGCATGACAGCCACGGGAAGCCGACGGGTAAAGAGATCGGTTGTTATCGGATTACGTCGTTGAAGAGAAATTGTTCGAGCCATGTTTCCGAAGTAACAAAGAGGCGACGGGTGGCCTGGATTGCAGCCATTCAAAGACCAAATATAACGTCCCAGAACACTCCAGCTCACAGGTTAGTCTGCTCCAAGCATTCCCACAAAGGTCAGTCTTCTGTTGTAGTTAATGCGTCATTTTCATAACATAATTGGTGATATAGGTTACAAGCAAGTCTGGCGCTGAACAGAAATTGTCGCTCCTTTGTTTGTTGTGCATAAATAGTGAATTGTCCTGACACAATATTGCGTTTCGCTTCTGTTATTATGGTACATTGACAAAAACATATACTTTTATTCACAGGATAAAACAGGTTTTTTGTATCACTAATTGCCCAGTACGATTACAGCATACAGTATTATTGTCACTGCTACATTTCTGTAACGCGTACCAGAAATTATTTCCACTGCTAATTAATTACCGTTGAGCTTAAAGGTCCTATTAATAAACGGTTAACGAATGTGTATTTATGATGACGATTTGTGAGACTGGTAAACTTATGATATGTACGATGGTCTTTCGTTCTACACGGTGCATTTCAAGGTCCTGCACCCATCCGTCGGTAAACTGTACCTGGGCTTGTTGCAGTGACCTGAAGTTACTACTTTGGCACGACACCGGTCCTACAACCGCATCCAAGAATAACATGCAGCTTATCTCAGAACTGTCGGTGAAAATTATCCTTGGAGCTAGGTTTAATTGAGCTGCATTTTAAAGAGGTGCAATTTCACAATTTGTGTATATTTTCCAAGTTCACTATTTTGTCATGTGTTGAGAAAAACACAGATTTAAAAATTACATGGTCTAATATTTACATTTAGCATAACTGCAACATTATTTTTTCGTTTTTTTCTTTTTAAAGACTCGAAAGGACTTGAAATTCAAAATTTCAGACTTGTGACTTTACTCTGACTTTTACACCAGTGACTTGAGACTCGACTCTGACTTGCCTGACATTACTTGAGACTTGACTTGAGACTTGAGGATAAAGACTTGAGACTTAATTGAGACTTGCAAAACAATGACTTGGTCCCACCTCTGATGGTTAGTGAGTATCGCCACACAAACATGAAAAACTATAGGCAACCATGGCAATCCGCTAGCAACCAAAACATTTGGTCAACTGATTTCAACCAGCAACAACCAGTAACATCCAGGAACCACTGCCAGTCAGCTTGGGAATACATATTTTTCTCTAGCAATCCATGTTTGTATCATGTCCAATATAGTGGAGAACTCTTGAAATGTGCGCAAGACATCATGTAAAAAACCTCAAGAATGACATTAAAGTTGTAGCGTTAATGGGTACCCTGTTGAAGGTATCGAGTTGATAGAACCTCAATACCTTAAAAAAGATTAGTATTTGAGATAGTTGTATTTCAGCTTCAGAGATGGCCTTTTGTCATGTAAACAATGAGGTGTACTTGTGTTGAAAATCAGAAAAAATGCTATATATATTTCTTGTTCATGTTTTTTTCTGGACGTAGTGCATTATTCATCTTCGATGCTCCTTGGTTGCTCATTAGCTTTTGTAATGGTAAAATACTAGTGATCAAAACTGGTTGTTCATACGTCTGTGAAGGTTCTCAGTCATCCAGGTCATCGTAGTCTAAGGAGCTTGGAAAGAAAAGCGTCTGGACTTCTTTAAGTTGCTTGAAGACGTTTCACCTCTCATCCGAGAAGCTTCTTCAGTTCTAGGGTCAAATAGTGGAGAGTCCCAGATTTAAACCCCGTTGGAGTTTCCCCCCCAAAGGACCCCCTGATGATCCTCTACCTAATCACATGAGCCAAGGTGTGAAAACAGGTGTGGGTCACAATCAGCCAAGATTTCGGGTGAGCTCATTGTGAAATCTAGCTCCACCCTATCATGTGATTTCCTGAGGTCAGATGGCCCAGGGTGTGAGTGGGTGTTAAGGCGTCTGGGAAGGGATCTCAAAACTGGATTATAGATGGCAGACAGTTGGTGTCGTAAGTCACCGCCTCTGTTCAAAGATGGTCGCCATTTATGTCCACTGTGAGCGACCATCTTTGACCATCTGTGAGCGACCATCTTTGAACAGAGGCGGTGTCTTACAACACCAACTGAGAGAGGATCATCAGGGGGTCCTTTTGTCCCTCTTTGGGGGCATACTTCCACGGGGTTTAAATCTGGGACTCTCCACCATTTGACCCTAGAACTGAAGAAGCTTCTCGGATGAGAGGTGAAACGTCTTCAAGCAACTTAAAGAAGTCCAAACGCTTTTCTCTCCAAGCTCCTTAGACCGGTTGTTCATACATTCACCAGTTATTTCACAACTGCATTGTATTGATTTGCGATTCTACTACATGTACTGTAGGCAGGTTCAAACGTGCACAAGGAGAGGACCTTCACGAAAAGATCATCAAAATTAACCACCACTAACAAAATAGAAACACCATAGGACAATTCATTGTTCTAGAGATGTACTGCATTTTGTGCTTTGAAAAAATATTTGTCATACCACTGGTCCTTGCTTTTATCTGCTTGCTTTTATTTAATTCAGTTTCAGCTATAGTATGGTAGTTTTTTTTTAGGATTTTTTGAGTGAGAGATGGATGGATGTATTGGATGGAGTGAGATACAATATTCTTCTTGCTATATCAGGGACCTTGTGATTGCTAACCTGGCTACCCTCATCTTTGGGCCTTGTGAATGCTAAACAGCAAACACTGCCTGATGGTAATGACTTGCATTATGGCCTTGGTCCGTCAAAGGCAAAAGATCGATGTTGATGCACATATTATATTGCTCTACTTAGTGTTTTGCCAAACACATTTTAATTTCACAAACTCTCTGGAGTAACAATGGAATCAATAAGGTTTCCTGCTGGCACTGTGATTAAGTTCTCCACCGGCTTGGGATACAACACTCTTTAGGTCAGGGAGCCAATTGTTTTCTACACAGAATTTGGTTCAGGTGCAAAGTCAGTGCTATGGCTACTCGTTATTAAGTTGTTGTATTTCAGCATCTTTTAAAGCAAGTCCTACTTTTTAGCCCTTCGACCTTTTCCAGATTAGACAATGTTCACTTTGTTATTCTGTTCATATCTAACAGAGTGTAAACATTATAGGTTGAGCGTATGTTTTATTAGTGTAATTACACTCACTATTTGAGACTGCATGTCTCCACCTTCAATTAAATTTCTGCCAGTGTATCTGCAAATGTAATAAGTGCAAAGTTTGCTCAAGTAAAAGTGATACTACTCCCCTCTTTGCTTTTTCGTTAATTAACAAAAGATGTGCCTTACGTTCCCTCACATTACCTCAAGGATGTCATGGTCTTTGTTGAATTGAAAAAGCGTGTCTGTAAATTTGCTACCAAGTTGGCTGTCAGCATTGAACATAATGTTAATGTGAAGGGAAACTCAGGAAATTATGCTTAATTCAGTGCTGTGTTGCTATTAACTGTCCATCTATTTGTTCCATTCATTCCTATATTGTGCAGACTACTAACCACACACGCACACGCACACACACACTCTGATAAGACCTTTGTTTTCCAGGCCACATTCTATCACATCAGGCAACGATGAATATGAGACAAGTCATCCATTATAAGAATTTGATTGGTTTTGTAGTGGCAAATATCATGGCACCATTTCATCCCCACACCATGGACATTCACATCCCTACAGCAACAGACACATATCCAGACACAGCGTTGCCCAGCCCATCCTTTTTCATAATTTTCTTGTCAAGCATAGCAGCCAGTGTAACGTGAGAAGGAATGCACCAAGTAAACAGCAGACAGAGTCTAGCTGTATCTCTGCAATGGAGCAATTACCTATCAGTGAGGGAATGCACATTGCTGCGTTCCAGAACTCTAGTTCAACAGAATCAAAAGGAATCTTCAAATAAGCTATTAAAATTTGATTACTAGTATTTTTGCAGTCTGGTTTAACCCAGACCATTTTTAGCCTTAATATTAATTCCCACTGTATCCTCAAAGCCTCTTTTATATACATAGATTTTAATGCATTGCCTGATGATATAGATATAATCCTCATGGTCATGACACAGTCATAAGTTTAGAAACTACAGTAGGCTAACTGATGCTGTCTTTTTGGTTGTCTGTATTTTGTGGGTTCCAGCTGAATGTTTCGAAGCTTGTCATTTTTACTCTTGTCTTTATTAAGGTGAGTGAGAATATAGCTCAAGATGGGGATGGCTGTCATGCAGAAGACTTAAGAGCAGAGCAAGCTGTGTGGCATAGTAAGAATCTGTGGCACAGGGAATCATATGGTTAGAGCATCATTAACACAAGGAACAAAATAAGCTCAAGAATTTGTCTAGCTACGGTGGTGGGTAATGGAAAAATCTGTCAAAGACAGATAGGAAATTCAGCAGGTAGTGCAGAACCAAAAGGAAGTATGGTCAAGGACACACAAGAGACACAAACAGACAAATAACAGGACAAAAAAGGGCTCCTTTGAACTATACTCCTCCCGGTTGATCAGATATTGGAGGGCATAGCCCTGGCAGCACGTAAACAGTATGTTTCTAACTGTATATGCAGACTAAGTAATAGATAGTGGAGGGATTTCCAGCATTGCATAATGTACTGAAAGACAAATGATTTAACTGGGGGTCATGGAAAGACTCGTGAATACAGATGGTTTAGGAAGCTGACATTTGACATTTGAAGGACTAATGATCTTATTCGTGAAGAGTAAAACTGGCAAATCTAAGGAAGTGCTGCAGCTGTTTCTAGATAGAGGGTCTTGGACACACAGCTACTGATTTCTTTCTCGGTCTGTCTTAGCCTGCCCACTTTCATTAATATAATCCAGCAATATGACAGAGCTTGCATAAGCCATGCATTTAGGTCCTCCTGCGTCTCTCCTGCAGCTGGTTGTCTAGCTTGATAGCCAGCTAAACAACAGTCCAGAGACAGCTCTTTTATCATAATGCATGTAAAATACACACCCAGCAAAGATTCACCATTGTGCTCAAACTCAGCTAGAATCCCAAGCTCTTCAGAATAGTGGGGACTATTAGATATTAAACAGTCTTTTAACAACTTCACAACTGCACATAGCATGATCAAATACTTCCTTCTTAAACTCACAATAGATACAGCATCAGCCCAATTTAAAGGGTACTGGTAAGTGGCATCTGGTCACACAGATGAAACTACTACCTCTGCATTTTCCTAAATCCCCAAAATAAGGTTTAGATGGTGTGGTAGACAATTTTCTAAAGTTGGGTTATGGAGGAGTAGGGGCCTGAATGAAAATCAGCTGTTAGCAATTGTTGCCTCTGTGCCTATAGACTGAACATGAGGCCCTGGAGAAACTGATGAATGAATGGGGAGGGTGCAATGAATGGGAATTACTTCCTGAGAGTCAGACACTGCTGGGCCACTGGGTCCTTGTGGCCAGATTGTTCTGTTAATTGGCTATAACAAGTGGACCCCAATGCAGCACAGTAATTAAAAATAGTTTAAGGAGTTTATAGTAAAACTGAACTCTTTTTGTTGTAAAAGCATGCACATGTATCGTTATAGATACTCCTATTTAAATGTGATAGGAATTGCATACTGTATAACTGATGGTATGAACCTGGGATTACTAATCTAACCATGTATTGCAGAGCAACAGCCCACAAGTCAAGAAGCAAGTATGAAACATACTGTCAGGATTTTAGTCAAAACAGATCAATATGGAAAATGACAAAATGGTGTTGAAGATGAGAAGGATGGAGTTAGAAACCATGTAGCAGTTTTTTATATTACCTTTCCAGTGTGAAACACAGACTGGGAAGCATGGAAGCTTTCTGGTGTTCAGTTTGTGGAGACCACTGTACTGGTAAGGGGAAAAAAAGAATTATTAAATGTAATAGTATGTAGGAGAGAGAAAAGCAATGAATAAATAAGAGGTTATATAGTGGTGCAATTCAAATCAGCCTTGGATTCAATTTGTCGATAGATGGTAATAGGAAGGCCAGAAAGGAGGCAGAAAATGGCATGTGATTTCCCCTGCTCGCTTGCATCACACCATGCTAATTTGTGTTTCATGCTCTACAAATGCAAGCATGAAAAGAAAACCTTGGTGTGCAATTAGATTTTTTGTTGTTGTTTTAAATACTTTTTTATTTATTTGTTTATTAAGTTACCTTTAAAATATTCAACCAAAGGCTAGTTTTTGTAATAATCACAAGAGCTGTACAGCTGTTAGGTAGTCTTTCACAAAAACTACTTTCAGTCCAAGTGGTGGCTCACGTTTCATTTCCATTATGTCTCCGTAGCCTTGTGGCTCTCTTCAAAGACCACAAAAAGTGTATGAATAAGAAAGGCACAGTGTAAATGGTCCTCCTAATGACTCTCAGCAGGACTACTCGTTGTGTCTTTTATGAGCCAGGAAGAAAGGCGCGCATCATTATACAGTGCCCATCTGAAATCCACCAGCAGCATGATGCTCAACAAAAAGAATCCCCTCCTGGCAAATCGGGCGTAATGGGACACATTAGCGTATCGTTAGCCTGTTAGCATGCCTGGAGGTCAGACACTTGCTGCCAAATTCCCGCTGCTCTAGAAAAAGAAAAGCTGACTCTAGACGTCTGTTCATTCATTTGTGAACAGATAAAACACTAGCGTTCTTACGAGATACTAAAAACGTTTTCAAGATTCAGTAAGGATAGCAATTAATATGTGAATTCAAACCTAACAACAGGGATATCTTAGCTCATCAGAGAATGATATTCATAGACGGTTTAAGCGCTGATTCTATTGTAGCAGCTGTGCTCAATTGAATGCTAAGAAAATTTCCAGTATGCATTAGGAGTAAATGACCTGTATTTGCATAGCGCTTTACACATCCAGTCATCCACCCATTCACACACACATTTACACACTGGTGATGGCAAGCTACAGTGTAGCCACAGCCACCCTGGGGCGCACTGACAGAGGCGAGGCTGCCGGACACTGGCGCCACCGGGCCCTCTGACCACCACCAGTAGGAAACGGGGGAAGTGTCTTGCCCAAGGACACAATGACCGAGACTGTCCAAGCCGGGGCTCAAACCGGCAACCTTCCGATTACAAGACGAACTCCCAACTCTTGAGCCACGATCGCCCCAATATAGTAAATACAGTACCTTGTCGCTCACTTGAAATACATTCAACATCCTTTTGAGTCTTTGGCAATAATGTTAGGTCATAAAAAAAGGAGGAGAAAAATTGTAGTTTTACCAAGTAATTTGCTTTTTTTCCACTCGATCTCTTCTTAGATTTTGGAGGGCGTATAAGAATATGTGCTTATTTAAAATGGCACTGTTACAAAACACAAGAACATATTAAGATAAGATAAGATAACCTTTATTAGTCCCACACTTGGGAAATTTGTTTTGTCACAGCAGGAAGTGGACAGTGCAAAAGTTATGAGGCAAAAATTAGAATACAATAAGAATAAATACAGTACACAACTGTACAGAATAGAATAAAATAAAATACTATATACAGTAGAATAAAATAAAATAAATATACAATAAGATAAAAATAGAATACAAATACAAATACTATATACAACTGAGTAAAAATACAACGATGACAGAAAGGATTATTGCACTTAGTATTAATTAATTATTACAGCTGAATTAATGATAGGAAAATGATTTAAATTTGCAGTTGCTACCAGAGAGTTCACCTACAATACTGTTTCTCCTTGTCATGAGGAGATACATATCCTCATTCTGTTTATAATTGCATTATAAGACAGTTAATAGCCCAATGAACTTAATGTCACTGAGGTAGACTACATGACATCAAGGCAGAGATTAATAGGCAGATTAAAGGAAAGCACAGCTGATGATTAAGATGATTGGGGAGAAAGATGGATGACTATGGTCAGGAAGAGTTTAATAAAGAGAGGGGAAAACACGAGGGCTGTGACTGTGGCTATTCACGTGGTGCCATCTGTTGCCCACTTTACAGTGCCCTCTTGATGGGATTTAAAACCAAAATATATCAAAGATTTGCATCACCTTCAAAACACACCATCACAGGATCAATGTATTCTGCATCACAGGAAAATGAATCTTAGATAGTAAAAGATGACCTTCTAGATCCTGCAGCACTATCAACAGTACGCAGAGGCTTCGATTTTCTAGAAATGATAAGTGACATTTCAATGCATCACTGTGCAATCTAGTTAGGGGCAAAAGGTGGGAGATGGGGGAATTGTAAGGCTAAGAAGTGCAGGGGCTAGTCAGCAAATAATGGGAAAGTCATCTGTGAGAGATGACTATCAATTAACGGCACTTAAAGCACTAATGATCAGCAAAGGGTTCCTAATGAGAATATGTGAAGGTGGGATCACATCTCTGGAAGTCAAGTGCAGTGTTAAGATTCCAGCAGTACGCTGAAAGCCATGGCTACACACAGTCCCACTCATCACACTATCAAGGTCATTAGATGGTGTAATCAACTTAGCTAGCATTGTTTCAGGGAGAGACAAAGTTACTTTGTTTTAAAGCAGCGACAGGAAACCATGCGCCATGGTACAGCAGGTGATTACGCTAATTAGTTCCTTCTGTCAGCTAGAAGGCATGCTAATCAGTGAAATCGCCCTGTGCAGTGTTTGGGTGAAATGAAAACCTGCACACTGTGGGCTATTCCCTGTCACACGGTTGCTTATCCCTGTGTTACAATAGAGAACTAGAGACTGCGAGCTCAGCCAGACTGCTTCAAAATCTAGGCTACAGAGTTAAGAAGTTTCAAATAATTAGCTGAAACAATTACAGTTACATGAAATGTACGGGGAAGACTTTTATTAAGCAGTAATTATTTATTAAAATGCCTGTAAGACAATATGCCGTGTACCACGAAATGAAAAATAAACACCAGTTGTGATTTCTTTTAAGTAATATAACCGTTAGATATTTTCAAGGATGCATTTTCTGCTTTATGCGTATGTTTTAGGCTTTAACAAATTAACTTGCACTTGCTAATACAAAACCGCCTAACAGCAAGCAAATACAAATGCCCCTCAGCTCAGCGGCACCATCACTGCCCATACCCTAGAGTTTTGTTAGCATTGTGTCCAGTTTACATCTATCTGCAGCATCTTATGGTACTCCCCATATCACCTGCTGGGAAATGTGAGGGTAAGCAGCAGGTGTGTCTGGGCCATTTCCAGTGTTGTTGTTAATTTTAGATTTTGAAAGTCCCATTCTGTCCCCCTTCACCTGTGCCTTTGTAATGCATGATGGAGCATCACTATTGTGTCAAAATAGCAATTCTTACCTTTATTTATTTGTTGATTAAATTCTTTTGGGAAGTTAAAGATGCAGGGATGCAAATTAGATGAGTGGGGCGGGCTGGGAATGAAGATTGTGTTGATTTTTTTTTTTTGGGGGGGGGGGGGGGGGGGGGGGGGTAGTTTTTTTATTTACTAATTTTTATCCTATTCCCATTTTTTCCCATGTGAACATGTGTGCATTGTCCTCACCAAAACCCCACGTCTACAAGACCACTTACCTTCAAAGAGGGCAAAACACACCACAATGAATCCAGAATCTGATTGTTTCTCAAGCAAGAACAGAGAAACAACATGCAGTGAGGACACCCCCACTCCTATCAGGGCCACTAGGGCCTGAACATCAACACACCGAGTGGCCACATGACTGTAACTTACAGCGAAGACCAAGCTGAAAGTGAACACGTGTGTTGAGCCAGTAACAGGCAAGAGAGGCCAGTGCCCAAGGCCCCAGCAAGACCCAACAAAGGCCAGACAACACATTCTGGTCCCACCCAGGCAGCTCAGACAGCCAGACAAAGGAGCCTACTGCACTCCAGGAGCTGAGGGACAGTGAACCGATCCAAAGCCCCCAGTGGCACAGGCTGACCCAGCTCCACTGGGCGGCCACCCGATCCCCCAAACCCCCCTCTCTATCCCGCAACAGAGCAAAAGGCGCCCATGCTGCCTTGGATGGCTGGACACACAAGCCAGGCACACCTCCCTCTGGGGGCACTGCACAGTTAGCACAGTGCAGGGGGTAAAAACAAAAGAAAGAGAAGGGTAAAGGGTAAACGAGAGATTGTTCAGTGTAGCCAGAAATATTTTAATGCACCATGACTGAATGAATGACACTGAGGGAGTTGTACCTTCATGATGCCACAAGTCAATTCACAAATTCAACATTGTTTTCTGTGAAACACACGGCAAGGCTTAGTTTCTAAGTTTGAGGTCCATAGTGGAATAATAGAGCTCACCGTTGTTGCAGACATGAACAAATAGTATTTCAAATGACACATCTGTGAAGTCTGCCTGAAAGGCACATGTGTAGTTGTGGAAGAGTCATTTAAAACTGAAACCTAGCATACTCATGGCTGCAGAAACTATAATTCACATGCAAGTGGTCAGAATGGGAGTTCCAGGGAGTGATTTGAAAATAATGGAAACTGTCTGGACATGTCCAGGAAGGTGGCCTTGAATGGGAGGTTGGCCAAATCTTTTCATTTTTTACGTACCTGTTCTTGTTAATTTTTTAGCTACCACAGACAGCCATTTTGCCATCACCAGGTACGAATGGAGCAGAATACAAATCCAGTATTAATCAGAATACAAAACAGGGTTTTGTTTTGTTTTTTAGTTAAAGAGGAAGAGAAAAGTCAAGCAGCTGCTGTTTGTCTGAATACAGAGACTGCCACTGAGAGAGCACAGATTGGAAAGCAGTAGCAAATACCGATTAAACTGTAGCACACTGCTCTACAATTATTTATTTAATTATTTATTTTACCTTAACTGTTTTTTCAAAGATATTTTTTTTTATTATGTCTGTTGTTTTCTGGAAATATTTTAAGTAGACTTTGTTGCATCAGGAACAGGAGACCTACATTAGCTCTAGCTACTAGCTCCTTCACCAACACACTTTGCAAGCCTGTTGCCGATATCATACTGAATGTTAGTTTCTCAGTAATGATTGTGATTATATTTGGGTTTAGGAAACCCATAAATCAAAATTGCATTCAGATATTTACATTATAATAGCTCATTGATGAACATTTGGATTTGTGTTTAATCTTTTAAAACTGAAAATGTATATTTATATATATTTTTTGCGTCAGTGTCCAATGTTACAAACAGTGGGATCACTGCATATCCCTAATAAGACGATTTTTTAAACAGTACTATAGTATGTTAATTATTTATATGACCACATGTATCATTTAAAACTTCATCTTGCAGCTCATAAAGTGAGCAGGTCTAATGCACATAAAAAAACAACAACTCAAGCAAAGGAAAAGCGTGAACTGAGCTCAGCTTCAGAAAGAAAATATTGTTTGGGGTGGAAAGACCATGATACTGCTGACATTGCACACTCTCAAGCACCTCCAGGTATTTTATTATCTCCGTGGCAACCGGTTCACTGATGACCCCCATTACATACCCGGCACAGAGGTCAGGCACACACTGTGTCAAATAAAATGTATTTCCTGACAATCTCAAGAAGCCACATAGAAAGAAAATGGAGATGCAGGTGCAGTTTTACATAGTGTTATTTATAAAGCCTGTCTTTAAATATTATGCACAGTTGTAAAATAGCATGCAGATTTTCTTTTTTTTTAAAATCTATTTCTCATTGTTTACCTGAGCAAATAAATAAATGTATATGTAATCAGACAACAAAGGGTATGGTAGTACTGGTTTTGTTAAATTAATTAAAAAATGACAAAAGCAATGTGGGGTGTATAGTTATATTTTAGAAACCAACCCAATTTATGTGTAGTTGAGGTGAAAAATATTTAGTTTTATGTTTATAACCAATATACCAATATATCACTGTATTTATATTAATGGCAAGACTGTAGTACGGAGAACTGTATATTTGTTCTTGTAAGTCTAGCAGGCCAAACACTGCAACACATTCTGTCATCTCTCAGAGTTGATAGAACATGCTTTGTTTGCAACAGTCAACATGAACAACCTCTACAGAGTGTAGGGTTGGCACACAACCATAAGGAATGCACATGGAGTCAAGTTTGATAGGTGGACATTTGGTTCACCTCACATAGTGACATTAAAAGTATGTTTCATGGATGGAACTATGGTAGAGTACATGCTTTATACACACAGTTGCTCTGAAGCACACAGTTCACAAAACCTGAAGTTATGACCTATGATGCACAGTCATAACTCAATTACTTTGCAGTTAATGGAGTATTGAAAGAAGCAATATACATATATATACGTAATAAACCTGTACAATGAGCCATCTTGACAGGTTACATAAAAATTTAAAGGGTAAACAACACAACAGGAACAAACCACAACCTAAATGTAACCAACTAACTGCAGAATATGAGCCTTGTGATCATGTGATATTTTTGTTTTCTGTTTTATTTATTTAACAGGGACAGTGCAGTTTAACATAGTCCAAGTACAAAACATGAAACTGATGTAATGCACAGAAGTTTATAGCTATTGCTAATTTTCAACCACTGTCCCTTGTTGGGCTTAGAATCACAATACATACATACATACTTACAATAAAACACACATTTTCATAAAACCAAAATACATCATAAATACAACTACAATTAATAGACAATAAATTTAAAACAACAACAACACCAAAAAATCTGTAATTAATACATATTAGTGGGTGCAAATGTTCTTCAGTGTGGAACAACTTTTTACTTGTGGTGGTACAAACACCATTGGTGACACACAATGTGACACTCCTGAGTCCTAAGTACTTTGTAGTGTTGTGTCAGAAGCTTTCTAATAGTCAACTTTTCTAGGCTGCTGTTTTTTTTCCTGAATTTAGAGATAAAGTGTTTTTCCAGATTCTCCAACTGCAGCCTTTGTCAAGTTCATGATTGACTTTATTGTTGTTATATCCAAAACTGTCTTCTTCTGTGGATCGGACACCTTAAGTGCAGTGGCCAGCTCGGTTTCGCAGTCATTAAAGTGCAATATCTTCTATCCAAGTACACGATTCAAGGCACTGAAATGCACTCTCTGTAGCTCAGTTTTGTCACTTCCCCTTGATCTGATTGTTTCTTCAGCTATATACGTGGTGTGTTTTGCTTTGGTTTTATAGGAACAGTGGTTTATGTGCCAGTGGTACTTTCTGTGTCCCAGAGTGACAGTCCATTTAAAAGATCCATTGCTTCTTCTTGTTCTAGCTGCATAGTCAAATAGCAGGAGAAGCACCAGTGACAAGGTTGGTGTGACAAAAAAATAGAGTCATGAGGGAAATAAAAATGAAAAGACTATTTCACTGTAATACATACCTTGTGAAGCAACTTTGCTCTGATATCTCTCCTAAATTTGCTCTGATCTCTGATTTGCATCTTGAGGCTTGTGTAAGTTGTGTTTTGACAGATCAGCTTGACAGTTTGACACAGCTGGAGGACACGGGATAAGAAAAGCCCACCGCTTCCTCCAATCAAAAAATACTTCTAATATAGGCATCTGGTTGGGAACTAGTGACTCTATGACAAAAATATAATTAGAAGTGCTGTTTTTTTTCTTTACTGTGATAGGGTGAAAACATGAATAACCTCTTTTTGTTCCAAAGAGACATGAGGGGATGCTTCTCAAGGTTGATTTGCATAAGCCCATCCACTCCCAAATCATCGGGGCAAGTGTCAGACTCCACTAGCTGCTTAAACCTGAGAGCATCCGTGTCCTGAGTGCTATCATTACGTTCATCACCGCAGCCAGTCAGGATCAGGTGCAGTGGTAACTAGACTTATATTTGCCAAATCATTAGCTTGAGTTCCTACTATGACTGATTGCACATATTGCTGCTGTTCCAAACCATATTCTGATGGCTACTATTGGCCAACTTGCACTTCAGTAGCAAGTTAGCATCGATTCATTTGAAAACCAGTCCCATTCACCTAACAACCTCTGTTACCCATCATGTAACAGAGGCTAACTGGCTTGCCATTAAGTGACGATTGTTGTTTTTTTCAATTCGCTAGGCTATACAGGGTTTGTGATCATAGACTGTACATGGTTGTCAGAAAAGAACTGCTAAATTGAAGTTGTTTATCTTTTATTTTGCATTCCCCTGTTAGCCCCTTTATTAACAATTTGTATGATTTCAGTTCAATTTAATAATAACATTTCTCAATGTTATTTTCCAAGAGTGGCGATCGTGGCTCAGGAGTTGGGAATTCGCCTTGTAATCGGAAGGTTGCCGGTTTGAGCCCCGGCTTAGACAGTCTCTGTCGTTGTGTCCTTGGGCAAGACACTTCACCCGTTGCCTACTGGTGGGCCCGGTGGCGCCAGTGTCCGGCAGCCTCGCCTCTGTCAGTGCGCCCCAGGGTGGCTGTAGCTACAATTTAGCTTGCCATCACCAGTGTGTGAATGTGTGTGTGAATGGGTGGATGACTGGTTGTGTAAAGCGCTTTGGGGTCCTTAGGGACTAGAAAAGCGCTATACAAATACAGGCCATTTACCATTTACCAAAGTAATTGGAGTATGTCTGTGAAGGTTTTCAGTCAATAATCAAGTAATTGGAGATTTTATCATCTACAGCACATAATATTAAATTCAATTTATTATTAAGTTGCTATATCCACAAATGCATATTAGAGAAAAAGGAGTGTATGTGAAAATATCGATGAAATGTTGCAAGATTCCATTTTTTAAAATGTATTAATTGTTTTGTAAAGGTCTTACTTATTCCAGCAAAACAATGCCAAAGTACATTTTGCACATAAGTATAACTAAACAGACACGTCTGCCTTTTAGGCCTTTCAGCCACTGAAAAGATTTTAAACATTATGAAAACAAAAAAATATATGACAGACGAGTCACCAAAATGCAGCCGAAAATCCAGAAACAAACAAACAGAAACATTTTTAATTTCTTCCTCAAGGAAGAATTTAAAAATGTTTAAAACTGCAGCATATGGGTTCCACAGTTTCTACACCCTTAAAAAGTGCATAAATGAAGAGGTGATGCAATGTCTTGGTAAACTTTCCCACGTTCCAGCTTTTTGGAAAAAAAAGCTTGCATCAAATCAACACGACCATATTTGTGTACTTCTCAAAAACAACGCAGAAAGCTGTATAACCCTAGCCATTCCTCAGTACAGGGGTAAATTAAATAATTTACACGGCATCCTCTATTTCTCTTTTCTTTTCTTTTTTTTTTTGAAAACATGAAGTAGAAAGGCTTATCTAAGTACTGGCATCACTTAAAGGAGTTTGTTAACAAGACCACTACTGTTAACAAGTGTAACCACCTCTGACAAAAATAGAAAGTGAGATTTTTGTGCATGGCAGAAACTGTAATTTTTCAACTGTGAATATCATTTTAATGGAGGTATTATTCACCCCATTTCCCTTGGCAGAGTAAAAGTGTGACTGAGTATGTCTGTGTCATTTGGCCATGTGGGTGTTTTGGAATAGAGTGTGAGCTTTCACATATCTTGCAGGTTATTTTTTCCAATCACTCAACTGTGTTAAGGAAATGGGGAAAACATATGCTGTACATCAGCTATTATAGATTTTTTTCACATTAAATTATTTTAAAAATGCCCTCTATAGTTGACAATGGATGGCGTCTCTCTTGAACTGCAAAATAAAGTCATGCCTGCCTGTGTACTTAATACTAAAAAAACAAACAAACCCCAAAACAAAACAGTTTTCTGTGGAGTTCATTTAATATATTTTTTTCCACTACTGTTAGTTTCCTACCTGTGACTATTTTAACAAAAGACAAAGCATATCAAATTCTTCTATGCTTTTGGATTAAAGTCACACTGCATTGAACTGAGGTAAATGATTGATAATTCAACAAACAGTATACTGGCAGAAAGGAAAAAAGACTCTGGCTCTTGCACTATAAAAACTAACACTTTATCTCCCCAGAAGCACTACGCATATTAGCCCTCAGTTAAAATAACCACTGTATATGGAGCGGCTAACCTATAGCGTCACTGGTGTGCTCAAATGTTTGTCTCTTAGCTAATCAATTGCCCGTCTGCTAAACCTTTAGTGCTCATGAGAGCAGTTTATATTCTATGAAGTACACTTGAGGATAAGTACTGACAGTGTAAACTTAACTTTTTCAATTTTTAACTGACTAATGTTTTTTAGAGCAAAGATATAGCAACTTTAAATCCAACTGTTGTTTTTCATTGTTGTTCATTAGTGAAGTCAACATTTAGTTGCTTTACAGAAGCTTTAAATGACTAACAGGGCTCCAGAGGTACCATACATGTACAGCAAACTGAGTCCTGGCGCCTACTTGATGATCTCAGGAGAAGTCTCTAGCACCTTCCCACACCTGCCAGGGAGAGGCCTTCCTGTGGTTGCCTCTCCTCTTCCTCCTCCCACTAGCAGCAGGGCAGGCGGTAATTAATTTCCACATTTTAACTGGGAGGCAAAACGCTAGCATCCTGGGACTGAGGCGCACGCCACCAGCCTACATTCAGGATTCATGGGATTAGGATAATTAGCCCCCGGAAGAGTGGGCAGACAGATGGAGAGAGAAGATGGTGGCACCTCGTGGCCGGGGAGGCTGATCCCCCCCAGTTTTTTCTTCTGTCTTATGGAAGCAAAGAAGCTGTAAACAATAGTTTTCGAACTTAGTAAAATCTAAACACAAACAGATTGCTAAATACTTTTGCCACAAAGCATTTTTTTTTCTCCCCGAGAACATATGGTTTCAGAAAGATTTCAATCTAAATTCCTCTGCTGTGGGAAACTGCTGACTAGTTGCAAACATGCAAAGGAGGCAGTGAATCTGTGCATGTCTGTATGTGGGAACAAATGTAAGGAATCCCTGTTATCTTTCAAAATGGTGCCTGCTAATGTGCGTGATGGTTGGGCAGGGTGTTTTGACAGCATCTCTGCTCTCTGCTCTGCTGGTCTCCAGGATCTCTCTGTCTCTTAATGAAAAAAGAGAGTGGACTTGTTGCAAGTCGCTGGTGCAGAAAACAGATTAACTCAGCTGGGTTGTATAACAAAAGCATCACCTCAAGTGGTGGACATGAGCAGACACAGTATAAGAAGGGTGGATAACAGGAGTGAAGTTGATGCAATGTACAGCATTGTAGTATATGACCCTAATAGACATAGACATAAACTGTGTTTGGAAAATGTGGAGGCTGTGCTATATTTGAACTCTTAATATTGGGTATTGTTTTCAAATGACGAGACTACCTGCATAATGCTGCATAATGGCTTATTTTTCTTGGTCACACTCCTCTTTTAGTCAATCCAGATGTCTTTAGGCAGCATAACAGGTTATGTCGTGGTCACGGTTTATATACGCATAGGTAAATATTGCTGGGTTTAGCCCATTTATCAGAGTTAGTCAGCACTAAAAGTGTTTGGATTTTTTGGGATCAGTTCAACCTACAGGCGATTCTGACGGTTCATGTAACATGGCTTAATGTCACAGAGGAAATAAATGTGTGACAACTGAAAAGGAGTTAATAGCACCTCTCGACATTACGGCAGAAATGAAGCAGGAAGAAAATCTGTCAAACAACCTAGAGTTATGGCTGTCACAGACGATGAGCTCAACAGCACAGTCTGAAAAATACATTGGGCCCTAGAGCTTTATATGGAGGATAGGACTGATAAAATGTACTGTAGATAAGTGATAAGTTTGAATATTTTTGATATAAATATCTTTTTTCCATTCATTACAGGTACTGGGCCAACCCCCTTCTGAAATGAGGCGTTTTTAGTCCCATTGCCACAGGTGTAAAAAAATCAAGCACCGAGCCATGTAGTCTGTCTTTACAAATGTTGGTGAAAGAACGAGTCAAAGTTGTCAGTTGACTCACTAACTGCAGACTTCCAAACCTTATCTGGCATTAACATCAGCACAAAAACTGTGCTCCAGGAGCTTCATTACATAGGTTTCTGAGCAGGTCCTGTAGGTTTGAGGTATAAGATATAGAATAGCATACAAGGGATAACATTATACACATACAGTACAGCATACACAGGCTTTGTCTTTGCCTCCACATTCTCCCCTAGTGTACTGTAGCAGCATCACTGGCAATACTAATGTTACATGGCTCCCAATATGTGTATGTCCTAATGAGTTCTACCACTGGCTGACAGCTTTGGTCATATCTTTTCTTTCTGACTGTGTTTCTGTGCTTTGCGCTCCCCCTCCCTATTAAAAGCACTGGGAAAAAAAATAAGTGACAGTTAACTCCAGAGACTCCAGCGCAGTGGTGCAGCATGTCTGTAGCTGGCATCTGACAGACCACAATAGGGGGCCTGCGGTTGTGAATAGGCTGGAGTAGCAGGGGGTGTGGTGGGCTGGCAGTGAAGGAGGGGAGCCAGCAGTACAGTGAAGCCTTTTGACAGGTAGACAGCAGGTGTGAGTAAAAAAGATATACTTGTACCTGTGCAGAATGGGCTGTATCACTCCAAGTGTTTCTGCCATCACTTTTTTTTTTCCTTTTCGGTTGGCTGTTTTTAAAACTGTGGCATTCAGTCGGCAGCTGCTACTCTCTTTGTTCGTTTCATGTAAAGCAATAAATCTCTCCTTTCTTCCTATTTTAGTTATGTGCTTTGTAGATTTCAAGTTGCACTTTTAAAATGTCAGAGAAAGGGTTTGTTTTTTAACAGTAATTACAGTGACCTGGTGCAATAACTCCTCAGTCTTTCAACTTTCAACAACTTTTTTTTGTGTGTGTGTGGAAAAAGCAGTGAATAAAAAAGCTGCCTTTGAGGTCACTTCATTGAAGTGTTACTCTTTCCACTCTGTAGACTGTTATAATTAGAGAGCACTCTATAGTTAACAGCATCACATGAATTAGTTCCTGCCACATCTGAATCCCAATCAAACTGACCTTCACTTTTACATGAACTCGTAAGTAAAAGCAGCCACCTCTGTGTACGGTCACAATAGTGTTTGTAAGTTGATCTTAAACTGATATTATTTATTTTATAAACAGTAGCTCAATGGTTTAGGTCTTTAGTCATATATTTAATTTTGACAGACAATAAATATATTATCCTTTCATTTGTTGAATTTGTTGATTTGTTGAATTCTTTTGTTGCGGAGGAATGTTTATAAAAGCAAATCAATTCTGTTGTGTGTATCAAATGTCATACTGTAATTCACAAGAGACAACAAAGCTAGATGTGGGTCACCTGGAGTAGAGACAGGTGGCTAGTGAGCAAGCTAAACGTCTTTGTATCTCTGTAGGTTCAGAGGAAACAAAAGTAGAATGGTCCTCCATGTGTGCAATAGATTAAAGCCAAATAAAGTTACAGAACAACATGCTCACAGCTAAATTTTATCAGTACATATTGCAAAACCATGATCATTTAATATCCTGTGTATCATACCAATCATAAATCTCTTCCAGGGAGACGAGCAACATCTAGAGCACATGCATCATTTTATATGCTCCAGTCTAAACTTAGCTTTTTTCATCTTTTGGGAAATGAATACAGACTGGCTCTTTGTCTTAACAACAGCACCTGGCAGAGAGAACAACTCTGTAGATTTTCCACGGTAGACCAATACTTGAAAGAAGAATAATTATGTCCAAATTACCTGGTAAGCAATCATTTAATTCTCCTTGTCACATTGAATAAGGATTAATTTGCAGGCAAATATTACACAATGAATTATTGAATAACTCATCTCCCAAGCCAAATTAATCTTGAGGACTGATGGTGTGGATATAACCTGTGATTGGAGTAACATTTCATGAGTCATTGCTGGTGTGCTACGCGATCACGAGGGCATTACCAAGTGATGACTTGATTTCGACTGACTGTCCCCGTTTGGATCTAGGTTATATAAACAAACGGGGGACATGAGATCGGGAGTAGACGGAATTACAATCGCACTGAGCTCTTTAATTAAGTATGTTAACGGATTATGACAGTGCCTGAAACATTACGCATCACATGTAATGACTCATGAACCATTCCTTTCTGATTCCTCCAGACACCCAAAATGATTTAGCACGGTGTCCTCTAAAAGTTGAGTGAGGCTCCCTTGATGTCTGGGATTGGGACTCGGTGATGCACAAACAGCTACGCCACTGTAAAACGTGATTTTCTGCAGTCTGTCATCCCCCCTCAGAAAACTGTAATATGGACAAGGTAGAGTAGGTCATAAGTTTCTTCAAACACCATAGTGCTTCAGGCTGACTCTGCTTTGAATGACAAAATAGGTCCTTGACTTCATCCGCTCACTGGCTTTACAGCATCTCTTTTTTCACGTTTGAAGCACTGGCGTTGAAGTGACTGTTACTAAACTAGTGCTGTGTGAAAGTCCTTAAGGAAGCAAGTGTATTACAGTTGTTTCTCTGTGTGATAGTCACTTGCCTCGCCATGCTCTTGGCTCTCTTTAGGTCAGGCATTATGTTTGCTTTCGGCTCTTGATCCCATAAGCACCCTTGAGATTGGCCAGGCGGGTGCAGTAGTTGCCTCCTGGCATATGGCCTTTATTATACTCTGTTAGATTGGCAAAAGAAAACAACTGCACTTTTTGCTTTATGTGTAAGAGGCTATGGGGCTATAGGGAGGGGTCTCAGCAGTTGTTCAAGGGTGTCAGCAATATACCCAGCGGCATTGTTCAGGCTCAAACTGCACAAACTCTCCCTAAGAAATTACATATACTCTTTGCTACTAATATTTTCTGCCAAATATGTTTTCAGGGGTCTTTGTTTTGCTTGTATGGTGCATCCACACAGGGAACCAAATGCACAAATGTCAGCATGCCTGCAGTGCAATTCGCATGCTGCTTGTGGTTTAGTTGCACAATTTAAAAAGAGCTTTTTTTTGAAGAAAGGAATTCATCTGACATGATTTGCTTTACTTCTAACAGAAGCGCTATAGGCCTCATTCACTTATCGCTGCAAAAACTGCACACAAAAACTTACCATTGGATTCATCAAATGTGCGCACCACCCAGTTACGTTGATGTGCTCATCAGAATCACTGTAAAATTAGTTTGTACTCCCCACCTGCAGTCTGCGTACTGCCCTACCCCCTTTTTTCCTTATAAGAAAAAGCAGCCTGTAAAAAATAAAAGCAATGTCCGACTGCACTGATGAATCCAGATGTCACAGAAATATAAAAATAAAAAATTAACCGCTGTGCTGAATATTGTTTCCACTGAGACACTCACTGTCTCAATAATTGCCATCATATCAGCTTTGACATCAAACCTGATATGATGAAAAACATCTATATCATCCAGGATCCAGGAGCAAATCTTTATTTTTTTAAAGAATAATAAGATAAAAAAAAAAAAGATGCCTATTAGAAAATATATACAAAATTAAAGCCTTTACCATTTCAGTTAGATGTAAAAAATATATATATATATATTATTGTTGAACTTAATTTTAACTATGAGAGTTTGTGGCTTGTAGTGCTTTGAAAAACTGTTAATAATATAAAAAATATTATTATTGTGTTATTATTATTAATATTATGATAATATTATCATATTAAAGTGACTGAAAAAATAACTTGGATGAGTGATGAAATGTTTCACCCACTGAAAACGTAACATCCAGAACAGAATCAGCTTCATAGCAATTATGATACTACTACTTGTATTAATAAAAAAGGTAATTATTATGTTTAAAGCTTAATGTGTATTTAAATTTAATAAGACAGACAGACATGACTTCATTATTTATTTGTATGCATGTCTGAGGCACTTCTAAATTAGCTGGTAGACTACAAACTAATTCAAGTTAGAAAATATTGATGAATCCCACATTTGTGAGTAACACTGCATTGTTTTTAAATGAGACACAATGCTTTTTGACTGCAAATTTACCTACAACAGATTTGTTTGAGTATTTAAACGTTTTCACATTTCTTCACATATATGTAGATTCTTGGTCAGGGTCACTCATGTCCTGATATTTGAATGAACTGTGCAACATAAACGTCATTTTTTTTACTTGCAGCAAATACATTTGAATAAATGACTCGTTTCCTAAACCTAACCATATATCTGTGGTAGCTAAACCTAAAAGTAAACAGCAGGCTAAGTTCAGTTAAACACTGAGTGAAATTTGAGTTAAATTAAGGGAAAATTAACCGTGGAGTCCATGGCAGTTTTTTTTTTTCTTCTGCTAAACAGTGTATTTTGCAAAGTATATTTTTATAGTGTTTCTAAATGTGGGAAACAGGTTTGAGAATTGCCATTCATTTGGGGGGAGCACTGTGGAGTTTCCCATGGCAACTGTTTTTCGTTAGGTTGTTTATTTAACTTCTTTGTGTCGCTCTGGAGTGTGTGTATTTTCATGTCAAATCTGCCTGATTATTTATAAAAACCTTAATTTAGATTTCAGTAATATTCACCGATAGACATTTTGTATTTCACTGGAGAAGCTGCAGCCTCCTAAGTTAAATAATGAAAGAAAAAACGTTCTTTTCAAGATGTAATAGGAGCTACAAAAAAGCTTGAATATGTGAAAGGAATGTATGGGATTAAAAACATGACCTTGACTTGACACCAACCCACCTGTGTTGTTGTGGTCAGAGAGAAATTGCAGCATGTGCAGTTATTTTTGAAACCTTTTATTAGTAAAAGCCCCACAAGAAAAGCTGTTAGCTCGGTGGTTTCAGTGGGTAATGAACTTGTCAGCTCTGAGGTTTTAGAGTTTGTTGGCTTTGTCGTTTTCTGTTATTATTCAATTCAGCACCTTGGTCACACTTCTCCCCCTTCTGATTTCTCAAGTCTCCACTTGGCCGCTTGTTTTGCACGAGGAACACATTTTAGCTTCTCTCTGTGGACCCAAGGTATCGAATTGCCTCTCTTTCAAAATAAATAATCTGCCCCATAATGCCCCTACTGTGTATTCCAACAAATGCTAAACAGCCGAAATGCTGTTCTAGCAAAGGGATTTTCTGTTCTTTTTCAACAGCCCAACAGTAGTATTAGACCTGCCAGATAAAAGCACTGAGACCTGACTGCACAAGATGGTGAGGTGAGTATGAGGTATGGATTTGCCTAAGTCCTTTCTCACTCTATCTGAGATTTCTTGCCTTTTTCATTTGGCAGAGGAAAATGCCATCGGCTCAGGTAGCACACATTTCTCTGTAGTGGGTGGGAAGAAGTTTTTCTGATAGCCCATATGGCCTTGTAATATTTTGCAGCAGTTTCTGGGACAAAAGGAGTATAGCATCCAATTATATAACGCCCGATGTAATAACTTCTTAATCAGGTAGTAACATTGGGCTTGAACAACACAATGTCTCACAATTTCAGAATAAAATGAGCTAGGCTGAAATAACCTCAACAAGCTGTAGATATTTCCTCAGGTTTGAAATCAAGAAATTCAATGTTGACAATATTTTCAAAGCTGGTAAATAGGCTTTAAACTCTACAGTAATATTACAGCTCCTTTATCATTATAAATAAAAAGTGGCAACATGACAACCTCCCTTAGTGTGGTCAGTTGGCAAGCGTGCCAGTCCCGAGTCGCTTAGAGTAATGTGCACTGATTTGACTGTCTGAGCATAAGAGGCGGTGCAAATTTAAACAAGAGAACCAATTAAAGACCATGCTTCCAATCTGAAACCATACTGCCAAATGAAAGTAGCCCGTGATGACAAAGAAACAGCTTCTTGGACGCCGTCCTATCCTGGTGTCGCATTCAACTTCCTGTTCCAGCAGCTTCGCTGACCTGCACTGTCTCTCTCTCTAACACACACACACAGATATAGTAACCAGCATTTTGATTAGTAACTGTAATTTAATTCCATAATATAATCGTGAATACAGACTTGTGATCTAATAATTTCGCTCTCTAACTCTTCCAGTACATTTGGCCTCATTTTAAGTAACATCTTTAAATTTAAAAGGAATTCATTTTTATTAAAATTTGTAACATTTGGTGTGCTAGAATGTAAGACATGTAATTGTTAATGTCAATGTTTAACATTTTACAAACCAAACCAATAATCAGACAATCAGGAAAGGAACACCACGGCTTCTTTTTTATTTCAAAACATAATTTATAGTTGGTGAAATAAGGACGTAAGAAGCTGTCACTCACATAAGAAACATTGTTTGCACTGATGATAGACAGCCCTGTTGCAGGGTTCGCTGCATGATGAAAATAACAGTGTGGTGGCAGTTTTAGTAAGAGCTATAGGATTAATATTTGAAATATTACAAACTTAAAGAGCTTAAATGCTCTCTACAAAGTGTTTCCCATAATCTTGATCTTGTTTAATTATGATTCCATTAGTTTAACAGAAACTGTACTGTAAACGATCATATCAACCACTCTTGTACCAGTAAATACAGACTAAATCAGGATTCCACTGCTGCCAGGTCAGTATTTCCACTGTATTTTTGGGTCAGTGATCAGACATGATGCACAGCCTGTTGTATAGGCAATTCACATCGTGCACATGTTATGTGTTCTTTTAACAACAAAGTGTCGGATGATTGTCAGTACTCCACATGGAGCTGCTCTAGCAGGGTGCCTTGTGCATGTCAGGGATCAAAGCAAATAGTGAAGACAATTTATGCTGTGCAGCCTGTGTGACCATTGCTCAGTGGGCGAGTAGGGAGGAAGTGATGTGAGAAAGGAAGTTGTGGTACTGTGAAGATGTTGGCAGAAAGACAGTGGTGTTGTTAGGCTGCCCGTTACCTTTTAACTCTGCTGATGTCACTGCAAAGCTCTCCCACCTTGAAGCATTGATCAAATATTGCCTGTGTATTGTGTGAAAAATATGAGGGCACCACACTGTTCTTAGTTTAAAAATGTAAACATTTAATGGAAAGCTTGAGCTTTGGTCATCTGGGAATTGTTTGGATGTATCACACAATGTTATGTGAGAGCTGTAATAGCAAGGCTTTTCAAATATTGCTGTGGCATGATGAACTGTCCTCAATTTTAGATAACTTGAGTGACCTTCAGGTTAAAATGTGATAGAGACTTAAAGTGAAGCTGCATTAAAATATCTGATTTACGTCCTTTGAAGTTAGTATGCTAGAGGACTCCAAAATAAATACACCATGCCCATATAGCTGACAATCTGATATTTCTGATTAACTTAATGGAGAAAAACAAACAAAAAAAAAATCATACATTTTCCAGAGGATTGCCCGTGGTCTTTATCAGTGCCTGTATAATGAAACACGTAGTTAATGGGTTTGTTTAAAATGGTCTAATGGTGTTCTTGGTCTGTGTCCAAAGATACTCAGAAAAGCAATACAGGAATAATTTTAGACATTTAACTTTAGGCCGTATATTTTTGTCAAGGGCACTGATCTCATTAGAATTATTCCCATATGCCACAGACTGACGTTTCTTTTGTGCTTTGGCTTTTTGACTCACAAGTGTTTGCTTTGATTTCGATTTCACTGCAATCGGTGGTGCGAGGGAACTTGGCACTATGAACAAAGATCAGTGATGAGACTCGTTGCACCTGTCAGAGCTGACCAGATCAGGTAATGAGGAAAGTCCCTCAGGATGTTAACGAAGCCATTAAGCACTCATGTGTGAAACTGCGAGGAAACCGGTGTGTTAAATCGTAGCAACCAAATTAAAATTCACTGCACATGGCACTGAAATGTAAATATCCTGCCTTTGCAAGGATGAGCTGGCCTCTTTCTTCGTGCTCTAATCGGCTTTGAAAAGACGGTGCAAAGTGCTTAGGAATAATGCTTGTGCTCTGTGATAAAAAAGGCAGCTTTTATTATAAACCTACAATAGTCGAGCCATGTTTGAAAAAGAACTAAAATAAAAGCTTTGTGCATTTTGCATTTAGAATAAATGCCTGTCATTCTGGATTTAACATGTATGCAACAGTTTGCTCGCACGGTATCTCTTAGTTATCGGTGTTTCATTGCAGAGGATGATAAAAAAAAATCAATGGCTGAAACTGCACATCGATACTTTTTCACCAAACAGAAGCAGAGATTATAAAAATAAAATTAATAAACCTCACTAGCATTATTTGTTTCATGAAACTGCACAACTTGCCACTGAGAATGTGTTTACAAGAGAAACTTCATGTAGGCTGTCAATCACATCGCGCACTCAAACAAGTTGATTTATGAGTCATGAGGGAAATGTGCTTTGAAGCGCATAATTAAGGTGATATTTTTAGAGGGTTTTTTTGCAGTTATGAAATTTTAATATGATGAGAGTTATATTTGACCTGTAATACTCTAAATTTAGATTCTATAAATGCTGAAAATGCCACTCAGAATGTATAAGTTAATATCCCTCGGTTCACTGGTCCTTCGCATCTGTTGCTCCTTGCTCTCTGCTAATCCCCATGAGTACATATCCCACTGTACACGCCCTGAGGGGAATAATCTCAAACCTCATACCACCAGAAGATTTGGAGAACGTGGATAAATCATGTGCCTAGGGCTTCAATTCAGATGTGTTAAGATTGGTCTTGTTCCACAGGATGCATACACTCTAACAGACACAGTGAACTTGAATTTCGATTTGAGTGCCTCCTGTCCCAGAAACTAGCCAGAGGTGTCCCATATGATCTGACCCGCACCTCCTACTCATTTGTCTGCATTAACTTTGCATGTGTGGTCCGTCCAATCTAAAGTGGGGCAGATTTATATTTAGACGCACCTGCAGCCTGACTTTGAAAAGCAGGGTGACTCTTGTCTTCAGACCCTAGTCGAAATCACAGCTCTAGACCAATATGGGTTTATTGCAAATATTGGCTTTGACTGCTACTTTCGCATAAGTTGCGCTGCAATCAAATTCCTTTTTTTTTTCTTTATTGAATAAAAATGCAATAAAGTATGTCATAGATGTTTATTGCATTTTGGAGAAGTAAAGCAAGAGATTATAAAAAGACACTTACATCCTGCTTTCATTATGCCACTGGTAAAAGACACTAATTTCTGTGGGTGGATGGGTGGGTGAATGACGATAATAGCACTGTCAAAGAGTTTTATATGAAGCTGAACTCAAACTCGTGTTCTCATTATGTTAAGCATTAAAGCAACTAAGTGGTTGTCAAAGCTTCATGGTAATAAGGTGGCCTAAATTAAACAATTCCTTTTCATTTTACTATGGACTTTGAAGCAGCTTGCAGGGATAAACACAGGCCTTGATATTAATTGCGCCGTCAGTTGCAAAATCAATGTCAATTACAAAGCGCAATTTTTGTTACCCAGAGTAGTTCTCTAACCTTCCACTGTGGAAAACTATACATCTAACCCCGTGGTGTTTTTAACCCTAAGGATAAGTCAACTGGTCTGCAACAGGTTTGTGACAGTAACAGTAAAATGTACCTTCAAAGTGCCGCTAATGAAAATGAAGCCCCGGAGCCCCAAAGTGACCAGACACAAAGAATATGAACATAAAACACCACAGTGAAGCCTTGAGGTGGAAAGTTATCACGTTCAGCCTTCCCTGCTGCTCTTTTGCTGACGCTCATCACTTTATATTGATTTTAACATGAAATATAGTATGATGGAAGCTGTGTGAGAATAAAAAGTGATTGTGTTTGTGCGGTGGAGAGCATGGCATGCATATATAAAGAATGCAAGAGGCTACATTTGTGATGGAATACGATCAATAGAAAGGGAGGTGGTGGGGGGTAGATGAGTAATAGAGGCTAAGAAGGTTTCAGCTGTTCATATTATATCAGAAATGCTTTTACAACTCTGGAAAGGTAACAGGCTAGACTGATTTAAGGTAATGCTCTGTCCTTAGGAGTCCCAGGCAACAAATGTAAAATACCATCATCACATTTTAAGGTATCTTCTGTACCAGGAATTGGTTCCTGTAGGTTTTTGATTGGTACATTGTTGCAACATGCCAACCCCAAACACACACACACACCTTGCTTAGAAAGTGATTACGTTGAAATGAATTTCAAGACTGTGTTTTTGTCACACACTGCTGTCGTCTGCCTGAACACTGTCTCACTCTGCTGCAGCGGTTGTTGAAATACTGTTGAAATCACTCTATTTTGCTTGCCTGGCAGGTAGAGCCCCCTTACTTCCACACTTACTGAGATTCTTTTTTAAAGCAATCAAACTGAGAAAGGAAATTTAGCTATGTGGTTATGGGTACACAGCCTGTATTTCCAGATCTAATTCTAAACAAGTGGCACTCCACTGACCTGCAAAGGCAAATCCTTATACATGTATAATACCTGCTTGTTTGCATTGCGTAGCAATATTCACAACTCCATGAATGCTACTGATGACATACAGCTATTGAAAAAAAAACAACAGAAAAAGCTGGAGAGGGCAAAGACAGGCAGTGGAATAAGTATGGGGTTTGTGTATAAGCTGGTGTATGTGAAGCAGCATTCCCTAGGCTCAGCATCATATTGCAGTCAGGATAAACAGATTAGTGTAGGTAAAGAAAAGGCTCAAACACAATAATATAGCTAAAGTGCAGCTATTATTTTTGTATTACACAGGTCTATCAGCATTTTCATCTGTGACCAGTTGAACAGACACAGCAGTGTTTGTACTGTATTTTGCACTCAGAAAAGAGGAGGCGGCCAAAGCTTCCTGGTGAGTAAGCTTGTTTAGGGTCACGATCAAATTGCTTATTGACAAATTTAGCAAAGGATATAATAGTAGCCACATTCTGTATTTATCTTTACGTAAGTCAACTTTAAAAACACACACACAAAAACACACTTTCAAAAACTGCATTCACAGTGTGGCGCTTTTTGTGCTGTTGGCCACCTTAGCATCCCACTGTGACAAAATGCCAAGGCTGCAGGTCTGCGTAGTTTCTGCCACCATATGTGGACAAAGAGTGGCTGTGGGTGAGGAGATGGATGGGGTAGGGAAGGTGATGGACACAGGTAGCTTGGCACAGCTCAAAGCCTACATCCACCTGGCATTAGTTACCATTGTCTCAGTCCCTGTTTTTCTGGCATAGCCTTTGATTGAACTGGCTGTGAGGTGAGGATTTGGCATGGGGAAGGTTTTACCTCCATGATAACAATAGACCACAGACAGGGGAGGTGGCTGTTTGTATCGTGCATTGTGGAACAGCATTGTCTAATGGAGGTTCACTGTGCATTGTGCAGCGTTTCTGGAAAAGGATTTGCAGTTTGTAAAAGGGCATCTGAGCCCCGCTGCTCGGTTTGGCTAATCAATTCAGTGTCCTCGCTGGGTTGTCCCACAATTGTCCTCATGCAGTATGAGGCAGTTTCTCTTTGCTAAAGAACCTAATTGACACAGCCAAGATTTTATAGCACGCAGGGAGAACCATATATCCATTACTTTTAGTTTGGTTTAAAGGGAGGGGAAAAAAATGGTATTTTCATTGCAAGCACGCCCCAGCACCCCTAATCATGACCAGGGTGCCCTGTACGGTGCAGAGCACAGGCTCCCGCCCTGACAGATTATCCGGTGTGAATGTTTGGGAATGATAATGAGATCAAAACACCTCACTAAGCTGGAAAGAGAGGGTGGAGACTGGAGAGGGAGAAAGCTAGCAGGAGCAAGCAGGGAAGAAGGTGAGCGATAGCTGCGATAAATTGCAGAAGCAGAACCACTTGAGCATAAAATTAGATTTTACAAATGTGTTGTTACCTGACAGTTCTCTGACAGAGGAGATATCACAACATTATAGGGCTGCATGAGTACTACTAATCGTATCAAATAAATATGAATGCCTCTCAGCTGTGATAGAGCTGGAAGGGGATTCAATGTGGACAGTGATTTACAGGGAGAAATAACATAATTAAAGCAGCCTTTCTCATTATGGACTCAAACATTAGAAGCCCAAATTCAATTTATATGGTAATATACAGTATTGTGCTGTGTGAGAGCTGTACATGTTATTGCATATTTGTCCAAATGTTTTGACACTTAAAACATGAATCTTTTTAAATCTTTTCTAAATTCAAAGATTCAAGATTTCTCGTCTTGATTTTAAAAAAAAAATGAATGAAAAATGTTTCTATATGATACAGCTTCAAAACATCATGGGCAATATATATATATGAGGATACTAGAAACTGCATCCTTTACCTGCCATCACTGCCAGATATGTAAACATCATAAGAACTTTTCATGTAGTCATTTAGTTAAATCGATTCAATTTCACAAATCATACTATGTGCAAAGAAATATAAACACGCATTCTACATAATGCCATTTGACAAAATAATTGTTTATAAGTGGTGGTTACAATAGTAAGTTAAATGCATCATTAAGGCAACAATGGAGTCTGAATGACTCAGTTTGAATGACAAATAGAAGCTCTAATTCAAGTCGGCTTCACAGAGACACAACGTGTGTGTGAGAGACGAATCACAGAAACAAGCTTTATTTACAGTATGCTTCAAGGAGAAAGAGTCTATGAGTGTCAACCCATTGCAATATAAATAAATATAATGAGAGTTTTCTATCCCCGAGGTGATAAATCTGTGGGGAAATATTTTACCGCATGTTTATTGCATGACATTACAAACAGATAAAGATTATCTTAGCCATTACAATCCAAAGGTCTTCACAGTCGCTGAATAATAATGAATAATAATCCATCAGACATTAAAGTCTACAATTTAGTTTCAGTTTTTATTCGTTTTAGGTTAGCTGCTATTTTCAAAGAGAGTTAAAGCCCTGCTGTCAGATTTACATATATTTTTAAAATCTTTTAAACAATGTCAGATATTAATCCAAATTTTGATTTCATCTTAAAATATCTGTTTTTAAACACCAGGAATTTTATACATCTTGCTGTGTCGTTGTTATAGTACCTGCTACTTTCACTAGTATCTCAAATACTGTGGCAAGTAAAACAAACGTACTGTTGTGGTTTTAAAAAAAAAAAGCAAAAATATTACCAGCTCAGTGGCAGAGTTGCTAATTTTTTCAAGGTTAACAGGTTGATAGGCTAATATTACTATTGTTCTTTGATGTCAAGTTTTAATTACTTACATTTTATCCAGTCTTTCTTTTGCAGAAGCTTTTTATTTTAATGATTTTAGCACACAGACAAAAAATGACAAACTTTTATTTTATTTTCTACATTATGACTTACAGTTCTCTGTGTATTAGTATTATTTTTATTAACGGTAACCAGTGTTGGTCAAGTTACTTGAAAAAAGTAATCAGTAACTAATTACTGATTACTTCCCCCAAAAAGTAATCCCGTTACTTTACTGATTACTTATTTTCAAAAGTAATTAATTACTTAGTTACTTAGTTACTTTTTAAAAACACGATTTACAACCTGAATAGGTGATAAAGCGATAGATCTTTCAGCCCAATTCTACTTTTTCTGCATAATCCATCATACAAAATGTAATCAAATGGAAAAGTCTCTTTTTTTTAAACTTGTTTTTATTAGTTTTAATCTTTTAACTTTATGCATCAAGCAAAAATTAAATTATATGCAACATTCTCTGACTGGAAGAAATTAGTTTAACATTTAAACCTATTTTCTGCACATTCCAGCACATAAAATAAAATATTTTTTGTGTTTACACTCAGTCTTTCAAATAGATGCAAGTAAAACACAGCAGAAAATAAATAAAGTCAAAGACTAGCGGTCCTTTTGCTCTATTTTCACCTGTAAAGCAGGAGTGGGTTAGGCGGAGGTTTACCCTGGTGCAGGTGTGCCGCAGCGGTCAGTGGAAGAATCCGCGAGTTTCTCTCTGAGTTTTCCATTACATCGTTGCCCACGAGCTTATTTAGGGTGTTTTTCGGTGTAAAAAGAAGTTTTCTTCCCACGCACAACGGACGCTAATGTTTTTGTCACTTTTTATGGAATCAAACTCAAAGTAAGGTCAGTACTTCCACGCTTTAAACGCTGCATGCTCATACTCTCTCCAGCACTCAATATATTATCCATTGTTGATCTGCGCACAGCTGTTGTCATGAACGTCGCACTCGCTTACGTCACTGTCATGAGACATTCTCGCAAAAAGAATCACGGTTTTAGTAACGCAGTAACGCAGCGTTCCTACGGAAAAGTAACGGTAATCTAATTGCCGTTTTTGCAATAGTAATCCCTTACTTTACTCGTTACTTGAAAAAAGTAATCAGATTACGTAACAGACATGCATAAATAAGAGTATAAAGCCACTGATAACTAGAAGTGTTGTGATCCATATCATCTTCCTTTAAACCTAACTCCATAACTGTTGCTGTTGCTGGAGATAAATAATTAGTGGCCAAGTTTAACAGATGTTTCAGATAACATTTTAATAGCTAATTTGTCTTTTGCAGTGTTACACTGTGTCACTTGTGGCATTTTGCACTTAATGTGCGTGCCACTCACATGCACATCACTATCAATTACGCTCATCAGTTTTAATTCAACACTATCAACAGTAATTACTTTTAAAATTGAACTGTCGACATGTTGTTTAGCACAATAAAGAGCCTCAATAGTCGATATTCTTCCGTTTCTCTGCTGCAAACATTTAAACCTTTTGTTAATTTGGTGAGTTTGTTAATAATTACTTTATCGACAGTTCTGTAAAATAACTTACACCACTTATTTCTGATAAAGATTAGAGAGGGACTAGCGCATTAGTGGAAAAAGTAGGGAAACAGATTGAGAGGGTTGCTGATGAACTGCTGCACTGACACACATGCTCACACTAACACCTACAGGTGATCTAAAGTCTGATTCACTTGAAAGCCATTTGTTTGGACTGCGAGAGGAACCCTGAGCAGTGAGGTTAAACCCAAGTGAGCATGCAGAGGAGAACCATAGCTAAGATCAAACCCAAAACTGTCTTGCTGTGAGGTGACTTTGCTAACTAATGAGCCAACATGCTGCCAGACATCATTAATTAACAAGCGCCCTTAATTTCCTCTCGTGATACTCATCATTGATTAAATGTAACAGATTCCTGTCCTGATTTATTTATTTATTTTCTGAATTGTGTGTTATAAAATGGAGCTTTGGCTAAGTTAACAACTGGTCTTGGTATTGTGTAACAGTTGGCCTCTAGTGTTTTTTGTTTCTCATAATTATGAACGAACATGTTCTTCCTCAAATTGGCTGCATTTCTGAATGTTCATGATGAATTGTGTGTGTTTTCTTTATGCTGGTCATTGTTTGCTGCCACCATTGTGAAAATGAGTGTTGCGGCACATCCAGGGAGACAGGAAGCTATTCACAGGGAGATTGGGAATCCCACCAGTGAAGAGAAAGTACAAAAGAGCAACTCTCAGAAATCCAGTGGGCGAGCGCACATGTATCCAAGAGCATAATGAACTAGTCTCATTGTTTGGGTTTCTGCATTGGTTTGTATGTAAGCAAGGGATTTTATTTTAACAAGCACAACATATCCTGCAATATGGTCTTCATCGTACAATCATATCTATGTTCTACTATTTCTACAATGGTATAACATCGAGAGTGAATACACAGTAGACTAACCTTCTTTACTTATTCATTTTAAGATTAGTTTGATTTGGGATCAGGGAAATTAATTTAAATAATATCAACTTAATATGATTATAGATAAGGTTAGTAGGTGCCTGCCTAGACCTGTTCAGTGTTTTTTTTTTTTTTTCGTTTCTTTTTTTCATTCTAAACAGTAATAAATAGCAACCAGGATTATTTAAAAATCCTCCCGCAGTGCATGTGAATAAATTCCTGGAGTCAAAACCCCATGAACCTTGAAAATTGAGCTCTCTAACATGTCTTTAACCTTCTAGTTTGTCATCTATTCCTAAGTTTAACTGGGTACTGGTTACTTACTGTAACTGCTAAGGTTTTACCTCTGTAGTTAAAAGATTCTGTACACACACATCTGAAAGGGAAAAATGTGTGTTGTTTAAAGAAAAAAAAAATCCTAGTGACATTTCAGTTAAAAGTAAAACTTTGTGATAACTGGAGAAAAATGCATCTAAGCCTTTGGTTGTTTTCTGCAAAAAGACATGAACACTGATGTTAATTTTGCACTGCAAACAAATCTGACCCCAGTCACTAAAAGAATGAAATTACATTAACACACAACAACACAAAAGTGTGTCCAAGTAGTCCAGCTTTATCAGATGTGGGGAAATTGGTGCAGACGGTAGAAACACGTTACACTCAAAATGATTTTACTGCCAAACTGGACAATGTGAAACTTCCACTTAAAAAATTGTCAAAATGCATCAAACCAAAACGAAAAATAGAAAGCAGACCTCTTTTAATGTATTTGTTTTGGCAGACTGTTATTCTTCCACTTATATCACATTATTAAAGTCAATAAATGCAGTAGATGATGAAAATATGTCTTTTCAGTGGTACCCAGATGACAACTAAGCTGGTTTGCAGGCAGTCTGCCACAACACAACAGCAGAGGGTGGGTTTATGCTTGTGCATTTGCCCACATTGTTTGTGGGCACATAACATGTGTGGCTTTCATGCTACAACATTGATTTTTGCAAGGGCATGTACAGCTAAAATGTGAAACCTCTGATTCTGACACTGCACAGCATGTCTCTGTCAGATCCTTTAGGCCCTGCAGAAGCCGCTGTACCCATAGCTTCTGTTTATGATTAATTCCTGAGCTGTTTTTGCATAAAGGCCAAACGATTAAACGCTTACGTTTATTTTTTTTAGTCATCAAGCCCACAACAACCACCAGTCACTAGGGAAAAAAATGTGCATTCCCTGACTGGCTGCCGAGTGGTTTCTGGAGGTTACTGGAAGTTGCTAGTGCTGCACTGAAAACCTGTTTGCTCAATAGCAGATTGCTGCAGACACACCAGAAATGGAGAGCCTCCACCTTCAAAGTAAGAGATGGACCTTTTGAAACATGTTGGTGGCAACGGTAACGCACAACTTTTACTTTGATGGCAAACATTTTCTGTTCAGCTGAACTGAATTTTCCTTCAGTGGTCTTTAAAAGGATTTGGACCTATTATAACATAATCTCTTTTAATAAGATAAAAATGTTGCTTGTTGCAATAGAAGCTAATAAGAATCTGTAACTTAAGGAAGCTATTAGAAAATAACTTTCACACAGTGCCACTAATCGATGGGAATTAATAAGAATATAAGTGATTCAGATTCCATTATCGATATCACTTATTGATTTGATTGCTTTATTGATTCTCATTGGCTCCGTTTTGAGAGTCACCACCATTGCTAAGCAGCAGTAAAGAAATTACATTCGTCCAAATTAACTGCATGCTGCGGATCAAACGTTTGTGCGTTTTTGTTGAGGTATTTCCCCTCTTCGCTGTGATTACTGTTACTCAAAAAATTCATTTGATACACATAACACACAGAACACTTTTCTTAAAAGTAATGCAGTACGTTACTCCCGGGAAAAAGTAATTTGTTATACTACTTGTTACATAACTTTCATGTTGCCCTGTTAAATAGCTGAAACACATTATCTCATAATGACCATTTCCTAACATAAACCCGAGGCTACAACCCCACACATCAACACAAATCCCTAATGAGGACACGCATCTCCAAGATCTTGCTCTTGGTAGAATACAAAGCTGACCGCACAAAGCAAAGATGAAAACCAGACAGATGAAAACTGACTGCTCATCTGCTTGTTACCTGTTGAAGTTCAGGGTCTGGCTGCTGGGGTAGGCATTCACTTAGCTTTCACTCTGGGTTCTTGGCTAGCTTAGCATTAGCATGCTGTCTTGGCAGGTAGTAGCAAAGAACCGAAGTTGTGTTACCAGTTTGGTGCGGTTGTTTATGTCCTGGATGCAGTTTACCACTTTACTATTTAGCTGGTCCTTTTGTGCAATAAAAATAAATGTCTATATCCACGCTCTAGACTGCGTAACTATTTATGCCCTGACATGCAAAATGAAATCAGCTTATTGTAGCGCAAGTACAAGAACCGATAAGTCGGATCAATAGGCAGGCAAGAAATTGGACTACCAGACAAGTACAAGAACCGGTTCTCAGTTCCCATCTCTAGCGCCACAGATGAAACACTGTCAATCCCTAAACTTGCTTTATTTTTACTTTTTCAGCACCACTGCTAGTTATGCTTGTTTTTGCTTTCAATACACCACTAAGTTTGGGTGATCTAGTGCCATGTGCATTTTGCAATTTAAGTTTGAATCACTAGCTACAAATACATAATCTTGTGGCTTTTCAGTGCAGCTGATCCACAAAGTCCTCAAAGGACAAATTATGGAAACAGCTGCAATTAGTAGCTGATTTATATATTGTGATAGGACCTTAGAGACTAATTAAAGGCTTTTGTGTTCTTGTCTATTGGAGACATGCTAATTTGAAGCCTTTTGACTGAGAATCACAAGAACAAGTCTGAAATTCATGCATCTCAATTTGCACACGCCCACTGCAATAACGAACATTCAGTGTAGTTGTTAAAATGGGAACTTGCAAACATGTCCCTAATATTCGGATGCCTGCATCATTAGAGTAAATTCTGTATGATGCTAAAAAGAACTGCTTGTCCCTTATCTGATGGAGTTGTGGGAGGTCTTGTGCATTAAACCTTGTTATTGTGGTTATGGTAGATTTCTGAAAACGGGCAAAACAAATTATCTTCTGGATTTTCCTTCCAAGGAGCAGGTTTTCCCCTGTTTATTAAATTTGTTAGAGTGCTTCTGAGCAATGCACATTTTATCTTCTTAACAGTCAAATTACTATATACTCCAGCAATTACTTAATGTACTCTAATGAGATTTCCCCATGAAATGGAAGGATTCATTTATTTTAATGTGACGCATTCTACCGGGTAGGTTTATGCATCACATCCCCTTGCAACTCACTGAAACTTTGTCTCATAACTAGTAAGATGAGCTTGGCTTTCAGAACTGCCGCTCTGGCCACAGTAACAGAACTATATAATTGTGTGATCCAGGCACTGGGGATCTTTTCAGGGGCATCAGTGGGTCACAGGTACCATTTCTAAGCTAAGCTCTCTGCAGCCAGGTATTCTCTAGGATTAGTAAAATACCTTGTAAAAACAAGCTGGCAGGCAGCATTTGTGTGATAGATATGAGGTAAAATGAAATGTATCGCTTTGTATTCTTGGCCCACTGGCTGAAATCAGCGATGTTGCAATATACAGTACGGATTCAGATCAAGCAGATCAACATCATCGGCACTATTAGATTCAATAGAATACATCACAAATTCCATAGACAAAAAGCAATATGTGGCTGGGTTATTCATAGACTTGACAAAGGCATTTGACACTATAGATCATGATATATTAATAAGAAAACTGGAACGTTATGGTGTCAGAGGGGTAGTTTTAGATTGGGTCCGGAGTTATTTAAGTGACAGAAAGCAGTTTGTGAAAATAAATGGTGGTTGCTCCTTATGTATGGACATTGCTTGTGGTGTACCCCAAGGGTCAGTTTTGGGTCCAAAATTCTTCAACTTGTACATTAACGACATCTGTAAAGTGTCCAAAGTATTAAAAATGGTTCTCTTTGCTGACGATACAAACATTTTTTGCTCTGGTGATGATCTGCAGAATTTATTGGAGGATATGACTAATGAAATAAGTAAAGTGAAGTTCTGGCTTGATAAAAACAAATTATCATTAAATTTGAATAAATCTAAACTTATGTTATTTGGAAATAGTAGTTTAAATACAAATGCAAAGATTCAAATAAATGGTGTTGATATTGAAAGAGTCAGTGAAAATAAATTTCTGGGGGTAATAATAGATGAAAAACTTAACTGGAGAGCTCACGTAAGATATATTCATTCCAAAGTATCACGAAGCATTGCAGTACTAAACAAGGCAAAACAGGTATTCGACAGAACATCACTTCATATTCTCTACTGTTCACTGGTTTCACCATACTTAAGCTATTGTGCAGAGGTCTGGGGCAATAACTATAAAACCACATTACATTCACTTTTTACTCTTCAAAAGAAAGCAATTCGAATCATCCACAATGCAGGTTATAGGGAACATACAAACTCACTATTTTTGCAGTCTGAAATATTGAAAATTGACGATATAGTGAAATTCCAAACAGCACAAATTCTATTCAAAGCAAAAAATAAAGAACTGCCAGGTAATATTCAGAGTATGTTTTTTTTGAAAGAAGGAAGTTATAATTTAAGGGGTTTTTGTAACTTCAAAACAATGAAGGTACGTACTACAAGAAAAGGCTTTTGTGTTTCTGTTCAAGGAGTGAAACTATGGAACAAACTGAATATGGAATTAAAGCAATGTCCAAACATAAAACTGTTCAAAAAGAGTTATAAAAATATGATCTTCTCGATCTATAAAGAAAAGGAAAATATTTAAATTAAGTGAATGTCTCTATTTAAAAACAAACAAACAAAAAATTCATGATGTGATATTATAGTATATAGTATATCAGAAATCTGTTCACTATTTTTATTACAAATTATATCAGTAAGGAAGCTGACTAAATATTCACTGATAATTTATGGGACAGGGGTGGGATTAAATAAGTGTATACTTCTTCCCACTCCCTTTCAACATGTAAATTAATCAGAATGTTTTTTTGTATGTAATTTGTATAGTATATTTTTTTTCTCTCATTTCTTTTCTAAATGTACTTGTATATTGTTCACATGTTGAAATAAATTACCAATCAATCAATCAATCAATACCGGTATGGGCGACAACTGGAAAATACAAAATGAAAAATTGCTATGAATAATTGATTTTCAAAGAAATAATTGGTACTGGAAAAAAAGCATATGATAACATCGTAAATCATTCAGTGTCATTATGGTTATGGTTGCAGACTCAGTTTGCAGTTTATCACAGCTCTTTTTTCAGTAACTACTCTTCTGCACCATCAGCCTGTCTATGCAAGTTATTAACAACATTCATTTTTCTCCTACACATTGGAACAAAATTAGTTCCAGTAACAAAGCCAGTACGCTAAACTGGACCACTTACACTACATTTGCTCTGCTGCAGTCAGGCTGTTGTTACATTGCTGCGTGAAGCACCCGAGATGGGCAACTGTTAACGACTTAATTCTTAATTTGATTACTGATTTTCTTTTTATTTGCTCTTGCTACGTCTCCCGCTCTCTCCATTCCAAGTGTTCTGAGCATATGCTAGCTGCTTCATTAATCTGTGCTACTGTGTCTACATTTTATGGATGGACTGAGTCCCTGCAGTCTGATATATATTTACACTACCATTCAAAATCTTCTTCTTATTTAATGATTTTTCTCTATTTTTACTACTTTCTATATTGTAGATACGCACTGTGGAAATCAAATATATGATGCAAGATATATGAAATTATGTAGCAAAGAAAAAATTGATAAATAACTCTAAATGTGTCTTTTATTTTATATTTTAAATAAAAAACATTAAATAAGAAGGTGTTTCCAGACTTTTGACTGGTAGCATGGGGGACTCAGTCAGTAAGAATTTGAAAAAAATAAAATAAAATGTAAAAATTTTAAAAAAGCTATAATTATGATATGAATTTTAAGTGCAAATCAGAGATCATGACAGCCCTAGGTGGCCAATTTTAAACTTTGTTGTATTTATTTGTTCAGTGCACTGTAAATAAATATTAATATTAATGTCATGTTGTGAATGTTGTAATGTATGTGAATTGAATAACGTATTTATTGGTAAAAGTATTTCACTGTTCAGCCCTCGTACTGAATGCTAATCATTGTGTTTTTGAATCTGTAAACTGGAATTTAACTATTCACAAAATCTGTTTACTATTGTCAGACTTCGTATCTTCAACACTGGTTAATAGTCCCTTATTAACTGGATATCTTAAGGGGTTTGACATTAGCACGGACAAATCCAGCAGCTTAAAGAAATCCACTAAGGTATATTATTTTAATACAAGCATGAAATAGAGATGTATAAAAGTACAATAAAAGAATAGGAGGAAAATAATTAGGCACTTTCAAATGCTCTGCGGCATCACACTAACACAAAGCAATTTGTTGTTCCTCCTATCATTTCCTGATTGAATTGGAGCGTTAACATAGACTGGGAGTGATTATTAACTGATATCAATATGAGCCTGAGCCTTGACTCATACACCCTATTAATATGCAGCAGAAAATACTTTAAAGGCATCCTCTATTGGTGTTTAGACGTGTGTGATCCCGGTGTTTAAAAAAAGCAAAAAAAGACCTGGTTTTGAAAGGTTGTCTGTATATCTGAAATAATGGGCATAAAGTTAAACTTAAGCACTGACATTTGTAACTTTTGATGGTGGTGAGCATTTTTTTTGTTCCAGAATTGACAGAAGATGGCAGAGACTTTTCGCTTTGTTACTGAAATGGATAATATGATGAGAGTGGAGGTGGAGGAGCCATTGTCTCCATAAGCTGATGTTCCTGCAGGCATCTTTGAAGAAGCTGTCTAAACTGTCTTCTTTAAGGCTGTAGCCGAGACACGAAGGGACTTTGCTGTCTTACATTTGACAGTTCATGTTTGTTACTGTACCAATTACATATAAATTGAAACGCTTAAACTATTTAACATTAGATACGGCATGCGTCAGCTTGGAGGGGTGTTGAAATAATGTTTTAATGAATCCCAGTTAATGGAACGCAAAACACAAATATTAACTTAATAAAATGAGTTTACAACAGAAAGACTCCAGCACCAGCTTTTTTGTTATTTCTAATTGTGTATTATACAAGGAGTAGTGAAAAGGTGGATGAAAGAGGGATTTCAGCTTCAGTCTATCATGTACATCTAGGCTGCCATAGCCTGCTCTCCTTCAAAGCTAGGATATCGTTCCCCCTCTGCCAGCATCAAAGATCTTAGAATACCTTAATTGCCCATATCTCCAGATCCACTTTTTTGCTGGGAAAAACATTGCACAGTTTACAGTGCATGAGAGTAAATTTACATTGGGTGTATAATTTTACGTAGCAAACTGTGATTTGTGCAGGTGATGAATGCAAAACATAATTAAGTTCTGAACAACTCCCACTTTTCTACTCCTTTAATTTCAAAGGTGAACATTAAAGAAACATTTATCTTTACTTCTGCCACTTAACAGAATACAAAATAAAACCCATTGGTTGATAATGCATGTTACTAAAGGCAGGAGCTCTTTCTACATTTACAACCAGTTTTCAGGGGACTGGTATTAATTTTTAATTGAATGATTACATTTTTTTTTTCTTTTTTAACATGTTTTGACACCAAAAATCCATCCTGATTCTATCAATCATATCAAGAAAAAAGGTATTCCAAAATAAACAAAAAATACATAATGTAGTGGATGTAGTACAGGATTACCTGTCTGATACACCACCGTCTAAAGCAATACTGGACTTTGATGTTCATACAGACATGTTTGCAACTTTAGAGCAGTGGTCCTGGCCATCTGAAAATGGGAAAAATGCTTTCCTTTGAATTGTATGTAAAAGAAGAGTGCCCAAGTCCAGTTATCTGCACCAACAATGTGGTATTCGGGCGAAATAAAAGGATATCTTAATGGAGAGACAAGAGCCTGAGATATTCTGCTGCCCTGATGAAACAGCCAAACACACACACACACCTTAAATCCATTATGGCTTTGGACTTCAAACAGATATTGGGTTTTTTGCGCATTTCCTAAAAATGGAGAGAGTTGCTCCATGTTTGCTGAACAAAATTTTATATCTCACATAATGTGCACTTCTCCCATCAGTATGCGTCCTAATATTTTCTCCATTTAGTCCTACCTTAATTTGTGTCTGTCTTCCTGCTGTTGTTTTTTGATTAGATTTCAGACCAGTTGTTGTGGTGCTTACCCGTCTCTCCTTTTTTGTTTTTCAGGTGGAATTTTCGAACAAACAGACGGACCTGTTTCGCTCGTCAGTGCGGAGGAACTTGCCTTTAAATTTGCAGTCAATAACATAAACAGAAACAGGACTTTGTTACCAAACACAACATTAACTTATGACATACAGAGGATTAATATCTATGACAGCTTTGAGGCATCAAGAAAAGGTGAGTAACTTGTCTCACATTTATTCAAGGATTGTGACCACAGTGTGGATGAAGGCAGGAATCTGGTTTGTCACACTGTCATTAACTTCATATTAATCTGTGTTTTTGATTTGCGAATTCCCAAATTCTGCTGTGACAGGACATAAGTGAGGTTCTTCTCAAGCTCTTGTCCCTTTCTCCTCTTCAGCTTGTGACCAGCTGTCTTTAGGCGTAGTTGCAATATTTGGGCCCTCACATAGTTCATCATCGAATGCCGTGCAGTCCATCTGCAATGCACTGGAAGTGCCGCATATCCAAGTGCGGTGGAAACATCACCCTATGGACAACAGAGACACCTTTTATGCCAATTTATACCCAGATTACTCATCTTTAAGCTATGCTATCCTGGACCTGGTGCAGTTTCTCAAATGGAAAACAGCTACAGTTGTATATGATGATAGCACAGGTAAACAGACTGGTATATTATAACATGTTACTTCAGTTACTTGGGGTATATGTTATATGATCATTTTTGTACTGTTTCTTGTCTGATAAGGTCTTATAAGACTACAGGAGCTGATAATGGCCCCGTCTAGGTATAACATCCGACTAAAGATCCGCCAGCTTCCTCTCGACACGCAGGATACAAGGCCTCTTCTCAAAGAAATGAAGAGAAGTCGGGAGTTCCGGATCATCTTTGACTGCAGCCACCACATGGCAGCACAGATTCTCAAACAGGTTAGTGTATTTATAAATGGTCCTACTGTCAGATCTCGGAATGGGTAGAGAAATGAAAGGATGTGGTCCTGTTCAATATATTAATTCCCATCAGATTGGTTTTGATTTAAGTTACAGAGGATTACACATGGGACCGGGATTGAAGAACAGTAACAGAAAATGCACCACTAAAAATAAGACAGCAGCAAGCTGCTAGGGAGTATGGGGATTTCCGCAATTACATTATTTCTTTTTTACATCAGTGTGATTCTTGTGCCCAGATCGCTGGTGCTGGTTCCAAAAGGGAAGCACAAAATGGACACAGCACTGCTAAAGTGCTCGTCCAAAATTTGGAACCGCTGATATGAGAGAGACTACAGGAATTTCATCAGCGAATGAAGCCCACAAATTCTGTCTGCAATAATTTCCTTCCTACAAAAATTACCCCAACTTCAGATATATGAAGGTACATAATGTTCACTTCTGAAATCTGTTGAAGGTGAGCTGGTTCTCAATAGGCACCAAGGCAGAACTGACTCGGCCTGCACCAGCGTAAAATAGGTGAAATTGAGAAAACTTGGATATTCGTTTCATTTGGAGGACATTTGGAATGATTTTCTTGTAATCATGAGCGGAGACTGTCAGTGTCTCCGAATTTTGGTTTTGCCCATTAAATATTTGCAAACTAATACGACACTGTGAATTCCACAAGGAAAAAAGAACAAAATCCACATCCACATTCTTATTCTGTTTGCTAAACTTTTAACTACTCAGACAAAAAAAATGCGATCTGAGAAGTTTTATTATCAAAACTGTATATAGTGTGTTTTGATTCTAATGATTGTCAGTCAACAAAGAGCTGTCACTATGATGCATGGAGCAGAGAATATGTAGGTGGTCTGATGCTCTTTGGATGTCAGGAACAGGCTGGTGGATCCTTCCACCCCCACCCCTCATTCAGTTTGCTGTCAGCTTCTGTTAACATTTTGCCAAATGCATCATCTCCTCAAAAGTTATTTGAATAACTCAGTCCACCCCAGTTATTGAGATCTAAGGTGACATATATTCGCTCTTGGCCAGTCTGCACATCTCGCGCTAAGAAACCAGTGTCCTCTTGAGAGAAGTGGTGAGAATGCTATAAGGCAAAAAAGCTCCAGACAGTTGTCTTCCATGACTGAGCCGGCCGGCCAAAGCTTTTACATAGAAATAAGGGCAAACTACATTCATTGCTGACTGCCTTTTATGTGCCATGGATCAATTAAAAAAGCTCCTTAAACGTGCATCTGTCAAAGTGTGTGCTGTACTGTATAGTACTGTGACCTTACATATAAAACGTTATTGTACTTTGCTGTGATACATTCTACAATAAATTTTTTGTGAGAATTTACTTTACGAAAAGTGCATTAGACACAAGTGCATCATATTAACTGTCAATCCCAGGTATTCATCCAAGCATTATGTTCAGTATCAATTACATGTCTGATATTTTTTTCTTTAATTAATAGTTGGGCCTTTAAAATATCAGAAAATAGCAAATAATTGCTCATCGTAAGTGTCTCGAGACATTAGTGATATATTCAAATTGCTTGTCACATCAAAGAGAACAAAGAAAACACTGATGAGATATAATTTAAGACATTTTTACTTGAGAAATTACTAAAATGATCAGCTGATCTTTTTTTTCCCTCTTTCATATGTTGACTGACTGGCTAACCATTTTACCTTCGATAAAGTCAGCTGTGCATACTGTCAGTTTGGTAAATCTTCTTTATTTGTAATGCATGGAACAATTTTTAAATAGAATGCGGTGTGATTGTCACTTAAGACTTGAAATGCAAAATTTTGAATGGATACCATCTGTGCTTTGATTAGCTGGCAGCATTCACTGTATTTATCAGCTACTATTAAGGCAGACTGGTCCATTTATACATTTACAAAAAGGTTGCTCCAGACTAAGATAATGAGTAAAAATGAAAAGCATTGAATTCATTTGTAATGAGACTTGCATCAGGCTATTCATCACTGCAATCTGGATGATGCGACTGAATTTTACTAAGCTTTACACTCTGACATGCTTTATTGGAATCATTTCTTTTGTCATAACAAAACACTCAGTCCTGTCTTTCTTGCAGCATTCTCAGATTTACAGGTTGTCCTGTCGTCACACTCGTCAGACTGGGCAGGCATATATAATAGAAGATTACCAAAATAAAGAGTAAAATAGAAGGCTGACAGGGTTACGCAGCATCGGGAAAATTACAGTTATTAATGAAAACTCCTTCTTATACTATAAAAAATAAAATAAAATTTCAATGTCATGTGTTTAGCTGTCTATAGATGCAGAAATAAATTTGCTACCACATGAGCATAACGTCTTATTTACATAACCTTGGCTGTTTTTTTTTTTTTTTTTTAAACAACAGATGGTACAATTAAATGGAAAACACAGCCACCATGGGAATGTAGTGCCTTTGAATGTAGATGGAGTGAAACAAGTGGCAATGATGGAGTGTTCAGATATGAGGCAAAGATTACCGAGCTCTTTTGATTGAAAGCTCTCTTGTCTGCTGGGATAACGTCACATGCCTCGAGGCATTCCAAACCATTTAAATGCATAGAAAAGCATCAAGCCATTCTATAATTCTGTGGACCACATATGGTGCAGAAATCCCAGCAAACGGCAGCAGAATCTCACCCGCAAAATTAACAGCATGTTGGTCAACATGCTCGTTAAAACCTCTGTCTTTTCCTGCATTCCTTTAGCATTGTTTACTCTGACAATGCCGTTGATTCTAAAATGCCCTGACACGACACAATTACAGTCTTCTCTGTCCCGTCTCTACTCATTCACACCTTTCTTTCCCATCTTCTGTCTTCATATCCTTTCAGGCCCAGACCATGGGGATGATGACAGAGTATTACCACTATATCTTCACCACTCTGGTAATGTACCATGCTTGTTAATGCAAATATGTTCTCATCTTCCCACCACTTGAGTTTTTGATGAATAGTGGCTAATTGCCAATGGAGTTTGGATCCAGTCCATAACATCAATTTTGTTTGACAAGCCGAAGGCATAATGGAGTCTTCTGTTTGCTGTAGTAAACACTTCGCTTTATAGTAAAGTCAACAGAAGTCTTTGAGGTAGCAGCATGGGGAGGAAAAAAAGGAAAACAAAAAAAGACAAACAAACAAAAAAAAAACCAAACCCAGCAGATTGAGATTTAAAGCTGAATGTGACTTTCAAGTTGGTACAATCATTGTATATATTAAACACACACACATATATATCCTCTTATGTACTTGCAGTTTATGCAGTCAAGCAGCCAGGTGATAGTCTATATCATTTATATTCAGGCACTCAAGAAACAAAAGAAATCGCTGCACGAAGAAACAATGAATGACTGACTGAAAGAATTTAGGTTGATCATTTAGATATGTTTAACAGCTTTTGAGTATGTAACCGTTTCCCTCCCATCATGAGTATTTTTAGCTCCCGCTCTGATGAAATGATCTCATCTGACTAATACTAGCAGACCCAGCAGGGTACCATTGCTGCTCCCTACTGCAACCCTGACTATCTGGTGACTGAATGAGAATGAATACCAGCGTGTTCGGTGTTGTTCCTTTCATTCCCTGTTATTGTCTTTGTTTCTGCCTCCCTTGTGCACTCCGTCTCTCCGGACTTGACCAGTCTGTTGTGATAATGCAATATGACATAGCGGTCCAGGCGTGATGTGTGTCACCTTTCATGCTCAATAGCGTGTCAATGACATTGTTCTGCTATGTGCCATGTTTGTATAGCAAACTGGTTGGTTTAATAGGGAATGCAAAATGTCTTTTCATCGCCGGTGCACTAGTCTGTGTGTGTAAGTGCAGCAGTTTCCTGGCTTGTTCTCTAGCAAGATATTTACTTGAGGATTAACTGAAAAACTTTTATTTGATATGATTTTTTGCATCAACAATATTTTTCACATAAAGGCACTATATCTTTATAGAATCAGAGTGCGATATCTATCTAAAGCTGCAATATACTGTCATATTGACAGACACCCCATTAAGAAGATTATACCTCGCGGCTTGATTTGATCCAAAATGATGAATACTTGCATGGTGTACATGGCAATACAATTTCCTCTCGATGGAATTCACTGATGTCTGTGTTTTATCTTCTGAGGTGAGGGAAATGCCGACTTATTAGAGCATGAAAAGGTAACAGCAGAGTGGTATCGGGTAATAACTTCCTTGTCCTTTGAAATGAGTCTGTCATAGCTCCCGCATTGCCATAGCTATCTCTGAGAACCTAAAGACAAGAACTTTGTTATGTTTGGTACCTGTACAACACTTCTGTGTGTATATAGATATACATTGGGGTTTTCTGGTAAAGAGATAATTGTACGGTTACACAAAGTTTGCATAGCATATGTGTGCGTGGAAGGCAGCAGTGCAAAATTCAGACTTGTAACAGATTGCTTTTCTGGCATTGCAAAGGGGCTAAAGCAACCCCTTTTCCAAAAATGCAGTGATGTGTAAATCATTGCATTGTGTGCTTGTAGCAAAATCAAAATGAGGGCAACAATAAAATCTCAGCGTTTGTTGTCATTGTTAAAAATAAAGACGTATTATACTAAATTTTCTATCCCAGTATTTTTGGATACATAGATTCAAAGCTAAAAAACCTTAAACCTGATCTGCTGTACTTTATTGCTGTACTGCTTTCTAGTGGGAAGGGGGGAAAAAGATGAGAAATATTTCAGTGATTCAGAGCAACGACCGTTCTTTAGTAAGTGTCTTACACGCTCTTGTTCTCCCAGCACTAACCCCACAGGGTGCTAATGAAATATCTATGTTCATCCAAATGTCTTTTCCAAGCCCCCTGGCCCATTCTGACACGACATGTGTCAACATGTGACTTCACACTTCAGCTACAATGGCTTCCCCAGAAATTGCAGTGGCTCAAATTGAATTGCTTTTTGCTTATAAGGTACCAAGGGAATGCAAGTGTTGAATTATTAATATTCATTTTTTTTCCTTTCCTTGTTCTTTAATTCTTTCTGAGCCACAAGCAATAATTAGAGTCTTGCCAAATTACAAAAGTACCTATAGAGATCTATTCACATAAAAAAGCAAAATACATCCTGAGCTTTTAGCTTGTGCACTTGGTTCATCATTTTGTAGGAACTAAAGCAACAAAACAAACAAACAAAAACAGTTAACAGGCTGGCTTTAAAAGGATTATCCAGCAACAAAAGCTATTTAGGTCTTTTGAGGTTTGCCTTATGATACAAATACCACTTTCCATGCCATACTTAAATCCTACTTTATTTCACCTTAATAAAGTTATCGCTTTAATCAGCTGCTGTGACATTATCTTTATGTGTGGGATTGAATAAATACTTAAAGACGCTCAGTGGTACTAATTAAGAATCCACTCTTCATTACTTCTGTCCCTCAAAAGGACCTGATGGCCATCGACCTTGAGCCCTATCGCTTCTGTGGCGTCAACATGACTGGTTTCCGCATCCTCAATGTGGAAAACCCTCAAGTTGCTTCCATTACAGAGAAATGGTCAATGGAAAAGCAGATACCACCTAAACCCGATTCAGGCCTGCTGGAGGGCATCATGACGGTATGTGGTATATACTTTTGAAGTCAGTCTTAAAAATCTTTAATCTTGTGTGGTTTGGTACGAAATTACTCTTTACCTCAGGAATTATCTCTGCAGTAAGCTCTTTATTTTGGTCTTGTGCTTTACTGCTAGGCTTCAGCAATGACTGAAAAAAAGACAAAGAAGTTCATCTTACACATGGCTATCCAAAATTATGTGTATATAATAAGAACCAATTATCCTTTGAGATGTATTCATCACTCTTGTTCAGTTTAGTTATTGGGACATTGTACCTTGATACATAGTATATTTTTAGGAAAACAATAGAGATGTAATCTTAATAAAGCTCTTTTGGGGTAGAGTGGAGCAGGATGCTTACAGCGTGAGTGCACCAGCCACACACACACATAAAGGAAACGGAGACCATGTTTATTTTTTACTGTTCTCATCAGTAGTATAAATAAGGCAAGCAAATCAAGGTTGAATTATTAGTTAGTGTATAATTGATGTGAAAATAATAATAATTAGTAGTAAGACTAACGGTGACTCAACTGTTTATGTCTTTGTAGAGTCTTTAGCTGAAACAATGTTCACCCCTTATTCCAGACAGATGCAGCTCTGACCTATGATGCAGTCCACATTGTTTCCGTCTCATACCAGCACGCTCCTCAGATGACCGTAAACTCACTGCAGTGCCACCGCCACAAACCCTGGAGATTTGGAGGCCGCTTCATGAGTTTCATCAAAGAGGTGATGGGGCATTGGCCTGTTGATATTTGATATAAGTGTTTATATAGAAACATAGTGACTGAGTGGTGAAAAGGACTACGGTGAGCAGAGTGAGAGCCATGTAGTCGTGTGGGACTTGGATATTTACCCAGCAAAATCAATCTTATCCACATACAAAGTGAACCAAGACTTGATAGACACATCAAAGCAGCATTGTTGTCAGCTTTATAAATTCCCTGTATTCATAACCTATTTTCCAGAAAGCATGTACTGTAACCTTTTGAAAACACAACTTGTGTAATCGTCTCTTATTTCATCTAACATGAGGCCCTGACAGTGCCTCAGAATTCAAAGACAAGTCTGTGCAAAGTGAGAGATTAAGGGTGTGCAGAGATGCTACTATTTGTATCTTCATTTGTACAAACAACAGAATCATTTGTATCAGTGTTTTTCACGGGTGTGGTCGTGTGTGGTGGGGAAGAGTTGAAAATGTCAAGTTACATTTTTCTCACTTAAGAAAATAACTCCAGTTAAAGCAAATTTGAATGACTGTACACAGGCTTTACTTTCTAAAGAAGATTCTACAACTGTGGGAAGCCTTTTTTGGTTATTTGGCAAAATGGATGTGTTGGTGGTGTTTGATATATGGTCAATATTTGTGACCAGTTTGTGACTAGTCCTGTGGTCAGCTTTGGTCACTTTTCTTGTAGGAATCTCAAACACCACTATGATAACGGAGAGGAAATTTTCTATGTACATTATAATAACTGACCTGATACCCATTCACTCTTTTATACAAGAAAAGTATTCTGTTACGTAGGGCTGTTCGATATAACGATATATATCAGATGACGATATAAAAACGTCTATCGTTTCATTTTACGCTATCGTTTGTTTCGTGGTGTTGCAAAATAAACTGTTTACGACAATATTTTTTCATCGTTTTGATGGTCACTGTAGTGGCTATATTAATTTCTTAAAGTTCTCTCTTTCTCTTATATTTAATATAACCACACTACGGACGGAAAAGCGCCTGTTTTATGCATTGTGGTTAGCAACAACGATGGTAACAGCACCGCGTGTCCGCTTGTTTATGTTCCACATAAACCTTTCACAATAAAGCTCAAGATCCTGTTGAGACTTTTCAAAATAAACTGAATCACGTGAAAGAGCAGATTATTTACGGATGAGAATAAAAAGAGCCACCAGGTGCTAAAAAATAAACTTTAGACTCAAACGTTAGAACAGGCTTTTCCCCGCAGCACGCCGTGTAATGAATACTCACAAAGAAAACGGCGGCCGTTACAACTTATGTCTAAAAATGTATAGTTTCATGCATCTGTTAAAACACTGGACTCCAGCTACATGACGCGCAGCTGGAAACACTTCACGCAAGACGAGCTGCCCGAGATTCGCAGAATTTACAGAAAATGTTACATCTGTGTGATTTATAACGTTATAGGACAATAGAATTCTTATATCGGGATATGAGATTTTGGTCATATCGCACAGCCCTACTGTTACGTAATTACTTTTCCTAAAAAAAATGCAGTATGCTACTTAATTACTCCTCAGAGAAAGTAATTCAATACACTACTCGTTATATTACAGTCATATTACTCTGTATACTGACTTGAAATGAACATAACTGCCAGTTAATGATATAATCCTCAAGTTACAGTCCTACACAGCGACATAAAATGAGGACGTACATTATGTTTCTTTGAAATTTGTTAAACCCAACGCTGAAAATAGGTAGGACAAAATCACAATAGAGCTGTCATTGTGGATGGTCACCTTCACGTGTTCCCCCCCAAAAAACAAAAAAAAAACATGTTCCCTGTGTCATGCTGTTTCACTTACTCCACTTTGCCTTTAATAAAAGCAGCAAGGGAGCAACGAGTAAACAGTCTCTCTCATTAATGTATGTCCACTGATCTGTATCTGCAACCAAGCTGCAAAGAGAGGGAAGAGTAGACGTGTCTATAGATCCTTGTGTGGTCCATTTGTTGGGCAGGACAACCCCAAATACAGAGTATCAGTTGCCACTCCCTTTCTAGTCTAGATTACCAGGAAAATTAAGTGCAGAGAAAACATCATCTGGCTTGCAGCCTTGTTCAGTGATAAGCACAAGTGGAATTGGGGCTCCAAAGGAAAATAAGTATAACCTTTCTTTGCCCTAATGCATTGCTTTCAGAAAGAAAGTGGGGGTGTGTGGGAGGTTTTAAATGGCCACGACTTGTAGCTCCTCCAAGACTTTGCTTCACCAACAGATGGCATACTTGAAAGAACAAATTCTGGTCTGGTCTTTCTATAAATGGTAGTAGACTCCCAGTAAGCATTCAAATACAGTGTTATAGCCAAATCATCATCTGACTTTGCTGAACAGGAAACACTTTTTTTTGTTTCAAGTGAAAATATAAGGTGGTATGATTTTTGAGTTGCCTGGAGATGCCTTTTTCTTAGTGGCAGGGATAGCAGTGCATGTGCTTATGTGTCTTGGACTTCCCAGCAGTACACTTGAAGAGACCTGAAATTATAAAGCACACTAAGACTGTATTTGCAGTATTTTATTTTCACAGATATCTGAGTTCAGTTCATTTCATTTTAGACGACTCTGTAATTAGAAATTGGATCATTTGATTCATAGAACAAAGGAAGACGGGTGAAGATGGGTAAACTGATGAGTGAAACATACATAAAACGGTGTAACTGTATATTAAGCAGTTTTAATTAAAGCTAATTAGTTTTAATTAAAGTTTTTTAATTAATTAATTAAAAGTTTTTTATTGATTAACAGTACTGTATTATTACCTTTTACTCACAATGTTGCTGTTTTTAATCATTTAACAACACTAGGAATTTACTACATATACTATGCACTGAAATGTGATATATATTCTGTTAGTTTTTGGCTACACGTTGCCAACTGGAACAGGAGCTATAAAATCCCGCTGCTGTTTGAGATGCAGTAATAGACACAATTCTCTTTGCCTGCAAAGTCTGCACACCCTATATCTTACAAACGTCTGGTGTCTGTGTGTGTCTGCAGTATTTAGTTTAAAAAAATGCCAGTGTTAGCCATCTTGAAAGGATTAAAGTAAATTCAATATTATTACATGATTGTTCTTATGCAAACATCGTAAGTCTTAGGTTATGAAAGCTTAAACTCAGGCCTAATTTACGCTTACTTCAAGACAGGAGTGTGACATATTCTGAAGGTCGA